>NC_073304.1:197640046-197959319 GCF_027595985.1 Sorex araneus
GTTGCTGCTTGCAATTTTTTGGAAATTTTAAAAAAATTTAAATTTATAAAAGGACATAACCAGGGGCCAGAGCAGTAGTACAGCAGGTAGGTTGTTTGCCTTGCATGCAGCCAACCTGGGTTCGATCCTCAGCATCCCATATGGCCCCCTAAGCACCGCCAGAAGTAATTCCTGAGTGCAAAGCCAGGAGTAACCCCTGGTTTAAAAGAAAAAAAAAAAAAGGACATAACCAGGTGCAGGTGGAATTTGTCTGCTCTGATATTTTAAGTATTGCTCTGTGGACTGTTTGCCATGTGTCTAAGAGCATCTGTAAATTTTGATTCTTTCAGTGCTTGTTGACACGTTGATGACAGTGATATATATGATGTCCTTCTTTCCAAGGTATCCTGCCACTTGGGCATGCACATTGAACAACTTCCTTACTGTTTACCAAGTCATCTTGACTGGACACTATATTTTCATGTCTTGACCTAGTTTGAGAAGTATCTTATTACAATATTTTTGCCTTCTGGTTCAGATAATTGCCATTATTAAAATGATTATCAATAATGGAATTATTGGAAATCAAGTTTTAAAAAATACTTTGGTCAGAAATACTTGAGAGGATAAAAGCAGAAACATTGGAGCTGTAAAGTACCACCTGCAAGGCATTTGTCTTGCGTGTGACTGAGCTGAGTTCAACCCCGAGTACCACATATGGTCTTCTGAGCCCTTCCAAGGGTGATCTCTGAGCACAGAACCAGGAGTACGCTCAGCTACCCAGTGTGGCTGCTGATCAGAACCAAACAAATTGAGTGAGGGTCAGGGAGATAGCTTACAGTTCCACCACTAGAAGTAAGCCCTGAGCACTCTCCAAGACAAAAAAGACAGGAAGGTCTGTAAGACTATTTTAAAAATCAGAATATTGCATCAGAGAGATATTAGAGGAGATAAAGGCACTTCCCTTCCACGTGGCCAACCCCCATTCTATCTTGTTACTGCAGATGGCCCCTCTAAGAGCCCTGAGAATCGCTCTATGGCCGCAGTACCAAAATCCATGAAATAAAATGTGAAGCAGAATATTTAAAAAGAGAAAACTTATTTTGGAGATTTCGGTACTAGTTTTCAACTTAAGATATGTAAAGTGTGAGTAGGAAAATTTTATATTTGAGGGGCTCGGGAGATAAGGCGAAGGACCAAAGCATATGCTTTGCATGCAGGAACCCTAGCTAGACCCCAGAACCAAACAGTGAAAAAATTACTTAGGGCCAGAGTGATGGTGCATCAGTTAGGGCACTTGCCTTGCATATGACCAACCCGGGTTCCATTCTTGGCACCTCATCACTGATAGAGTGATCTCTGAGTGCAGAGCCAGGAGTAAACCCTGAGCACCACCAGGTATGACCTACAAACACCTCCCCAAAAAACAAAAAAAAGGTTATATTTGGTGAGAGCTGGTGAGATAAGTGGTAAGGCCTTGCATGCACCTGACCTGGGTTTGATCCCCAGCACCCCATATGGTACCCCCAGCACAACCAAGAGTAAGCACTGATCACCACCTGTTTTGGGCTCCCCTCCACCCCATCAAAAAAAAATTATATAATACGTATTAGTTCTGGTTACTGTGGGTTGCACATATTACACTTAAATAGGCTTCTTCAGAGCGATAGTTCAGCGGGTAGGGCTTTTGCCTTGCATGTGGCCACTGGTTTAGATTCCCAGCATCCCATATGGTACCCTGAGCACCACCAGGAGGGATTCTTGAGTGCAAAGCCAGGAATAACCTGTGAGCATCGCCAGGTGTAAACTCCCCCCCCCACAAAAAAAAAAAAGCTTCTTCAATGTACTAACTTAAAAATTCATGCCATGTGTAGGTTAGTGGAAACCCTGGATTTGATTCCTGGAGCCATTAAAAAAATGTAAACCTTGGGGCCGGAGTGATAGCACAGTGGGTAGGGCGTTTGCCTTGCACGCGGCCGACCCGGGTTCGATCCCCGGCATCCCATATGGTCCCCCAAGCACCGCCAGGAGTAATTCCTGAGTGCAAAGCCAGGAGTAACCCCTGAGCATCGCTGGGTGTGACCCAAAAAGCAAAAAAAAAAAAAAAAAAAAATGTAAACCTGAAATCATGAACCCATATGTTAATGGAGTTATAAAATGCAAGAACATTTGTGTTCATGCTTGTGTGTATACCTTTGAGTTGTGTTTGAAGAGGGTAAAGTGATGTGAAAATGAAAATTTATTTCAGAGTTGTTTGGTGGGAGGAGAAATAAAGGTGGTAGATGGGTCTTTCAACAGTACCTAGTCTGTAATTTAAGGCAAAGCTAATTGGTAATTGGGCCAGTCTGAACTCTACCTCTTCAAATTCTAATTTTTACAGACTTGTGTCTCTGCAGTATAGTTTTTTTTTTCTTTTTTGGGTCACACCTGGTGATGCACAGGAGTTACTCCTGGCTCTGCACTCAGGAATTACTCCTGGCAGTGCTCAGGGGACAATATGGGATGCTGGGAATTGAACCTGGGTCGGCCGCGTGCAAGGCAAACACCGTATCCGCTGTGCTATCGCTCCAGCCCCTCTCCAGTATAGTTTTTATAATCAACATATAAAGGCCTGGTAAATTATAAAATTACCCTATTTAGAAACAACTAGGATAAGTTAGATTTTAAAAGATGATTATTTTGTGTTTGAAATGTGGTGATACTCGGGCTTGGTTAAATTTTTGGCTTGGTGGAGAGCCATGCCTGGTGGTGCTCAATGTCTCCTGGCTTTGTGCTTGTTATCACTCCTGCTTACACAGTGGTATTATATAATGATATTATATAATAACACGTTATTTTTAATAATAGCCTCATTATCATATATTTGGTGGTGCCAGAAATCAACCCTGGACCTTCCACATGCAAAGCATGCGCTCAGCCTCTTGCTCTCTCTCCAGCCCCGTTACTTGTTGGTTGAGTATATTTATTGAGCCAGTTAAAAAAAAGCTTTTTTAAAATAGACGTTATAAATTGCAGAATTAAGCCAAATATCTCATGTGCTCTTGAGGCATTCTGTGCAAAAATACATAGACTTTGGCTACCCCAATCTATCCCTTCAAAGAACCAGTTCTAAACCTGATTTTTTTTTTTTTTTTTTTTTTTTGCTTTTTGGGTCACACCCAGCAATGCACAGGGGTTACTCCTGGCTCATGCGCTCAGGAATTACTCCTAGTGGTGCTTGGGAGACCATATGGGATGCTGGGAATTGAACCCAGGTCGGCCTCGTGCAAGGCAAATGCCCTACCCGCTGTGCTATCACTCCAGCTCCCCCCCTTTTTTTTTTTTGCTGAAACTTGAAACATTTTTCCCTCTATTAATCAGCCTTAGTAAGAGCTGTATCAGAGGCTGCTCATCCAGGACTCCGCTCTCAGCACCACTAAGCCCGAAAGCCACTACTCCACAGAGTTTTCCTCCAAAGAACCTGGGAGTCCTGACACACTTTATATGCTTAATTTAGATTATTTTCTAGCATTTAGTCATCATTTCTGATGTTCTATAAAGAGGTGCTGCTGAAGCTAAATTATCTTACTCCACACAGAATAGGAAAATGTGACTCTGGTTTATCAGTAGAATCACATTTTTTTGTTTAAAAAAAAAATCCTTTGGGGCTGGAGCAATAGCACAGCGGGTAGGGTGTTTGCCTTGCATGCGGCCGACCCGGGTTCGATTCCCAGCATCCCATATGGTCCCCTGAGCACCGCCAGGAGTAATTCCTGAGTGCAGAGCCGGGAGTAACCCCTGTGCATTGCCAGGTGTGACCCATAAAGCAAAAAAAAAAAAAAAAACCAAAACCCCACTTTACACATATATACATTTTGTTTTTTATTTGTTTTGGGTCGCACCTAATGGTGCTCAGGGGCTCCTGCTGACTTGGTTTTCAGGGGATCACACGGTGCCCAGATTTGACCCCCAGGCTCCCACATGCAGAGCCTGCCGCCCCGCAGCCCTTTGGCCGCCTCCCAGCCCCACTTCTACTGTTTCACTAGGCAAGAAGAAAATAAAATTTAAGATGAAAAAGTAGTATTTGGGTACTATAGTTTCTTTGTTTCAAATTGAAAAGAATAACGCTTCTGAATTGTGAATTATTTTTGCTAGAGTTTAGAAATGCTAAGAAGCAACTTTGTGAAGTTGCAGTTTCTCCTGGAGGCCTGAAGTGACAGAAGGGGCTCAGTCCTTGATGCTCAGGGAATAGTGAGTTCAGATCTCACTGTTCTTTGTCAAGTGTGTCTGTTAGCCAAGCAGTGGCCATCCTAATTGCATTCTCTTTTATAAGTGGAGCCTGCCCTGTGCAGCTATTAAGTGCCTATGGTAAAGGCATAAAATAGTTCTCTAACTTTTCATATCTAAAAGCATGGTTTCCTGTATGGAAATATGATCTCCTGGGCCAGAGAGCTATTAGGACAGAGGCGAAGGCCCTTGTCTCGCCTCCCTCCAGTGCTTCGTTGTATCCCTGTACCGCCAGGGGTCACTCCTGAGCACAGGGCCAGGAACAGCCCCTGCGCTTCTCCAGACAGGGCTCAAACCCCCTTCCTCCCAGATCAAGTTAAAACATATGTATCTGTGTGTACTGCTATTCTGTAGGCTACTGCTTGGGGGAAATGAGAACTACTTTTATGAAATGCAAAGGAAAATTTAGCACATATGTCAGAATATATTATTTCATGAATGGTAATACTGTCTTAAAATACAGCAAAAGAGCTGTGAGAAACAGATTCCATGTTTGAAAAATATCAGCAATTATTTTGATACTAACGTGATTATAACTAGCTGGATTTTTATTTTGTTTTGTGAGGGGCTTGTTGGGTAATGCTCAGGGATTACTTGTGCTGGGGGACCGTATGAGGTGCTGGGGGTCAGGCAGGCACCGGCCACGTGCAAGGCAAGCTCCTTCACCTCTGTACGCTCCACTGTCTCTTCAGCCCCAATTACATCTAAATCCCAGCCTCTTTCCATAAGGTAGGGGCGGAAATACTGTAGTAAAGTTCATCCTGAGTGGGTAAAGATCCATGGAAATTAGAGACCAAAATCCGTGTTCTCACTTTAAATTCTGTTGACATGAGGATATGAACTTTGAAGCTCTCATCATAGGTCCTTGATGATCTATGAATTTAGGATGTTGGACTCAGACTTTAAGGCATGCATGTGATATCATTGAGTAGTCAGGATTTAGCAACAGCTACAAGCTTGTGGGCCTCACCTCGAGCGAATTCTTAGGATCACCAGATACTGTCAGGTATTGCTGAGGATTCAGGTTTCGAGGGCTTTGTTTAGGGCTTCCTACATGCCAAGTTTGGCCTCTGAAGGGATCTGCAGACCCACGTTTGTGATGTGACTGGCAGCCTCAGCCTGCCTTCCTTGACGTGTATTTTACAAGAGCGCATACAGGCAGCTTTAAGTTTGTCAATCTGCTCTAGAATGTGTTTATTTGAAATGCAGGAAAGCATGAGATGGCTTCGTACAGGGTAGCCACTCAGCTGCGTGTGGGGTATGTAATTGAGAGACGTTATTTTCAGTTCCCTTGTGTGAGCTCTGCTGTGAACCGCAAACTGTGTGCATGTGTATAAAAGGTTAAGAGCCCAAGTAGCCGAGTGGGGTGCCATGCTGCTAGCAGACGCCGAGGGCAGCATTACCCACCAGGTGCACGCCGTCAGCTCCGTCGAAGAGTCCATCTTCATGGAGTCATCTCGTGGTCCACTTTTTCTTGAAGCCAGGTAACATTTCCCACGAGCAGTGCTTGGCCTTGGTGGAGTTTTTCCTCTTGGAAAAGCTGAAACCCGGGATTCTCTTCCCTAACTTTAAAAAAACCAAAGAAAAGACCGCTTGCCTGTTGGAAGAACTAACTCACAAGGTGGAATGAACCTGCATTATCACTTTGCTTTGTAAAATAATCATTATATAGAGGAGTGGCTCTTTTTAAAAAATTTAAGTGGGGAGGCTAATTGGACTGTGCTGTGTGTCGTCTTGCCATGGTGAGCAGCATGGAGCACCCCGGCTTGTGTTCCAGACGTGTTTCTAGGGGGTTTGTGACAACTAATCTGACTTTCACTCTTTAAGTATGACCAGGGCAAGTTAGTTTGGATGTAGTTGATATTCTTGGCTCTTAACTCTTTTTGCCTATGTCAGTGTGTGGCTCTTAATGATGTCTGACTTCTGCTCTAATTTTATTTAACGCAGTTACAAAATAACTCAAAAGAGTTTCCATAAGCTCTTAATTCTATGCTTTTTCTACACCACCTCAATTGCATTCACTTAACTAAAATGTCAGTGCCACTTGAATACAGTGTTGCAACCTTTGCTTTAAAGCTTTCTCCTCTTCATGGTAAGCTGTCATACTTGAGACTCTCAAGGGTGCCTAGCAGTGTTACATCTGCGCATGCTCACGGACTCTATGGTACAGACCGTCCCTGTTCGTGTCATACATAACACAGCTTCTTTTATGTCACTGACCTTCAGTCATCCTGTTACATTGTATCCTTGGTTGGTACCATTATCACCGCCTGTCCAACTAACGCCAGGGTTTGATGTATTCTTGTTCTCTTTGTTTTTTCATCATCAGTAACCAAATTAATATAAACTTGGTAAATCTTACTCCTCCCCCTTTGGGATGTTTTTGGTAAACTTTAATGGGGATCGGTGTTTCCAAAATTCAGTTTAAGCATTACTCTTAGAAAAGTATTATCACTTGTCACTTCATTGCTTACAACATACCTTGTAGTTCCTTGGGATTGGACATTGCCCATTAAGGTCCTGAAATTGACCTTACATTGTAAGATCTCAGCCTCACCTCATTTGGAAGCATCTGGTGGTCTTACAGAGAGTGTTGGGTTTATTTGTCTATATCCCATTTCCCATGTGAAGAAAATGTATGAAAATTTAGATCTATTGGGGCTGGAAAGAGTACAGCAGGTAAGGCGCTTGCCTTGCATGCAACTGACCTGGGTTCAATTCCCAGGGTCCCATATGGTCCCTTAAGTGCAAAGCCCGGAATGATTCTTGAATGCAGAGCCAGGAGTAAGCCCTGAGCACAGGCTGGCTGTGGCCAAAAAAAAAAAAAAAATTTAGATGTTATTAACTTCCGAGTTGTAGCTTTGTCAGTAAAGACATTTGTCTCTATTAATGCCTACATGTAAGTAATGTATAGGTTAGGTGGCTCTTTGATCATTTTTTGTAAGCATTATTGTATGCAATTCGCCTGACAAGTGTGCTAATACTTCCCTAAAAGTACACCGCTTTATAACTGGTGTTTTCATTCATACTAATCATGTTTTAAATATTAATTATGTTTTCTGACTGCAGGCACGTGACACAAGCTGACCTCAAGAGCTCCACGTTTTGGCTTCGAGCAAGTTTTGGTGCTACTGTTTTTGCAGTTTTGGGCTTTGCTATGTACAAAGCTTTATTGAAACAGCGAT
Organism: Sorex araneus; assembly: GCF_027595985.1. Classification (NCBI taxonomy): domain Eukaryota; kingdom Metazoa; phylum Chordata; class Mammalia; order Eulipotyphla; family Soricidae; genus Sorex; species Sorex araneus. Next base: position 197,647,477 of record NC_073304.1, read on the forward strand.
GATTAAAAAAAAAAAAATTACTGGCCCTACCAAAAAAACAAATAATTTTGTGTACATTCTGAATGCTTTAAATTCTGCTAGAAATATTGAGATATTTATACATGCAGAGTTACTTTATTAATATTTGTAATTCATGCATAAGAGTATTTTAATGATAGTTATAACTACAGTATTGGCTAGCGTATGGAAAGAAAACAGCTTAACAGCCAAACTAAAATGGCTAAATTTCAGAGGCCAAAAGGGAATATTTTGTAAATAATGTACATATTCAAGCAAGATATGGTCTCCCAGACTGAGTTCTAGAAAGGATGTTTCCAGATGTTTCTACACGGCGTTGTCAGTGCTCAGTTGGCTCACTCTCCTAGGTTTAAGTCAGCCCGGAGATTGTATTTACTCATGGATTGCTTATTTATTTCACATTTACTCTAAACGATCCTTTGGGTTCTTTAAGTACATGAGGCGCAATTTGCCACTTTCTCTCCATTTTTAAAAATAAATGAGTCAGTGTCCACTTACCAACACAGTTTTCCTTTAGTCACTTACGGTAGGCCAGCCACAAAGCCAGAAGCCAGGGAGCCGGGACCAGCGGGAGCCGGCCGGGCTCTCCCTTCAGGAAGGAGCAAGCCCCGGCCCTTAGCAGAGGTGTCACTATGAGATTATGTTGCTTCCTTTGTCAGTATGTTGACTTTTATAACCCTTTCAATCAAATGAGAAAAAAAAAAAAGACAATTTGTATATTATTGATGTTTTTAGTTTAAATAAACAGTCATCATTACGACTATTAAATTTCTTCCCAAAGTGTAAAATCCTTCTATAATGGCTGTGTCTATTCTAGCATATCACAGTAACTGCATGTGTTATGAAGTGTTCTCTCTCTGGCTAGGATAACCTAGAAGCAGCACTTTTTTTAATGGTAAAATAAATCTAACAAATATAAACTCATGATAAACCTATTTTTTCCATCATTGACCTTTTCAAGTATTTAAATAAATAATTGCTGTGTACTGTGATCTGGAGTTTTTGTCTTACAGAGTAAATGCTTCTGTACATATGTGAGTTCATCCCTGATTTCCGTCTTCCTGACCTCGAAAATTCCCTTGGAATTGCCACACCCAGCAGTGCCCGGGGCTGCTGCTTCCAGGTCGCAGCTGGTGGTACCCAGGGGACCATGTGGTGCTGGGGATCAAGCCTGGGGCTCCCACATTCAGAGCTGGCGCATGGGCTGCAGCTCTTAGAGTCATCTCCCCAGCTCCTGAAAGCTGTTTTTTTTAAAAAAATATGTATAAAACGGTAATACTCATTATGAAAGTAGACCAGGATGATTTGTATGAATGAGAGGAAATCTGGGCCAGAGAGACAGTACAGTGGGTAGAAGGCACTGGCCTTGCATGAGACCGGCCCAGGTTCGACCCCCAGCATCCCTCTGTGGTCCTAGGAGTCCACCAGGAGTGACCCCTGAGCATCGCTGGGTGTGGCCCACCCAAACAAAAAAATAAAGTTCTGGGAAATCTGTCTTCAGAAAATGATTGTTTCCCCTACGCTAATATGGTATCTGCCATGATGCTCACATTTATTTTCTCCTTAGACATGAATTATTTTTCTCCTTTTATTATTCTAAGTGACATTTTCTCAGAAGGTTGCATTCTTCAAGCAGCTAGTAGCAGCATAATTTCACTATGCTAAAAATGTGTAATATGTTTTATTTACATGTATACTTTGTTTCCCTTCTCCCCCATTTTCTTTATGCATTTGAAGAGAAGAAAAAAAGAAAAAATCTGTGGGCTGGGCTGTAGTAATGGTCCCGCGGTAGGGCTCTTGCCTTGAACCCGGCCTGCCTGGTTTCCATCCCTAGCACCCCATATGGTCCTCTGAGCACCGCCAGGTGTGCCCTTCCCTCCCCCCACCAAGCCTGGATCAGCCACATGCAAGGCCAGAGCCGTATCCTTGGTACTATCTCTCCAGCCTCGAAGTTTCACTCTTTACTGAGAGTTTCCCATTTCCTGATACATTCATCACTTCCACAGTTTCCAGTGACAGTTCATTCTTGCCTTCCTGTACAAACTTATTTTAGATCTGTAAGCCTAATGTTGAGTTTGTGAGTACATGCTCTTGGCCTGCATGCAGTGCCCCCTGGTTTAATCCCTGAAACTACCTAGGATCCCCTCAGGCTGAACTAGGAGTTGCCCCTGAGTACCAGCAGGTATTGTCCCAGCACCCCTCTCAAAACAAGTCATGTGTTTCTTTTCCCTTTTTTTTTTGGCCATACCCAACAGTGTTGGCTCTGCATTCAGGAATCACTCTTGGCAGACTTAGAAAACCATTTGTTTTTGTTTTGTTTTGTTTTTGTTATTGTTGTTTTATTTTGGCTTTTTTGGGATCACACCTGGTGGTACTCAGAGCTGACTCCTGGCTCTGCACTTAGGAATCATTCCTGGCGGTGCTCGGGGGACCATGTGGGATGCTGGGAATTGAACCTGGGTCGGCCACATGCAAGGCAAATGCCCTACCCACTGTACTATCACTCCAGCCCCTTAGGAAACCATTTGGGATGCTGGGGATCGAATCTGGGTCTGCTGCATGCAAGGCAAGCACCCTGCTGTACTATCTCTCTGGCCCAACAAGTATTGTATTTCTTTTTTTTTTTTTTTTTTTTTTTTTTTTTGGCTTTTTGGGTTACATCCGGCGATGCTCAGGGGTTACTCCTAGCTCTGCGCTCAGGAATCACTCCTGGCGGTGCTCAGAGGACCATATGGGATGCTGGGAATCAAACCTGGGTTGGCCACCTGCAAAGCAAAAGCCCTACCCACTGTGCTATCGATCCAGCCCCAAGTGATGTATTTCTGTATGTGGATTTTACCCATCTTTTTTTTTTTGGAGGGGGGAGGGTTGGTGTTTGTTTTGCGGGGGTGTGTGGGGCATTGCTCAGTTCTGACTCCTGTCTCTGTGCTCAGGGATCACTCCTAGCAGAGCTCAGGGGATCCTATGCAGTGCTGGGGATTGAACCTTGTCAGCCACATCCTAGGCAAGAGCCCTCTTCGCTGTCCGATCACTCTGGCCCTGCGTCTTTTCATTAGAAACTGTCCTGTCAACTCGAGAGCAGAGAGCCCGGCCAGCAGCCCTGCTCTCTCACCAGCGCTGACTGGGCCTGGCCGCCTCTCTCTCTGTTGGATTCAGTCATGTCAGGACTGGGGAGAATGTGGTGGCTCACTGATTCTCTGTCCAGGCACTTGAAATCATTTATCTCATCCCTTTTAGGGATGAGTGAGCGTAGGAAAATATATGCATAAATACAATGACCAACTTTTGGCTTTTACGTTATACTCAGAAGGAGCAAGTACTTCAGGATTAAAAGGAAATCTTTCACACGGCTCCCACTCTATGACCCTTTATTTATTTAGGCTCTTTGGGTCATACCTGGAGATGCTCGGGGGTTCCTCCTGGCTCTACACTCAGGTTTCACTCCTCACAGGGACCATAAGGGTTACCGGGGTTCGAACCTGCGTGGGCCACATGCTAGGCAAATGCCCTACCCACTGACCTATTGCTCTGGCTCCTGTATGGCCTTTTAATTGCTCCATTCTGAAACTGTTTTGCTGGGATGTTTTCATGACCAATGAGACAGCCAAAGGAGAAGGGGTGTGGGCCTGCGGGATTGCCAGAGAACAGCCTTGTCCAGCCAGAGGCTGGAGCTGCTTGCCAACACTAGGCTTGGTTTGCTTTGGGGTCTGGTTTTGGTTTGAACACCTGGTGGTGCTCAGGGTTTACCCCTGGCTCTGCGCTCAGAGATCACTCCTGGTGGGGCTCAGGGGACCATATGGGGTGCCGGGGATCAAACTGTCAGCCACACGCAAGGCAAGTGCCCTACTCGCTGTACTGTCATTCCGGCCCCACTTGCCAGCAGTATGTCTTTCCGTTTCACGGGTGACAGCCGCTGAACACCACCCCACATTGTCGGAGCCTGTGGGCGCAGCGGTGGGGTTTATGCAGCATAACCATCCTGGAAAACTCATGGAGGACGGCTGGGAGGTCTGTGGGCGAGTCTGTGTACATCACCATCAGGGAAAGGCACCGTAGAGGAAGTAAGCAGCTTCCTAAAGGAGATGAGCATCCCGTACAGTCCCCTGATCCCCGCCAGGAGTGCTCCCAGAGCACAGAACAGGGAGTCAACCCCGAGCACCACCAGGGATGGCCCCAAACCCAAAATAAAGAAAAATTTAAAAGAAATTATTCGTCATATTTAGGCCGTTGGCCAGATAACCAATAAGAGAGAAAAGTGAGTAGTTAAAAATACACCCCTGATTGTTTGGGGATTTGTAAAAGTGTAATACTGGGGGGGGAAATCTTAAAATTGCCGTAGTCAGGCTTTATCTATAGGGAAACTAAGATGGGAGGAGGTATGAGAATTGTCCCAATTTTTTCCTTAGTTTTTGGGCCACATCCTGTGGTGCTCAGGGGCTCTTCCTGGCTCAGTGCTCAGGCGGGATGCCTGGGGGTTCGCAGGGGACTGGGACTTCAACCAGGATTGTGGCTGACGCAGCCGCATGCAAGCCAAGTGCTCTCCCGCTGTACCGTCTCTCCAGCCCGAATTGTTCGCTTTCACTGCCGACACTAAGCCTGGGATGGCGGGAACTGGCAGCCAGGGCTCCTGTCAGTTGCTGTTCAACAGTTCCTCCCCGCTGGCACTCACCCGGAGCTATTCCACTACTGACCCGTGTTTATTTTCTGTTTGCCTGCTCTGATAGCTGGTGACCCTGAAAAGTAATCGTGTCTGGCAAGAATGTTTCGTTTGGGGCCAGAGAGATAGTAAAGCAAAGAGGTCGAGTGCTTGCCTTGCACGCAGCTGACTCACATTCAATCCCGGGTACCGCCTAGGATCCCCTGAGCACCACCAGGAGTGATCCCTGAGCACAGAGCAAGAAGTTGTCCCAAACCACCACTGGGTATGGCCCCAATTCCTGAGTGTTCCTTTTGGGGTCAGGGATGTAGCCTAATGGTCTAGCACATGCCTCACGTGTGAAGGCCTAGGTGAGATCCCAGGCACTGGGGAGAGGTGGGGGAGGGAAAGGTGTTTCATTTGAAGTTTACTAGACTCCAAGCAGTGTTTCTCAGCCAAGGGCCGTATGCCACACTCCAGTGAGTCCTCAAGATATTCCAAGGGGGACACAGGTGAGAGCTGTAAACAGGGGCCAAATGGTAGAAAGGGGAGAGAGGGCCAAGGGAGGGAACAAGGCTGGAAGGGTGGAAGCTCGGGTCTAGACAGCAGGAGACACCAGTGTGCCGCGGTGTGCGTGATGGTGTGAGGATGCATCTTCTCTCAGCCTCAGAACTCACAACTTAGGGGTTGGAGCAACAAGACAGCAAGTAGGGCGTTTGTCTTGCACACAGAAAACCCAGATTTGATCTCCCAACATCCCCTGTGCCCCCAGCCCCACCAGGAGCACAGAGCCAGAAGTAAGCCCTGAGTACTGCTTGATGTGGCCCCCAAACCACCCCCACCCCCACAAGAAAAAAAATTTTTAAGGCTTTAGTTAAACTCCTGGTAAGAGTGAGGGGTATGGTCACATATCCGAAACACAGACTCAACAACCCTGAAAACATGAGAGCTAAGCTGCAGCCACTGAAACTTTGTGATGTGCCCGTCAAGTTGACAGGTAGGGCTGGGGTGGGGAGGGAATATGGGGACACTGGTGGAGGGAAGTTGACACTGGTGCTGGGATTGGTGTTGAAATATTATATATTAAAACTTAACCATCAATAACTTTGTAAATCGTAGTTTTTTAATTAAAAAAAAGGAATGTCTCTAGGGAAAAAATGGAAAAAGTGGGCCGGAGTGATAGTATAGCGTGTAGGGCTTTTGCCTTGCACTTGACCAACCTGGGTTCGATGCTGGGCATCCCATATGGTCCTCCCCAGCACCATCAGGGATAATTCCTGAGTGCAGAGCCAGGAGTAACCCCTGAGCATCTCTGGGTGTAACCCTAAAAGCAAAAAAAAAGAAAAAAAATGGAAAAAGTAATTGAGAACAAAGAAAGGTGTGTGGGAGGGTGCGGTGGGGAGATAAATAGTAAAGAATTCTTACAGGGGCTGGAGGTATAATACAGCAGGTAAGGTGCTTGCCTTGCACAGCCCACCCGGGTTTGATCTCTGCATCCTATATGGTCCCTACAGAGCATCAATGGCTGTGAACCCCTCCAAAACAAAAGGGGGGGGAGCCATAGAGATAACTCAATGGGCTGAGTTCATGTTTCATGTGCAGGAGGCCCAGACTTGGTCCCCAGCACCACATGGTCCCCTGAGTCCCATCAGGAATGATCCCTGAGGGACTAGAGTGATAATATGTTGGGCGGGGCCCTTGCCTTGCATGCAACCAACCCAGTTCAGTCCCCGGGATCCCATATGGTTCTCTCAACATCGCCAGGAGTAAATCCTGAGTGCAGAGCCAGTAGTAAGCCCTGAGCATCACTGGGTGTGGCCAAAAAAAGAAATGACCCCTGAGCACAGTGCTGAGAGTAGCACTGCTGGATGCGGGCCACACACAAGAGAATTTTGACATTTGCCAAGCAGGTGATGACTTAAAGGGCCAGAAGCACAGACTTCACATGAGGGAGCACCGGTTCCATCCCCACCCCACATGGCCACTAGGAACAATGACCGAGCGCTGCTGGGTATATGCAAAAAGGAAAACAAAAAGGTATTGACATTTCTGCCACTGGAAGGGGTTAAAGTTGGCAAAGCAAGTTTTCTGAGAAACTGTCAGCGCCACGGGCTTCATGCCTTCACTTCCGCACTGTCGCCAGGTAACGACGGGTCTATTTGGAGCCATGCAGGCTCGGTGGGGAGGGTTATTCCAGGGGCAAGTGAGGACAGAACCACTCTAAAAAACACTAGGATTTTTAAAAAATGTTCTTAAGTTGTTCAATTTTGAAAAAAATGACTTTCACATTTTATTTATAAATGGAAGAATACCTTGGAACAGAGACTTTAGCAGAAAGGAAAACTAAGATAATAAAAGCTTTATCACTCAAGGATTGTTGTTAAACTTCTCTCATTGGCCTCTGGGATTTCTGTCATTCAAGCCTCCCCCTTTCTAGCCACTTCTGAATATTGTCTAGAGCCTTTTCTCTTTGGCTCTGGGGACACATCAGGTGATGCTTGGGTAACCATTAACTTGTCAACATTTTTAATTTTTATTGTTTGGTTTGGGGGCTACTACATCCTGTGTTGCTCAGGGCTTACTCCTGGCTCTGTGCTCAACGATCACTCCAGGTGGTGCTCAAAGGACAGAGTGTGGTGGGGGGGATTGAACCAGGGTCCACTGCATGCAAGGCAAGTGCCTTAACACCCTGTTCTATCTGTCTGGACCCTTGTCGCCATATTTTAATCAGACTTTAAATTTTGCCAAACAACTTTTTTTTTGAGGGGGGGGATTTTGAGGGGGAGTGGATTGGGCCATAACTGGCAGTGCTCAGGTCTTACTCATGGCTCTGTGCTCAGGAATCAATCCTAGTTTAGGGGACAATATGGGATGCTGGGAATGGGAGCCTGGGTTGGTCACTTGCAAGGCAACTGCCCTGTCCACTGTACTTTCTCTCCAGCCCCAACTTGGCCCTTGGCCTTGCACTGTGAGCCATTTTTTCTGAGTGGGTCTTGGTTTTTAGTGCTGATTAGGGGGGGCCACTCCCAGGTCAGTACTCAGGGGACCCTGAGGTGCCAAGGATGGAACTCAGGCCTCCAGCCCTTTGAGTTACCTCCCAGCCCACAAGCCAGAGATGTTTTATTTTTATTTTTTGTTTTGATTTGGGGGCTACCCCCAGTGGTGCTCAGGAACCCATCCTGGCAGGTTCAGGGGACCATATATGGGGAGCCGGGTATTATACCAGGTCAGCCTTGTGCAAGACAAGCACCCTTGTACTCTCACTCTGAACCAAGCCAAAGCAGTATTTTTAACCTCTTTTGTGGGGAGGGTCACACCCGGCAATGCTCAGGAGTTACTCCTGGCTCATGCACTCAGTAATTACTCCTGGCAGTACCAGGGGACCATATGGGATGCTGGGGATCTAACCCTGTCGGCTGCATGCAAGGCAAACGCCCTACCCACTGTGCTATCACTTTGGCCCAGCCAGGGCAATTTTTGACTGAACTCACCCGTCCTGTTGGGGGACCTGTTCTCGATTTCAGGTTCCTTCCCTGCTTTCCTTTATTTCTGGAATTCTGAGTGCTATCCTGGTTGTCGTTTCCACACATCATTATTAAGGGAGAGATAGAGAAACATTCCCATGGTAACAGTTTCATCTCAAAATATCTGAATGCTATTAGCTGCCTTCCCACTCCAGGGAAAAGACTAGATTCTTTTTTTTTTTCTCTCTCTCTCTCCTTTATCCTCAGAGTGCAGTTGACAGATTCTCTCGGCAGTGTGGGGAGGCCGCCCAGATGGGGGAGAGACAGGAAAACCTCAGAGAGCTGGAGTCGTTTCTTAGCTGACTTCACTTTCTGAACAAATTGGAAGCATTTCAAAAACTCAAAATTCTGTGGCTCTCACACTGGTCGCCGGTGGATGTGGGTCCTAGGGCTGGAGCGATAGCGCAGCAGGGAGGGCGTTTGCCTCGCACACGGCAGACTCAGATTTGATCCCCGGCATCCTCTATGGTCCCTTCAAGTCTTGCCAGGAGTGATCTGCAAAAGCAGAGCCAAAAGTAAGCCCCACTCGGAGCTGGGTGTGGCTCCCCCAAAAACAAAACAAACAAAAAGATCCACAGTCCTGGGGGTGGGGGGCGGGAGCATTATACCTGAAATGCCTCCATGGGCAGGCACAGAGGGGGTTCCCAGCACCACCACCCCCCCCCCCACATACACCAGGCCACACTCTCTTACTAGAGTGCAATGTGGTTGGAGCAAATTCTGGTGTTTGCTCCCATCATTGCCAGAGACACGATGGGGCAAGAAAGCCTTAAACTTTGTAGTCAGGTCATGCTTTATGGCGGCCAAGGGACCGTGCACACGGAAACAGAATGACATTTGTCATAAGCGCGGGCATGGTTATCTATCTCTGTCTGCTAACAAATGACGCCAACTCTGGGCAGCTTCAGATAACAGAGATTTGTCATCTCTCCGTTTGCCTGTGTCAAAGTTGGGGGCCGCTTGGCTGACGGGCTCAGGATTCTGGAGAGGCTGCCGGGAGACTGTTAGCCAGGGCTTGCGGGGTGCAGTCATCGGCAAGCCTGCCTGAGGCCAGGAGGTTCCCTTCCAACACCATTTGCCTGCCTGGCTGTTGTCTAGAGCCGCTGTTCCTCGCCAAGATGCCTCTCCCCAGAGGGCGGCTTGAATACTTCACAGGGTACGTTCAAAATGTCTGGGAATCTCAGAGAAGTTCCATGTGACTTAGTGGCACTAGCATGCCCAGAAGCAAAAAGCAGCCAATGGGGGCCAGAGCAATAGTACGACAGGCTAAGTGTTTGCCTTGCATGCAGCCAACCCAGGTTTGATCCCCAGCATCCTCTATGGTCCCCATGCCCCACCAGAAGTGATTTCGGAGTGCAGTGCCAGGAGTTAGTCAGGAGCATAGCTGGGTGTGGCCAAAAAACCCAAACCAGGGGCTGGAGTGATAGCACAGCAGAAACGGCCAACCCGGGTTCAATTCCCAACATCCCATATGGTCCCCTGAGCCCTGCCAGGAATAATTCCTGAGTGCAGAGCCAGGAGTAATCAACCCCTGTGCATCGCCGGGTGTGACCCAAAAAGAAAAAAAAAAAGCCAAACCAAACAAAATTTAAGTTAAAACAACCAGGGGCTACAGAGATAGTACAGCAGGTAGGGTGCCTGCCTTGCACGCTGCCAACCTAGGTTCGATCCCTGGCACCCTATATGGTCCCATGAGCACTACTAGAAGTAATTCCTCAGCGCAGAGCCAGGAGTAATCCCTAAGCATCGCTGGGAGTGATTCAAAAGCTTCAAAAAAAAAAAACAAAAAACACCATCCTACCAACTCTATCAAGTTATACTAAGTAGCAGTGCTCACCTTGCAGACAGCAGAGAGAGAGCTCAGAGCACTGCAGCACAAACCTGGCATGCACATGACCCCGAGTTCAATCCCTGGCACCTTCTGAGCCTTGCCACGTGTAGCACTAATGGCCACTAGCCCCACGGACAAGTCCAGTCCACCCCCCAAAAAAGATAGTAAGGGTAATTTATTATAGTCTGATGACTTGATCTTTGTCGGAAAGGGGATCTGCCCTGTTTTCTCCTTTCCTGAGTTGTCTTTCACTTTCTTCATAGTGGCCTTTCGAGCAGATGGCATTTTTATTTTGATGAATTTCAATTGATTGTTTTCTTGTATTGTAACGTTGGTGTTATGTCTAAGAAATTGATATCTAATCCAAAGTTGCCAGGATTTACACCTGTGTGTAGCTTTGGCTTTTGGGTCACGCCTGAGGTGCTGCTGGGTGGGAAGGGGCTGCTCTGCCATCAGTGCTCAGGGACCCCGCTGTGCTGGGCCGAGCTGGGGTTGAACCCGAGCCTCTGCCTACAAAGCACACGCTGCAGCCCCTTAGGTGACTGCCCCACCTTTAAACTGAATTTCCCTGCTTTTTATTTGGGGGCACACCTGGAGGTGCTCAGGACTTACTCCTGGTTCTGTGCTCAGGGATCACTCCTGGCGGGGCTTGGGGGACTAGATGCGGTGCCAGGGATTAACTCCGGGTCGGCTCCATGCGAGGTAAGTGCCCTACCCACAATACTATCTCTCTGACCCCAACACCTGTGTTTTCTTTTAAGTTTTCACTTTTCCATTTAGGTCTTTGCACCATTGTGAGGTAATTTGTATATTATGTAAGCAAGGGCCTGCATTCCTCTGCTGTGTGTGTCGTTTTCCCAGCACCATTTGATGGAAAGATTTTATCTTTTTGTTATTGAATATATTTGGTCCCTTTTTGAAAATCAATTTGCCATAAATATAAAAGCTTATGGGCTGGCAGTACAGCAGATAGGGCATTTTCCTTGCACGTGGATGACCTGGGTTCGATCTCTGGCATCCCATCTGGAATGTAAAATTTTAAGTCTGGACATTGTGAGTCCTCTAATTTTGTCCTCTCCCACCCCAAGATTGCTTTTGCCACTCCAAGGCCCTGTATTTCCATACAGATTTTAAGATTAGCTTGTCAGTTTCTGCAAGAAAGAAAGAAAAAAATGAAAAGCTAAATCAGATGTCTTTAAGCATGTGAATCACTTAGGGGCAGATCGCCACCAACAATAGTGTCTTATTTGTTTGTTTTTGTTTTGGTGCTGAGGCTCAAACCCAGCACCTCATACATGCAAAGCCCATACTCTGCTTCTGTAAGACCCCGTTTCAGTTGAACTGCCTTCCCATCAGCAGACTCAGGTACCTTTCCATTGATTTAAATCTTTTCTGTATCTAACAGTAATTTGTAGGTTTGAGTGTAGAAGTCTTTCTCCTTGGGTAAATTTATCCCTAAGTATTTCATTCCTTTGAGACCACTGTAAATGGAAATTGTTTTGAGGTTAATCATTGCTAGTACATAGAAATACAACCTGGGCCGGGAAGGTGGCTCAGTGGTAAAGTACTGGCCTTGCAGCAGTGAGGCATGAGACCTGGGCTCAATGGAAGGAAGGAAGGAAGGAAGGAAGGAAGGAAGGAAGGAAGGAAGGAAGGAAGGAAGGAAGGAAGGAAGGAAGGAAGGAAGGAAGGAAGGGAGGGAGGGAAGGAGGAAGGGAGGGAGGGAGGGAGGGAGGGGGAGGGAGGGAGGGAGGGAGGAAAGGGGGAGGGAAGGAAGGAAGGAAGGAAGGAAGGAAGGAAGGAAGGAAGGAAGGAAGGAAGGAAGGAAGGAAGGAAGGAAGGAAGGAAGTCCAGTGGCATGAGACCTGGGTTCAGTGGGAGAAAGGAAGGAAGGAAGGAAGGAAGGAAGGAAGGAAGGAAGGAAGGAAGGAAGGAAGGAAGGAAGGAAGGAAGGAAGGAAGGAGGGAGGGAGGGAGGGAGGGAGGGAGGGAGGGAGGGAGGGGGGAGGGAGGGAGGGAGGGAGGGAGGGAAGGAAAGAAGTCCCAAAATCCTAGAGACTTCCTGTCTCTTTTCTTTCTCTGGCTCCCCCCATTTCTTTAGCGAATCCCATTTGGACTACCTTCACCAATCAGTCCCGGGCCAGCGACAGTACAGGAGTTAAGGCATTTGCCTCACCTGTGGCCAGACCCAGTTCAATCAATTCCCTGCATTGTTTCTGCTCCTCTGAACATTGCCAGGAGTGATCTCTAACCACAGAGCCAGAAATAGCTCCTGAATGCATTGGGAATTATCCTTGAGCAACTAACCAGATTGTCAGGAGTAAGTCCTGAGTATAGCCAGTGTGATCCAAAATCAAGAAATCCAAAAATGAAACTACAGAGTCCAACCACTTGCCACTACCTCCATGATTAGATGATCACCCTGGTCTTTCTCTAGCTGAGATTGTTGTTGTGATAGATTGCTTCTTCCTCTTTTTGTTTTGTTTGGGGGCTGCCCACACTGTGTTCTGTACTTAGGAATCACTCTTGGTGGAGTCTGGGGACCATATGGGATGCCAGGGATAGAACCCGGGTCAGCTGCGTGCAAGGCAAGCACCTTGCCCGCTATACCATCATTCCTGTCCTTAGGCTTCTAACTTTCTCATTGGTTTCCCTGCTTCCTCTCCTTTTAGCTGTTGTCAATACATCAACACCTGAGAGTGTTTATCATGAAAAAATGTTGAATTTGTTAGATGCTTTCTTGCAGCTATTGAGATTATGTATTTTTTGGTGTTAATAAGGTAAATTACATTTATCTTTGAATGGTAAACCAATTTTGTCTTAATGGACTTAACCTCTTAGATCATAGTATGTTGTCCTTTACATATGTGTTGGTTTATTTGCCAAAATTTTAGCATTATTTTTGTTTTATTTTGGAGCCACACGTGAATGTGATCAGGGCTTATTCTGTCAGGATTCAGGGGACCCTGTGGGATGACAGGGATTGAACTTGGTCAGCTGCAAGACAGGCAACTTACCTGCCACCCACTGTCTCCAGTCCTCTACAGTTTTAGCAATGTTTGAGTCTATTGTCACGAAAGATATCAGTGTGCGGTCTGGAGCCATAGCACAGCGGGTAGGGCACTTGCCTTGCATGCAGCCCACTTTGCTTCAATTTCTGGCCCCCATATGGTCCCCTCTGAGCCTGCCAGGAGTGATCTCTGAGCCCAGATCCAGAAGCATGCTCTGAGCACCACTGGGTGTGGCCCCACTCAAAAAAAGAAAGAAATATATGGCTGTGGAGATCAGGAGATAGTACAGCTTAGGGTTCACATGAGTCCAGTTGATATTTTTATTGGTTTGTTGTGGGAGTGAGGTTGGTAACCCTCCACACTACCCAGGGCTTACTCCTTCCACTGTGCTCAGAGATCACTCCTGGTGGTACTTGGGGGATTGTGATTCCAGGGAAAGAACCAGGATTGGGCCATAGGTCAGGAAAATGCTTTACCTGTTGTCCTACCTCCTAGCCCCAGGAAATTGTTTTGTTTCGGAGCACCCAACAGTGCTCAGGGCTTAATCCTGGTGCTGCACTCAGGGGTCACTCCTAGTGAGACTCAGGGCATCATATGGAGTTCTGGGAATTGCATGGTCCCCCTAGAACATTGTTTATCTTTTTAAATCATTTAAAAGGCTCAAGGCACCCGTATATTCTTTTATGATGTTGCTTATCTCCTTTGGCTAGAATCAGATTTCTATTTGATATCATTTTTCTTCTCTTGAAGATAATATCTCTTAGAGGGCAGGTCTGCTGGTGATAAACTTTTATGTGTCTGAGAAGTTTTATTCCACCAACAGTTTTGAAAAAATATTTCACTGGGAAAGAATTCTAGGGTTGGAGCCAGCAATAGTATAGCAGATAAGGTGCTTGCCTTGCCACTCTGTTGATCTGGCTCGATCCCCGGCATCCCATGGTCCCCTAGGCCCGGCCAGAAGTGATCCCTGAGCACAGAACCAGGAGTAAGCCCCAAGCACTGCCGGGTGTGGTCCCTACCAAGAATAACAAAAGTTTTTTTCAGCACTGAGGAGGGCACAGGTTTGAGCCACACCCACTCCGAGGCTATGCTGGCTTCCGCTCAGCAGTGACTGCAGTGCTGGGGGACATATGTGGTGTTAGGGATCAAACCAGGGTCTAGTCACATGTCAGGCAAGTGCCTAAACCCTTCTGTTCTCTCTTCCGGCTCCTTTCAGCATTGTGTGGCTTGCGTTGTTTATAAAGATGAATCTTTTTTTTTTTTTTTTTGGCTCTGAGCTCAGGAATCACTCCTGGCTCTGAGCTCAGGACTCACTTCTGGCAGTGTCAGGGGACCAAATGAGATGCTGGGGATCAAACCCACCTTGGCCTCGTACATCTAAAGGTAAATCTGCCCTCTTGTTCCTCTGTGTGTGGCCTGGCTTCCCTCAGGCTACTTGGGAATAGCCTTTTTTTATCATCACCTTTATTCTATTGGATTATGTGTATTTTTCTCCTATTTCTATTCTTTGGGGACCACCCCTGCCTATACTTAGGGTTTACTCCTAGCTCTGCACTCAGGGATCACTGCTGGCAGTGCTCAGGGGACCATATGGGATGTCGGGGATGGAGCCCGGGTCAGCTTCATGCAAGGCAAACTCCCTCTTTATTGCACTATTGCTCTATCCCCTCTTATTATTTTTATCTCTTTTTTTTTTTTTGCCTTTTTGGGTCACACCCAGCGATGCACAGGGGTCACTCCTGGCTCTGCACTCAGGAATTACTCCTGGCAGTACTCACGGGACCATATGGGATGCTGGGAATGGAACCCGGATCGACCGCGTGCAAGGCAAACGCCCTACCCGCTGTGCTATCACGCCAACCCCATTTTTGGTCTCTTTTTCCTATCTTGTTTGGGATCATTGGGGTTCTTAAGCTGATGCCCTTATAGTTTTCATCAAATTTAGAAACTGCATGATCCATGGAAAAAATGCTCCACGTTGCTAGTCAGGGACATGCAAATAAAAACAACAGTGAGATACCATCTCACACCACAGAGACTGGCACACATTCAAAAGAACAAAAGCAACCAGTGCTGGCATGGATGTGGGGAATAAGGGACACTCTTTCACTGTTGGTGGGAATGCCGACTGGTCCAGCCTTTCTGGAAAACAATATGGACAGTCCTTCAAAAACTAGAAATTGAGCTTCCATATGACCCCACAATACTAATTCCGGGAATATATTCTGAGGATGCAAAAAAGCACAGTATAAATGACATCTATATCTATATGTTCATTGCAGCACTGTTCACAATAGCCAAAATCTGGTAACAACCCAAGTGCTCTAGAACAGATAACTAGTTAAAGAAACTTTGGTACATCTACACAATGGAATACTAGTGCAGCTGTTAGGAGAGATGAAGTCATGAAATTTGTTTAGAAATGGATAGACATGGAGAGTATCATGCTAAGTGAAATGAGTCAGAAAGAGAGGGACAGACATAGAAGGACTGCACTCATTTGTGGAGTATAGAATAACATAACATGAGGCTGACACCAAAGGACAGTAGATACAAGGGCCAGGAGGATTGCCCCATAGCTGGAAGCCTACTTCATGAGTGTAAGGGAGAAGGCAGAGGGAATAGAGAAGGAATCACTAAGAAAATGATGGCTGGAGGGGCCGGAGCGATAGCACAGCGGGTAGGGCGTTTGCCTTGCACGCGGCCGACCCGGGTTCGATCCCCGGCATCCCATATGGTCCCCCAAGCACTGCCAGGAGTAATTCCTGAGTGCAAAGCCAGGAGTAACCCCTGAGCATCACTGGGTGTGACCCAAAAAGCAAAAAAAAAATAAAAAAGAAAGAAAATGATGGCTGGAGGAATCAGTCGGGATGGGAGATGTGTGCCAAAAGTGGATAATGGACCAAACATGATGACCTCTCAGTGTCTGTGTTGCAAGCCACAATGCCCAAAAGCAGAGAGAGTATGGGGAATATTGTCTGCCATGGAGGCAGGTGGAGGGTGGGAAAGGGGGGGTTATACCAGGGATATTGGTGGTGGGGAATGTGCACTGGTGAAGGGATGGGTATTTGATCATTGTGTGATTGTAACCCAAACATGAAAGCTTGTAACTCTCACAGTAATTCAATAAAATTTAAAAAATAAATAAATAGGGCTGGAGCAATAGCACAGCGGGTAGGGCGTTTGCCTTGCACGCGGCTGACCCGGGTTCGATTCCCAGCATCCCATATGGTCCCCCGAGCCCCGCCAGGAGTAATTCCTGAGTGCATGAGCCAGGAGTAACCCCTGTGCATCGCTGGGTGTGACCCAAAAACCAAAAAATAAATAAATAAATAAATAAAAATTTAAAATTAAAAAAAGAACTGTGATCATTATTTCTTCATTTATTTAAATATTTCTTCAGTTATTCAAATATTTTTCTACTCCCCATGTATGTTGTGATCTCATCTAATAGGAATATATATATGCATATGCCTGAGACTGTGCCACTGCTTATTGGTATGTTACTACTTTTTTAAGTCTTATTTTCTTCTTCATAGTTAATTTTTAATTTTCTGTTTTGTTTGGCCTTATATTGGGGAAGGTTCCCAAGAAATACTTAGGAGTATCACTCTCCATGATACTCATTTAGCTGGGCCAGATGGCTCAATGCTCAAGCCCAGCAGTGCTGGGGACCCCCCGGGCCACCCCCAGAGATGTTTGAGGGTCTGCAGGGTTACACCGTGCAGTGCTGAGGAACATACAGTGTTAGGGATCAAACTCGGGTACTTGTGTGTGCATGGCATACAGCCCTGACCTAGCACTCTAGGCCCTCAGTCTTTGATTTTAGATAGTTTTGATTTTTGTGTCTTGAAATTCAGTAATCATTTCTACTGTTAATCCTATCCGGACTATTGCTCATCTAAATATAGATAAATATAGATGAAAATAAAAATATCATGTTTTCCATCACTACTATTTCAATTTATGTCTTTTAAAAATCCCGAAAGCCTCCCTGCGTGTACTTTTTCAGGCTTTTTCTCAACACAACAGTATAATCCTGGGGCTGGAGCGATAGCACAGCGGGTAGGGCGTTTGCCTTGCACGCGGCCGACCCCGGTTCTAATCCCAGCATCCCATATGGTCCCCTGAGCACCGCCAGGGGTAATTCCTGAGTGAAGAGCCAGGAGTAACCCCTGTGCATCGCCGGGTGTGACCCAAAAACCAAAAAAAAAAAAAAAAAACAGTATAATCCTAATAAAAACTGGAGTGCAGAGAGAACAGCAGTAGGCCTGGATGGATCCTGACATTGCAATAGGGTCCTCCAAGCAGTGTCCAGAGTGACCTGTGAGCACTAAGGCAGGTGCTGAGCATTGCCAGCTGTGGCCTAAAAGACACACACACACACACACACACACACACACACACACACACACACACACACACACCCCATGCTACTTCTTGAGAGAATTTTCCAGTAATTTTACA
The DNA here is from genome assembly GCF_027595985.1 of Sorex araneus. Lineage (NCBI taxonomy): Eukaryota > Metazoa > Chordata > Mammalia > Eulipotyphla > Soricidae > Sorex > Sorex araneus. The sequence continues at coordinate 197,664,963 of NC_073304.1, forward strand.
AGTGACAGATGAGGTCCTACACGACCTCATCCATCCTCATCCTCTGCCTCTCTGATTTTCTCCTCCCCTCATTTCCCGACAGCTGCTCTGCTCTCCTTCTGTTCCTGGAAGGTGTGAGGTTTGCTTTCACCCCAGGACCTCTGCACTTGCCTGTAACTCTACCAGAAACTTTTATCTCCCAAATATTCACATGCCTTATCCCTCACCTGTAATTCTTGGTTGCTCTTTTGTTGTTTTAAGCAAGATAGGGTTTTTTTTCCCCTTCATTTAAACACAGTGGTTTACAAAGTTGTTATTTGTAACAACAATATAGCTGTTACTGGCATTCAATGTTCCAACATTAATCCCACCACCAGTGTGACCTTCCCTCCACCAGTGTCCATAGTTTCCCACCCACCCCAAGCCTGCCCCCTTAGCAGGCACAAAATAATTTTTTTTGGTGGGCGTAATGTTTGGGTCACACCCTGAGATGCTCAGGGGTTACTCCTGGCTTTATACTCAGGAATTACTCCTGACAGTGCTCAGGGACCATATGGGATGCCAGGGATCAACCCAGGTCGGCCACGTGCAAGGCAAATGCCCTACCTGCTATACTATCACTCCGGCCTCCAAAATAATTTATTTTATATTGCTTGTTACAACTAAGTGGCTAATGGAATTATTTTAAAAAATACTTAAGGGGCTGGAGCGATAGTACAGCGGGTAGGGCATTTGCTTTGCACGCGGCTGACCTGGGTTCGATTCCCAGCATCCCATATGGTCCCCCGAACACCACTAGGAGTGATTCCTGAGTGCAGAGCCAGGAGTCAGACCTGAGCATCGCCGAGTGTGACCCAAAATGCCAAAAAAAAAAAAAAAAAACCTTAAGTAAAAGAAAATTTGTGAAAATTATTACATCTCACTTTGGGTCTTTAAATCCTTGTCTGAGGGTTTACTAAACTGTCTGTTCTAGCTGAGCCTTTTCTTTTTTTGTTTATTGAGCTTTGTTGCCTTCCATGTTACTTTTCCATCTAATTTGGTGTGCTCCAACTGGGATGTCAGTATTGTGGAATTTGAAGGTGCCTATGAAACCATGCGCTCCAGGAACGTCATCATCATCATCATCATCATCATCATCATCATCCCGTTGATCGTCGAATTTCTCGAGCAGTCTCAGTAACGTCTCCATTTGTCCTAGCCCTGAGATTTTAGAAGCCTCTCTTTACTCATCCTTCCCAACGATGCAGCATTGGAGGCTCTTTCAGGGTCAGGGGAATGAGACTCAGCATTGTTACTGTTTTTGGCATATGAATACACCATGGGGACTTTGCGATGCTCTCCCATGTGGGCAGGAAACTCTCGATAGCTTGCCAGGTTCTCCCAGAAGAAGAACTAGGCTATAAGAGGCTTCTGGGAGCTTGGTTTTAAGTCTCTGGATGTTAGCCGTTAGTGGGATTACTCGGTGCTGGGGGCAGTCCCTGGGTGTAACTGCCTAGCTACTGGAAAAGGGGGGATCTGGGTGGAAGAGGCCCAGTCCCAACCCAAGCAGGCTTGGAGGTCTCAGCCCCAGGTCCTGCACACCTGGGTTCCTCTGCTGGTACCTTCATGCATGAGGCTCGTCCGAACAGGTGGAGAGGGGCCATAAGCATGGCTGTGGCTAGGCTCCAGAGGTCTTCGGCCGTGGGAGCTCTGCTGGGGGGGAGGAGGGAAGCTGGAGCCCACCCCCTCTGAGTGGCGCCGGGGAAGACAGCCAGGCACACGGGCAAGAGACTCTCTGCATTATTCTCTTCCAGAAGCTTGGTTTTAAGTCTCTGGATGTTGGCCGTTGGTGGGATTACATGGCGCCGGGGGCAGTCCCTGGGTGTGACGGCCTAGCTACTGGGAAATGGGAAATCTGTGTGGAAGGATCGTCAGGAACGTCAAGATCTATAAAACTGGGCTGTGAATTTCCACAGCGGCACTGTGGGCTGTGGGTAGGCTGTGGGGGCTTCCGGAAGTCATGGGAGGAGGAGGCTGCCCACCTCCACTCCAAGAAGACCCCGGAGTTTTCAGCTTAAAAACTGGTTATTTGGACCTTTTGTTGGGAGTAAGCCCTGAGCATTACTGGGTATGACCCCAAACACATGAATTAATTAATTAAATCTTTAGCCAGGGGCCAGAGAGATGGTATAGCTCACCCTGCTAGAGTAGCCGCCAGGAGTCATCCCTGAGTGCAGAACCAGGAATAGTCAAAGGTGGCCAAAACAGGGTGTTTTTTTTTTAATCTTTTAGCTAAATAAAAAGTATCTTTAGCCAGGGATATAAATCATGGGCAGAGTAGTACATGCTCCATATTTATGAGGCCCTAGGTTCCATCCTGGCACCAAAGGAAAAAAATTTAACTGTTATTCATATAAGCATTTCCTATCCTGAATCCTTACTTAATTTTTCTCTATCATTCTTAGCATCACCTTACATACTCTTTCCTTTAATAGAATTTTTTGGGGGGATGGGGAAGTGGGGGAGTGGTTTGGGGCCACATCCAGCAATGCTCAGGGTTTACTTTCTGTCTCTATACTCAGGGATTACTTCCAGTGGTACTTAGGGGACTACATTGGATGCCGGGATCAAATAGGGTTGACTGCATGCAAGGCAAGCATCTTACCTTCTGTACTAGCACTCTGACTCCTGATAGAATTGTTTTTTCTTAGTTTCAAGTTTCCCTAATACTGTCAGCAATTTGAGGGCAGAATTTTTGTCTGTTTTGTCCACTGTTTCACTTTCAGCACCTAGAATGGGACCTGGTGCTCAACAAACACTCTAATGTCTGTCCAAATGTCTGTCTGTCTGTCTGTTTTTGAAGGAGTGGGCCATATCTGGTAGTGCTCAGGGGTCACTTCTGGCAATGCTTGGGGACCATATGCAGTTCTGCGATAGGACTGTGGTCTGCTGTGTGCAAGGCAAGTGCTTCGACCCCTGTGCTCTCTCTCTGGCTCACACTCCGTGTCTGCTGAGTGAATGTGTAGCGGAGATCCTATTGACACAGGAGATGGGGGAGGGCATGTGACAAAAGGTAGAGAGAGGGAAGTAGCGGATGAACCTGGTTTAGTTTGCGAGTGTTTCCAAGATCCTTCTCAAACATCTGAGGGCTGGAAAGATAGTACAGTGGGTAGGGTGCTTGCTTACCTTGAACACAGCCAGCACAGATTTGGTCCTTAGCATTTCTTTTTTTTTTTTCCTTTCTTTGCTTTTTTTTGGGGGGTCACACCCAGCAATGCTCAGGGGTTACTCCTGGCTTTGCACTCAGGAATTACTCCTGGTGGTGCTTGGGGGACCATATGGGATGCTGGGAATCGAACCCGGGTCAGCCGTGTGCAAGGCAAACACCCTACCTGCTGTGCTATCGCTCCAGCCCCGGTCCTTAGCATTTCATATGGTTCCCTGACCCCCTCCAGGAGAGAACCCTGAGCAAAGAGCTAGAACTGCTGGCATGCCTCCCCCGCCACACACAAGCGAACAGACAAAAACCCCAATTCACATATTTCATTCTCACAGCCAAGATGTAGAGTATGACCAACCTCCTCGTTACAGATGGAACAGAACCGAATCTCAAGGGTGCTGAGTAACAGACCCAGCTAAGTGCGAGGCCGGGGACTTCTCCCGTGGCCTGTCCCTGCTGCTAGGAGAAAGGTGAGTCCTAATCAGCACAGCCCTAAGAGAGAGGCAGGAGCCCTTCTCTGCTGCCGTTCTGCTCAAAACCGACTCTCGAGGGACATAGCCGGCCTTCTGCTCTGGACTGGGTACAAGCAGTTCCGGGCTCTCCGTTCCGGCAGCCAGAGAAAACCCCAGCCTGGTTTCTCGAGCGCCCCACCCGCTCATGCCCAGGAGAGCTGGTGGCTTATTTTTAGCCAGAATAGGAAAAGTGCCCAATATCTTCCAGGAGCTCTGCAGCTGGCAGGCTGCTGATCCAGCTGTGTGTCTGTGAGCCTGTGGCAGAGGGCAAGAGGAGGGTTACTGAGGCGGCGGGAGGTGCTGAGTTCACCTGAGCTTGTGAGCACACTCAGGGCCTTTTCCAGGGAAGCTGGGAGTTAAGAATTAGTGTTGGCCCTATTTAAAATTTTAGAATTTCTGAAGCATGCCATACTTTATGCCACTGCGGGTAGGGCGTTTGCCTTGCACGCGGCTGACCCGGGTTCGATTCCTCCGCCCCTCTTGGAGAGCCCGGCAAGCTACCGAGAGTATCTCACCCGCATGGCAGAGCCTGGCAAGGTACCTGTGGCATATTCGATATGCCAAAAACAGTAATAACAAATCTCACAATGGAGATGTTACTAGTGCCCGCTCAAGCAAATCGGTGAGCAATGGGATGACAGTGATACTAAGAGTAGCACCATGTTTGATGAGGTATAAAGTAGGAGGCAATCGATCTTGATTTAAAATATATATGTATGTGTGTATATATATACATATATATGCACATATATATGTATATATATATATGTGCACGTAAGACTCAACCTGTAACAACATTAGTGATCTCTTATATGGGCGCTTAATGGCTTCATGGTAAGATTCAACAATTTCCCCTAAAGAAACCTTTTTGGACCATTTTTAGTGGATTATCTATAACAAGCAATACAAAATAAATTACTTAGTATCTGCCTTGGGGCAGGCTTGGGTTGTGGTGGGAAGATTCAAAGTAATGGTGGTGGGAAGGTATAATGGTGGTGAGATTGGTGTTGAAATATTAAATGTAATAAATTATCATGAACAACTTTATAAAAATAAAACCTAAAATAAAAGAATTCATGCTGAGGGGTCGGAGTGATAGTACAGCGGAGAGGGCATTTGCCTTACAGGTGGCTAACCCTGGTTCAATCCCTGGCATCCCATATGGTACCAGAGCACCACCAGGAGTAATTCCTGAGTGCAGAGCCAGGAGTAACCCCTGAGCATCGCTGGGTATGACGCAAAAAGACCAAAAAATAAAAAAGAATTAGTGCTGAGGGTCTGGAGAGGTAGTGCAGCAGCTAAGGTACTTGCTTTGCACACAGATGAACTGGGTTGGATCCCTGGCACCACATATCATCCCCGAGCACTGCCAGGAGTGATCCTGAGCATTGCTAACTGTGGCCCCAGGACCAAACAAACAAAAAGAATTAGTGGTGAAGAGGGGCTGGAGCAATAGCACAGTGGGTAGGGTGTTTGCCTTGCACGCAGCTGACCCGGGTTTGATTCCCAGCATCCCATATGGTCCCCCGAGCACCGCCAGGAGCAATTCCTGAGTGCAGAGCCAGGAGCAACCCCTGTGCATCATCGCTGGATGTGACCCAAAAAGCAAAAAAAAAAAAATTAGTGGTGAAGAAAGTTATGCAAATAATCAAAGTATGTGTGCCAGCGAATCCTTACATCTACCCACTAATTTCTTTTTTCTTTTTATTTTTTTCTTTTTATTTATTTATTTTTTTTTTTGCTTTTTGGGTCGCACCTAGCGATGCACAGGGATTACTCCTGGCTGTGCACTCAGGAACCACCCCTGGCAGTGCTCAGGGGACCACATGGGATGCTGGGATTCAAACCCGGGTCATCCGAGTGCAAGGCAAACGCCCTACCCGCTGTGCTATCACTCCAGCCCCTACCCACTAATTTCTTTCCTCTTCCTATTTCCTCCCTTTCCCAGGAGTAAATAAAGGGGGTATTTAAATGGGGCAACTATTGGGGCTGAAGAGATAGCACAAAAGGCTGGAGTACAGGCTTTCTATGCAGGAGACCTAGGTTCAATCTCCAGCATTGCATGATCCCCTGAGCCCTACCATAAGCAGTCCCTGAGCACTGATATGAGAGTAGTTCGAGTACTTGTAATTGTGATTAAAGTAAAAATAAAAGTGCAGGTGCAAAGCCCTGAACCCTATCTGATTTTGGCCATATTTCTCATATGTACCAGAGGAAAGCAACCTTTTACCAAGACTGTCAAATAGTGGGCCCCTGGGACCAGAGATATAATACAGGGGCTAAGGTGTTTGCCTCTCATGCAGCAGACCTAGGGTCAATTCCTGGGACCTCACATGGCCACTCAAGCCCATCAGGAATGATCCCTGAGCACAGAGTGAGAAATAAATGCTTTGGAGGCCACAGATGTGGCCCCCAAATGAAAACATATAGTGGGCTCCAGTTTTCTCTCAGAAACAACAGACTAAAGATTTTTTTTTCATACTAAAGCTTTTAAGTGAGTCATCTGTGGGCTCTCAAGGAGAATCAAGGTAGACCTTTGTCTATTAAGGACTTTCTCTTTATTTGAGAGTGTTCAAATCTGCACAAAAGTAAAACTAATAGCATAGGGACTGGAGCAATAGCACAGCGAGTAGGGCGTTTGCTTTGCACGTGGCCAACCCAGGTTCGATTCCCAGCATCCCATATGGTCCCCTGAGCACACCAGGGTCTTTCGGGATCAGGGGAATGAGACCTGCTATTGTTACTGCTTTTGGCATATCGAATACGCCACGGGGAGCTTGCGAGGCTCTACCATGCGGGCGGTATACTCTCGGTAGCTTGCCAGTCTCTCTGAGAGGTATATATATATGTACATATACATGTATATGTATATAGGTATAGGTATATATAGGTATAAATATATATATATTTCCCCTATGATTTGTTGCCTAATTATCATACACATACAAATTTCAGTCTTCTACAACTGAATCTTTCCATATTTCAGTTGATGAAAATGTAGTTGGAGTATTTTATTTGGTTCACATTGTTTAAATCAGGAACTTCAAAAGATATGCCCCTTCCCTTTCCTCCTTTGCAATATCTATGAAGAAACCTGGACATTTGTCATTCCTGTAGAGTTGGCCACAATCTGGATTTTCCTGATCACATTCCTTTGGTGTCATTCAATCTTTTCCTCTGTTAACTCACTTACTGGAAAATGACAGTTGACCAGAGAGACTCAATCAGATCCAGGTTCAGCTCCATAGCAAATGCACCTCCTTCCGCAGGACAAACGTCTGCCTTCCTTCAGAGAGGCCGGCAGCCTGGAGCATCACCCACACCCTCTTCCAGGATGTAAAGAATTTGAAGGAAACAAACAACATGGCTACAAGTGAGCAAGGAACTCGGGAAAGGGTGGTGTGTGTGTGTGTGTGTGTGTGTGTGTGTGTGTGTGTGTGTGTGTGTGTGTGTGTGTGTGTGTGTGTGTGTGTGTGAGCCTTCCTAGGCATGAAGGTCAGTTGTGCCTGCCAGTCTGCCAGCCTGGGCTTTGTCTCCATGGGCTCACTCTGTGGGGTGTTATAACCAATCTTCCTCGCTAGAGGACACTGTGGTTCCAAGACTTCATGTTTCCATGAAGTGTGTGTGTGTGTGTGTGTGTGTGTGTGTGTGTGTGTGCGCGCGCTCTCCCGTGGTTTTGTGGTTTTGTTGAGGCCACACCCAGAGGTATTCAGGCCTTGCTCTTGGCGCTGTGCTCATAGCAGGGCTCAGGGTGGGGGGCTGGGTTGGCCACATGCAAGGCAAGCAACTCCTCGGGCTCTCAGAAACCCAACCCTTTGATGTGCACTTATTAGGCACAATCAGTGTTTCTCTGTGTCAAGGGGAAGAGGCCAAAGAGGTCAAGCACCATATCCTCTGGCATTGTTTCACATGGTCCATGGTCGCTTCTTTGTATTCTCCTTTAAAAGTAAATGGAGGCTGGGGTCGGGGGGTGGCGGTGGCGGGAGCGATATCACAGTGGGTAGGGCATTTGCCTTGCATGCGGCCAACCTGGGTTCAATCCCCAGCATCCCATATGGTCCCCCAAGCACCACCAGGAGTAATTTCTGAGTGCAGAGCAAGGAGTAACTCCTGAGCATCACTGGGTGTGACCCAAAAAGAAAAAAAAAAGTAAATAGGGAAAGTGGGTAGACCGCTTAGCACATACTTAGCCTCTGCTATGCTCCAGCACCCTTTGCTTCCCTGAGTGCAGCGGAGAACAGCTCCCAGGAACACAGAATCAGGCACCACGACTTGTGGCCCCCCACACCAGCACCTCCCAGGAAAAAGGCAAATAGGAAAGGATAGGTAGCTGATGGAGAACATACTTTGCATATGTGAGGCCTGGATTTGATCCCCAGCACCACACACACACACACACACACACGTACATACATCTTTGTTGGAAACCAGGTAAGCGTACCACAGGGCGGATATTCCTGCTATAAACTGTTAATTTGGCTGCTTAGTTGGGTTAAAGGCACAAAACACTGCAATACCTGGATTTTTTGTAATGTGAACGTACTGAAGAAAGTCCCCACGGTATATACACCTCTGCAATGATTTCTCTTTTCAGCACCGTGGAGTGTCTGGTGTGGAGGGAGGAGGGGAAACTGGTATTTACCGAGAGCTTCTCTGTGCCAAGCGCCACCCTGTCTGTTTTCATCTACATTCTGGCAAGATGTGTCATATTTGCCACTTTATTTTTTTTGTTTTGATTTTGAGCCACAGCTTGGTTGTGCTCAGGACTCTGTGGTCCTGGCTCTGTGCTCAGGAATCACTCCTGGCGGGCTCAGGGCACCATACGGGCTGCGGGGATTGAACCTGGATTGGCCACGTGCAAGGCAAGCTCCCTAACCACTCTGCTATCGTTCTTGTCCCATTTGCCATGTTTTATCCAGGTAAGTGGAGGCTCTCTGAGTCTCATTGGCCTCACTTGCGGAAGATCATTCTGCCAGCTGCAAACAGAGATCGACAGGAATCAATTGGCCTTTCTTCCGCTCCACCCCAGGATCCTGCGCTCATGGCGTGGTCTAGAGAAGACAAAGTGACGATGCTCCAAAGGCAACCCATCCTCCTGGTCCAGCATGGAAGATAAAGCAACAGTTACAGGTGCCCTGGGGGTGGGCATCCCATACATGCCGTTTTTGCTGCTGTTCTGATGCTGACTGCGCACACAGTGGGCATCGTAAGGGGGTGCCGCTGGGGCTTTGTGATGGTGTGGCTGACCCACTCCATCCCCCACCCTCCTCCATGATCAAGACGGTGGGGCGTCTGCGTGACTCAGGCTGCGACCACAAAGCCACCCAGAACCCCTGGCAAAGCCAAGCCAGACAGAGCTAGAGTCACATGTGGCAGAGCCTAGACGGGTGCCTCCCGGCGCTGTTTCAGGGTCACTCCCAGCAGTGCTGAGAGCCCATGGGTGCCAGAGATCAAACCCACCCTGCAAAGCATGTACTCCAGCCTTCTGAGCTACCTTACCGGTGCCCACCATCCACAGTCTCATGGAGAAAGACCAGGACAGGGATACAGGCACCATGCGGAAGCATTGAGTTCTGAGATGTTTGTGTTCTGTGCAGCAAATCAGTCCAAGGGCCCTTCCAGGAGTCTCATTTTCAAACCCACAAGCCTCCTCCTGGACTCCTCCGTAGTGCCTCCTCCTTCAGCTCTGGCAACCCCGCACAACTCACCTCACCGCTGTGGGGAGCCTGGGCTCTGTAATTAACTCAGTGTGGTCAGTTACATTATGGAGGGAGAATGACAGCTGGCTGGCCGTTGAGAGAACGAATTAACTGGCATCAGCCCGGAGAGGAGGTACAGGTGGTAGGTGTCTCAAGAAGCAGAGCGAGGAGTGCTTGGAGATCCCCTCCTAGCAGGTCCTTCAACCTCAGGCACTCTCGGCTTCAAGGTTCCGGGAAGAAAGGACACGCGTGGGTGTGCTCCACGCTGCCACCCTCCTCCAGACGAGCCCCCGATAATGAGTGAACCTCAGCCCAGTGCCTCTGCTCTCCGCTGAAAGGACTTCCCTCTGCAGACAGACGAGCCCTCTGCAAATATAATTGTGTCCCCGGAACCATCTGGCAAACGTGCCCCTTCCTCCACTGGTATTCTCCTGACTTGCAGCTCCTTTTCCTTGTTGCAGCATGCCGAACCAACAGAACGCTTACCAGCACCTCACGCGCTCTTTCCCGAGCCTGGTTAACCCCGCGGCTCACAGCTGATGAGGCTGTTCACAGCTAACGGGTATCGTGGATGTCTGCATTCCTCCTCGCCGCTGCTCTGGTGTATTTTCGAGTATGCAGAGCAGACGCGCGAGCTGCAGACCAGAACTGCAGCAGTCAGATTGAGTAGTGGGGGGGTGGGGGGGACGGGACGGGAGGGAATGGAGGGGAGAGCACATTTCCATTGCAGGACGCCCTTCATGGAGAAGGGGCAGGTTAACTCCATCCCTCTGCAGAGGACGTGGACAGCCCCCCAGGGGCCACACAGGTCTCCGCCGCTGGAGGACGGATCATCCGGAAGGGTGGCCAGCACACCCAGCTGCCCACACGCCAGCCCCCTGCTGGGCCGCTTCTTGGACAAAGCCACATTCCTCTTCTGACCCGGCCTGCTGGTGTGCAAGGCTGGAGGATTGGGGGTCACCTTGGGGGCCACCTGAGCCAGCCCCTAGTTTCTAGCCTGTTTCACGAATTCTAATTCAGGGATCTGCTCAGGGCAGGAGAGGGAAGGGAAGAATCTTGTTAGTCTCCTCTCTCTTTGAAATGTGCTTCATGGACAGGGAGACCAGGCTGAAGCCTCAACACACACACACACACACACACACACACACACACACACACACACGCACACGCATGCACACGCATGCACGCATGCACGCATGCACAGGGGCCAGGAAGTGTTGGATTGTTCTAAAGAGGTAGGAAGGAAACAGTCAATGCAGAGATGCACAGAATGTCACCATCACCCTAACAACGAGCCAGCAAGCTGGGCAGTTTCTATGCAGATTTGCACCTTCCTGCCGCGGTTCGCGCAGTTTCTTCTGTCTGGACGGCTTCGCCCCTCATCCACCCAACCAACTCCAACTTGCTTTTTCAAGATGCAGCTCTGCTGTCTCCTCGGACCCCTTTCTGCTCCCACTTGCTCGGTCTGTGTCTCTGCCCAGTGCCAGTCTGCGTGCACCCGAGGGGATTGTTGAGCCCAGCTCCTGCCTTGGCTCAGAGCTCCCTGACAGACAGGCCCGGACTCCTCCAGCGCTGGGTGGAGACTCTGTGAAGATGTCTCAGGGTCATGTTTGGAAGGAGAAATCCAAGACCGCAGAGGACTCTCCTGCTGAAACCTCGGGGTCCCCCTCACTTGTTTCCCAAAAGGCAAAACTGACATTAGGAAATTGCCTTCCCCAGAGCCAGGACGTGGGCTGGTGGTAGCGCACTTGCCCTGTGTGTGTGAGGCTCTAGGTTTGATCCCTAGTCTCACAAAAACAGAAGTGAAGGAGATGAGGAAGAAGAGAAGGGAGGGGAGTGGGAGGAAGTGGAAGAGGGGGAGAAGGAGGAGCCATATTTAGTCTTATGGCTAAATAGTGACAATTTGTTTTGTGGGTTTTTTTTTTTTTTTGCTTTTGCTTTTTGGGTCACACCCAGTGATGCTCAGGCGTTACTCCAGGCTCTGCATTCAGGAATTACTCCTGGCAGTGCTGGGGGGACCATATGGGATGCTGGGGATTGAACCTGGGTTGGCCACACGCAAGAGCAATGCTCTCCCCACTGTACTATCTCTCCGGCCCCTAATAGTGACAGTTTGGACAGGAGCCAGTGCTTCCTCACCTCTGTGTCCTGCTCTCCAGTACCAAGGAACAGCACCCACATCTGAATTTCCTCGGCCAGTCAGCAGGAAGGCCTGCGCAGGAAGGAATGTACTTCTGAGCTGCAGGGGGACTCACACCTGTCAGTGGTTGGGGGGAGGGGGCGGGGGATGTCACTGTTCCCTGTCGTGCTTGGAGACCATCTAGTGTTGGGCACTGAAACTAAGCCTCCTGCATCAAAGCATGTGCTCAGCCCACTGAGCATCTTGTTGTGAATTAACAGGAGACACCCCCAGTGTTGCTGAAGGGGTCTGAAGTATTGGGATCCAAATCAGGAACTTCCCGGTCCTGATAGATAATACAGTAGACCCTAGTTCAATCTGTAACATCACATCTGGTCCCCCAAGCACAAACAAGGAGTAACCCTTGAGCACAGAGCCAGAGTAATTCAGAGTAACCTCTGAACACTGCTGGTATGGCGACAAAACAACAAGATAATCAGTTAAAAACCAAGGGTCAAAAAAGCACATGAAAAAATGCTCTTCATCACTAATCATCAGGGAGATGCAGATCAAAACAACTATGAGATATTATCTCACACCACAGACACTGGCACACATCGAAAAGAACAAAAATGGGGGCTGGAGAGATAGCACAGCGGGTAGGGCGTTTGCCTTGCACGCGGCTGACCCAGGTTCGAATCCCAGCATCCCATATGGTCCCCTGAGCACCGCCAGGAGTAATTCCTGAGTGCATGAGCCAGGAATGACCCCTGTTCATTGCCGGGTGTGACCCAAAAAGCAAAAAAAAAAAAGAACAAAAATGGTTTAAATGTTGGTGTAAATGTGGGGAAAAAGAGACTCTCCTTCACTGTTGGTGGGAAAGCTGAGTGGTCTAGCCTTTTTTTGGAAAACAATATGGATGTTTCTCAAAAAACTAGAAATTGAGCTCCCGTTTGACCCAGCAATAACACTCTTGGGAATATAAGCTGGGGCCAAAAAACACACAGCAGAAACACCATCTGCACGTCTATGTTCATTACAGCACTATTTACCATGGGCAGATTCTGGAAACAACCTGAGTGCCCAAGAACAGAAGAATGGATAAAGAAACTATGGCACATCTACATAATGGAATACAATGCAGCTGTCAGGAAAAATAAAGTCATGAAATTTGCCTATAAATGGATGGACATGGTGAGTATCAGGCTGAGTGAAATGAGTCAGAAGGAAAGGGACTTATATAGAGTGACTGCATTCACTTGTGGTATGTAAAAAATATGTATAGTAGAAGAATAATATCCGGGGCTAGGAGAAACAGGGGTTAGGAGGACTGGTCAGTGATTGGAACTTACCATAAGTGTGGGGGGAAACGGAGGGTAGGTAAGATAGAGAAGAGACAACTATGACAATAATAAGTGAGAATGATCACACTGGATAGGACAAGATCTGAGGGTTAAAATACGTAAGGGATATTCTTGATAATGTTTCAATATTGCATACCACAATGTACAATGTCCAAAAGGGGGGGGGGGAGAGAGAGAGAGAGAGAGAGAGAGAGAGAGAGAGAGAGAGAGAGAGAGAGAGAGAGAGAGAACACACCTGCCATAGAGGCAGGCAGGGGTGGGGGGGAGTGATGGGAGGGAACCTGGGACACTGGTGCTGGGAAATGTACACTGGTGGAGGGATGGGTGTCAGAATACTGTATGGCTAAAACCTAACCATGAGAAGCTTTGTAAGGGTCTATCTCACAGTAATTCAATTAAAAAAAAAAGACGCAACATTTTTTAATACATTTTTAAAAAAATCAAGAGCTAAAGAGATATAGCAAGCAAGCATGGTGCTTGCCTTGTATGTTGGCAGACCCAGGTTAGATTCCTGTTGCCACATATACTCACCAAAGCCCATCAGGAGAGATCCCTGAGCACAGCCCCTAAAAGCTCACTTGTGGGACTGGAGTGATAGTACAGTGAGAAGGGCGTTTGCCTTGCACATGGCTGATCTGGGTTCAATCACTGGAGTCCCATATGGTCCCCCCAAGCACCGCCAGGAGTAATTCCTAAGTGTGGAGCCAGGAGTAAACCCTGAGTGTCACCGGGTGTGACCCAAAAAGCAAAAAACAAAACAAAAAAGCTCACTTGTGCTATATTATATCTCCAGCCCAACTGCATTTTGGGTGGGGGGAGCACAACTGTTGATGCTCAAAGGCTACTTCTGCTTCAGTACTTGAAGGCTCCCCCCAGTAGCCTTGGGAGACCACGCGGTGCTGGAAATCAAACCTCCCACAGGCAAAGCACAACAGCCAGCCCTTTGGACCCTCTCCCTACCCCCAGTTACAGTTCTGAGTTGACAGGGATGTCATAGGACCACTGGGCTGACCTCTGCACTTGAAGATTCAGAAGGAGGCCCCCAGAGTTGGTGCTGGGCCCAGAACCTGGCAGTGAGCGGAGGTAGCAGGAGAGGAGAACTCATCCTGGGGCCCGGGGCTGGGCTCTGGCCTGACTGCCTGATGTCCGGGGGCGGAAGTGGACCTCCCCACTCCCCAGAGTGGTGCTGACCAAGACATCCGACCAGCCAGTCTCTGAGGACAGGTCCCGGGAGGCAGGGACTCTGCCTGGCTGTGCCTTCCCTCCCCTGGCGGCTGCACACTTAAGTAGGGTGCGTGCTGCATCGATAATCAAGAATGCTTCCCTTGCAGGGAGGCTGGCCGGGCCTGGGCAGGCAGTGTGACAGATGGTATTTACAATGTGCTGAGTTCTCACAGCCTCTCTTTGGTTGGGAGATGGAGGAAGCCGAGTGCCCACCGTCTCTCTCCTCTGCCTGCGCTCCCTGCAGCCGCTGCCGCTGGCTTCTGTTCAGGACCGTCTCCCTCGTGCTGGGCGCCTCATGCTACCGTGGATTTGGAGCTCCAAGATGTTCTCAGGCTGCTCCTGCATGCTCCTGGTCATGTGGACCCCCAAAGTGTTCTTCGGATTCCCCTCACCAGCGTAGGTACTGATGAATGGACGTTCTTCCCAAGACAGGTCAAGGAGGTCGGTGAAGTCAGATGCTAGGCAGACACCCCAGGAGTGCTGACCTCTGGGAGACCTTGCCTAAACCTGCAGAGTCTAACCAGGGAGATGGCTGCAAGGGCTAGAGTGAGTACTGTGTATGAGGGAAACCTGGGTGTCATCCCTGGCACCGCATAGTCCCCTGAGCACCAACCCAGGAGTAGTCCCTGAGCACTGCCAAGTGTGACCCTCAAACAAAAAAAAATCAGCAATAGGATAGAGTCATTCACTGTGCAAATACTTTCATATGCTGAGAGTCATTTTACAAGAGATTGCTATTGAAAAACAAAACCGGGGCCGGAGCGATAGCACAGCGGGTAGGGCGTTTGCCTTGCACGCGGCCGACCCGGGTTCGATCCCCGGCATCCCATATGGTCCCCCAAGCACCGCCAGGAGTAGTTCCTGAGTGCAAAGCCAGGAGTAACCCCTGAGCATCGCTGGGTGTGACCCAAAAAGCAAAAATAAATAAATAAATAAAAAATTTAAAAAAATAAAATTAAAAAAAAAAAGAAAAAGAAAAACAAAACCGAGGGGGCGAAAAGATAGCATCATGGGTAAAGCATTTGCCATGCATGTGGTCAGCCCTGATTTGATCCCTGGCACCAGATGTGGTTTCCCAAGCACTGCCAGGAGTGATCCCTGAGAATAGAGTCAGGGGGCTGGAGCAATAGTACAGCAGGTGTTTGCCTTGCATGTGGCTGACCCAGGTTAGATCCCCAGCATACCATAGGGTCCTCTGAGCACCACCAGGAATGATTCCTGAGTGCAGAGTCAGGAGTGACTCTTGAGCATTACAGGGTGTGACCCAAAAATCCAGGGGTGGGGGAGAGAGAGAGAGAGAGAGAGAGAGAGAGAGAGAGAGAGAGAGAGAGAGAGAGAGAACAAAGCCAGGATATAGCACAGCATAGTGTGGCCCCAAGACCAAATTAAATCAAAGCAAAAGCAAGGCTTTGTGGGCTGGGGTATAACTCAACAATTCAGAGGATAGGATTTACATATAGGAACTCTAAGTTTCATTACTAGCACTGCATGTTCCCCCAAGCACTGCCAGGAGCAACCTTCAAGTAGAGAGCCAAGAATAGCCCCTGAAAACTGCCCAGTATGGCCCCCTACACACACACACACACACACACACACACACACACACACACACACACAACCATTTGGTGAGACTCAAATCTCTGAGTTCAGTGTCTTGCTACTGTCTCTATTTGTCAAATGGAGGCACTGGTACCTGACCAGCTTATCTCAAAAGGTCACCTGCCTTTTTGAGGTTGAAATGAAATGACAAATGTGGAGGTGCTTTGAAATAAAGGCAGGAGGAATGCAATTGTGTTTTTAATTTGCAGAGGAATCTTTTCTCTCTCACATAAAACTTGTTTCCTGTGAGGGGTTCAGAGTAATAACTACGTAATTAGACTCCATGTCATATCAAGAGACATGCTCTGTTTTTCATTAAACAGATATTTCTTCAGCTTCTTCAGTGTGCAATGGCGTGTAGTGGAGATTCTTATTCTTTATCTTCGTAGGGGGGTAGCCTCCCTCATGGAGTTGGGGGCAACCAAAGGGTTGAACTCCAGGCTTTGTGCATGCCAGGCAGACACTCCAGCCTTTGAAACTGTGTTTCTGATTTGTGTCTTGGGGTGGGTGCAAAGTTGGATAAGCTCTATTCTACCAAGAAAAAATGTAGGGGCCAGAGTGTAGTATAACAGGTAGGGTGCTGGCCTTGCACACAGCCCACAGGTCCCCAAGGAGTAATTCCTGAGTGAAAAGCCAGGAGTAAGCTGTGAGTATTACCAGGTGTGCCCTCCATGATTCCCGTCAAAAAATAAAATTCAGAGCACTGAGATAGCACAGGGGCTAGAGAACTTGCCTTGCACTTGACTGACCTCAGTTCAATTCTTGGCATTGCATATGATCCCTGGGCACTGTCAGGGTCAGTCTTGAGTACAGTCAAGAATAAACCCTGAGCACAATCAGGCATGCCCCTCTACCCACCACCCCCTAAAAAAAAAACAAGTTAGGGTCCAGAGAGATGTATAGATGTTAAAGTATTTGCCTTGCATGTAGCCAACCCTGGTTCCATCAGTATGGCCAGGAGTGACCTCCGATCATGACCAGGTGATGATCATGATCATCACCCCCAAGTGTAGACAATATAGTGCAAGGTAGAAAGGAAAAAGTGACCCAGAGGAAGGAGTTTGGGCTGAAGCACCCTGGAGGAGGGCTGTGGCGGTGGGAGAGACAGAGCTGCCCATGGAGAAGCCTGAGCTCCCCCAGAGTGCGGGAGCCCCAGAGAGAATCTGCAAATCGGGCTCTGGGGATCAGCCAAGTCTCCAGGAGATGACAGAGAAGGAAGAGGAGACACGGCAGAGCAGCTGATGAATATCCCTGATGGGGGGTGGGGGGGTTCCCAGAGGGGCGGGGGAAGTTTCCCCTGTGCTGTTCTGGCTTCACTTTGGGGTGCCCACGCCATTCTTTGAAAGGGTTGGATGTCTGTGAACCTAGACATCTTTCAGTAGTGATTCAGATGACGAGGGAAATCGGGGCGGGGGGGGGGCCTGGAGTGAAAAAAGGAAGAGACAAAAGGAAAGAGGGGGTGCCGGGTGGCGGTGTGGTTCTGTTTGATCTGGAAGACGGTGCAGGGCGCTCCTGGGGGAGCAGGAAGGAGGCTGGCTGATTCCGGGGCACAGTCTCCTCTCGTCTCCTCCCTGAGCTGCCCGCCTTCGTCGTCGGCTGTTCGGACTTGCAGACTTCAAACACGACTGGGGGATTCCTGGAAGACAAAAGAATTCAGGGCCGGGGCTTGGATCTCAGTCAAAAATAACTCATGTCTTTATCTGGCAGGGCCTTGGCGGGTGCCCGGCCCTGTGCAGGATTCTGGGGAGACGTGGGCAGGGAAGGAGGTGTCAGGCCGAGCCACCCTTAGGGAGAGAAAGGTGGGTACAGGCCTGGGGGTCGGGCGGGACGTCGGAACAGCAAACAGGAGTGGAAGAAGAGGCAGAAGCAGAAGAGTTCCGCAAAAAATGCTCCCCCAGCCCTCACTCTCTCAGTGCTGCCATTTGCTCTGAGCCGTAATTACAGGCCTTAACGCTCCTTCCCTGGCTTCTCATTAGCTCCTGCTGTCCACAAACAAACTCCTCCGGGCCGCCCTGTCCGGCCCTGCCCCTGTCTCCCTGGCTCTCCCAGTCCACCAGGAGCCGCCCCACGGCCTCTGGCTTCCCCAGTTCAGCCCAGCTGAGCTTGAAGGCAGAATCAAAACCAAATCTCACCCTCTAGGTGGCTTCCTTGCTGGAGGAATGGAGACCCCCCCATCACTCTCCCCTCTACCCTCCGCCCTCTCCCCCTGAGCTGTAATTAGAGGATTATCTAATTTTCTCCCCCGGGAGCCCTGGACCTGGGTCTGATTGCCTTTGTATTCTCAGCACCTCGGCCAGGGGCTGGCCCCAGATGGACGCTCTCCCCAGAGCGCTGAGTCGTCCATCTGAGCAGCGGCCAACTTAATCTTCCTAAAATGTTGCTTGGACGACAAAGCTGTCCCGCTTCTCCGTCGCCCACGGCGTGAGGGCCAACTCCTCCACGGGCTCTCAAGGGCAGCGGTGGCCCCGCTGGGTGCTGCCCACTGAGCTGTGCCCAGCCCTGTCTCACTGTGTCGCTGCAGGGGTTCCCTCTCCCCAGCACCCTCCACACTCTGGGTAGTGTTGACATCTTTCAAAGCCCATCTCAAAGGCGCGTGCCTGTCCCTGGAACGGAGTTTCATCCTGTGGGGTGGCCCGGTTGCCTCCCAGTCTCAGCCATTCCGCATTTGCCCCAAGCATCCTACTAGAAAACTTGAAAACACTCAAGCGTGTGTTTTTTTTTTTGGGGGGGGGCGGGGTCACACCCAGCAATGCTCAGGGGTTACTCCTGGCTTTGCACTTAGGAATTACTCCCAGCGGTGCTTGGGGGACCATATGGGATGCTGGGGATTGAACCCGGGTTGGCCCCTTGCAAGGCAAATGTGCTACCCGCTGTGCTATCGCTCCAGCCCCTCAAGGGTGTTTTTAACTCAAGGCTGGAGAAATAAGATAGTTCAGTGGGTAAGGCTCTTGCCTTGCATGTGACAGACCTGAGTTTGATCCCTGGCATCCCATATGGTCCCCTAAGCCTTGCAAGGAGAGATCCCTGAGCACAGCCTTGCAGGCCCAAAACAAAATCAAAAATAAAAGTCAAGAGTTAGGAACTTTTTTTTTATGTGGGGGGAGGAATTTTTTGGGGGGGCCACCCCCGCTGCTTATTCTTGGCTCTACACTAACAGATCACTCCTGGTGGGTCTCAGGGGACCAATTGGGGTGCCGGGCAAGGATCGAACCCAGGTCAGTCACATGCAAGCATCCGCTGTATTATCTCTCCAGTTCCCTCGAGAGTTAGAGACTGTTTTTTTTTTTGTTTGTTTGTTTGTTTGTTTTTGCTTTTTTGGGTCACACCCGGAGATGCACAGAGGTTACTCCTGGCTTTGCACTCAGGAATTACCCCTGGCGGTACTCAGGGGACCACATGGGATACTGGGAATTGAACCCAGGTCGGCCACGTGCAAGGCAAACACCCTACCCGCTGTGCTATTGCTCCAGCCCCAGAAACTGTCTTATTTTTATTTTATCTTTTGGGCCATACCCAGCAGTGCTCAGGGCTTACTCCTGGCTCTACACTTAGGGATGACTCCTGGCAGGGCTCTGGTGACCTTAGTGAGTGCTGGAGGTCAAACCCAGTACTGTGCGCAAGGCAAGTACTTTATGTGTCATACTACCCAAGTCCCCCCCCCCCCCCCCCCGCCTCCACACATACACCTTTATTCTCTTTTGTTTGGTTTTGGTTGGGGGCCATACCTCACAGTGCTGAGAGGCTACTCTCAACAGTGCTCCATGGACCATGTTGTACCAGGAATGAAACTCGGGGTTTCTGCATACAAAGCACGCTCTCCAGTCCCTGGAGCCATCTCTCCTTTAGTCTTTAGTCTCACTGCTACCCCAATGGTCTCTTCTCTGAACCACCTCCCACGTCCCTCTCTCCGGCGATTATAGCACAGCCCCAAAGGGATTTTTATTTGTATTTTTTGGATCTACACCTGGTGATACTCAGGGTTTACTCCTGACTCTGAGTTCAGGGATCACTCCTCCAGGCCTTGGGGGACCCTATGTGGTACTGGGAATCAATAACCCGGGTCTGGATTGGCCTTGTGCTAGATAAGTACCCTTCCTGCTACACTATCTCTCTAGCCCCAGCCCAGAGGGATTTCAAAAAATATTCCTGTCCTGCTGACAACCCTTCCATGGCTCCCCATTGCCCGTAGGATAGAGTCCAAACTCTTCTCGTGAACCTTCCCATCCCGATCAGGCTGGCCTCTGCACTGAGCACCAGGCTCGACTCTCCAGCCACATGCCTCGCTGCCTGACCGTTGCCCATGCTCTTCTCTCTAACGCAGAAGGCCTCCCCTCAGCCTCCCCACTTTGGTTCTGGAGGTACATGGTTTTGTGGGGAGGGGACTTCCTGGTCAGGCTGGAGGCTCAGAGCCACTTTTGGCTCTACTTGGCCTGGTGACGCCAACCAGACAGGTCTGTGCTCACTGCCCCCTGGGTCCAGCCGCCTCCCTACCCTACCAGGGTTGCTAAGGGAACCATAGGGCCTGTCTTATGCAAGATATGAGATTTAGCTCTTGGAACCCTCTCCACAGCCCCGAGACAAATTCCTTCCTTGGATCCACAAGGATCCCTTCCTTGAACTTCCCTGGCATTTACCCCTCACACACACCACACACACACACACACACACACACACACACACACACACACACACACACATACACACACACAGGGTTTTTGAGGTCCGGACAGATAGCTCAAAGGGCTGAACTCATGCTTTGCATTTGGGAGACTTGGGCTCCATCCCCTGCCCTGCACGGTCCTTCCTGCATTGCTGGGAATGACCCCTAAGTACCATGCTGGGAGCGGCGGCACAAAAACAAAAAGAAAGTTCCCAGAGATCCGGTCTGGATCCTATTCATCTCTGTGTTTCCCAGTTTAATCTCAGCACTGCGTAAATGTTTAGGAAAAATGGAACTGAGCTGCCGATGTTCCTTCCAAACAGGAGATGACGATGAGGGTGTCCCTGGGCTAGAGAGGCAGCAGATTTTCAAAGGTAGCTGGACCCAGAATGTCGCTGGGTATGTTGAGAGAGTCAGCCCCATCTCTGAGTCCTTTCCTAGGCTGGAAACTCCTTCCCCCATTTTCCTGGAAACTCCTTCCCCCATTTTCCTAGATTATTTTTTGTGTTTAGAGGTGGGGGTGTGTGTGGAAGGAGGAGCCATGGATTGAGCCCAGGACCTCACACATGCAAGGCAGGTGTTCTTCCACTGAGCCACATCCCTGGCCCTTCTATCCACTTTTTTTTTTAGATTCTTGGGTCACACCTGGGATGCACAGGGGTCACTCCTGGCTCTGCACTCAGGAATTACGCCTGGTGGTGCTCAGGGGACCATCTGGGATGCTGGGAATAGAACCTGGGTCGGCCTCTTGCAAAGCAAACGCCCTACCTGCTGTGCTATCGCTCCAGCCCCCCTCCTACCCATTTTTTGTATTTTTGGGGTGGGGTTGAGGGGCCACACTTGGGCATGTTCAGGGCTTACTTCTGACTCTATGCACAGGGATCACTCCTGGTGGTGCCTGAGGGACAATCTGTGGTGCTGGGGAATCAAACCCGAACTGGCTGCATGCAAAGCAAGCTCCCTACCCACTGTACTATCTCTCTGGCCCTCTTTCCTTTCCTCCTGTCCCCAAGATGCCTGTGTCACATCGGCAAGGTGGCTGGGGTGGGATTGCTATGTGGCCCGTGACACTGACCCAGGGTCCCATGCAGCTTCTTGTCCTTTGAGCTCTCCACAAAGGAGCCAGTTTCTCTTCTGTCCCCTAAAGACTGTTTTCAAAATCACACCCTTGCAGACAGTTTTATTTACAAGGAAATCTTGGCAGGATCTTGACTTGTTAGTAGAGTAGGGATGGGGGATGGTGATGAGAAACAAAAATAGTTGAAATGATCACACTTTCTGAAAGCGAGACGAAAATTGGTGTCTGTGGCAAACTCAATTAGAGCTGAGTTAATTTCCTTCTCTGTGTTTAAGGGGAAGAGTCACAGCTGGGTGAGATGGTCCCGGGTTGGATCTGGGTTTATGTCTGCTCTCTGAAGATCAGCGCCTTCCCTGCTACTTTCACTAGGGGGAAAGAGCCTCTATTCTGAAAGGGAAAAAGAGGAGTGCAAGGGAGCACGTCGGTGGAGGAAGAGTATGGGAAAGATCCTACAGCCCTGCTTTGGTCCAGGGACTGTCTGTCTGCTGGCCCAGGAATGAATGAGTCCAACCTGGTCTCCGTGGACAGGCTGAGGCCCTTTGCAGGCAGGCTGCTTGGGGATCACTCTAATGTGGAGACACACCGCCCTGGGGACAGGGCTTCGAGGAAGGGAGTGAGGGGGAAAAAAAAATCTATCTTGCCGGGATCATCTTGCTCTTGGCTCCGAGTTCCCTTTTTTGGGGGGTGGGGGTGGGGTGGCACAATCTGCAATAATCAGGGATCACTGCCAGGTACTGAGGGTGGGTCGCGTGCTAGGCGAGCGCCCGACCCTGCTACGAGCTCTAGGCGCGTCTAACTTAACTCTTTTTTTTTTTTTTTTTTTTTTTTTTTTTTTTTAATATCAACTTGATTTTTATTCTTTAACAAATCCAAAAAAATTTTTCCTCTGAAAGATCTTTGGATATTTTCTTTATCTAAGTCTTTTTTAAATTTTAAAACAGTTTTTTAATTTAGGTGTATGTACCTGGAAGTATGATATAACATTTTACAGTACAAACTATGTACCAAGTGTACTGGAGGTTAGATTTTTGTTTTTTTTTTTTTTTAATTTATTTATTTTTAATTAGAGAATCACCGTGAGGGTACAGTTACAGATTTATACACTTCTGTGCTCACACTTCCCTCATACAAAGTTTGGGAACCCATCCCTTCACCAGTGCCCATTCTCCACCACCCGTAAACCCAGTGTCCCTCCCACCCTCCCCAATCCCATCTCCCCCCCACCCCACCCTGCCACTGTGGCAAGGCATTCCCTTCTGCTTTCTCTCTCTAATTAGCTGTTGTGGTTTGCAACAAAGGTGTTGAGTGGCCGCTGTGCTCAGTCTCTAGCCCTCATTCAGCCCGCAACTCCCTTCCCCCACATGGCCTTCGACTGCAATGTAGTTGGTGATCGCTTCTCTGAGTTGACCTTTCCCCGGAACGTGAGGCCAGCCTACCACTGCTGGGAATATATCCCAGAGAATCAAAAAAGTACAATCGAAACAACATCTGCACATGTATGTTCATCGCAGCACTGTTTACAATAGCCAGAATCTGGAAAAAACCCGAATGCCCCAGAACGGATGACTGGTTGAGGAAACTTTGGTACATCTATACAATGGAATACTATGCAGCTGTTAGAAAAAAGGAGGTCAAGAATTTTGTAGTTAAGTGGATGGGCATGAAAAGTTTCATGCTGAGTGAAATGAGTCAGAAAGAGAGAGACAGACATAGAAAGATTGCACTCATCTATGGTATATAGAATAACAGAGTGGGAGACTAACACCCAAGAACTGTAGAAATAAGTACCAGGAGGTTGACTCCATGGCTTCGAGGCTGGTCTAACTTAACTCTTGCTCTAAGTTTCTCTACCGCCCTCTCGCCGTTGGGGCGCTTCGCTGGGTTTTATCAATTCGGTCAAACGAAGCCAGACTCCAAGTACTGGAAAGGCAAGATTGATGGTCTGGGGTCCGGGACTCCCCTATCTCGCTCACCCCCTTCCCTAAAGGTCTAGGTCTCCCCCGGGGGGGACCGGGGGCCTTACACCATCTGACCCCCAAAGTGAAGCGAGACAGAAGGGTGATGCGGGCGAGGGAAGCCCCCGTTCTCCCGGCATCCCGTTCCCAATTCACTGCCAGTTAACCCCGACGTGGCCAACTTGGTGAGCACCTCGCCTCCGCCTTAGTCACGCACCGCCGCCCCCCAGGGCTCACGAAGCGGGCGGGTCCAGAGAAGTGGCCGCCGCAGCCCCACCCGCAGCCCAGTGCGGGGCGCCGAGCCGGGCGCGGGCGGGGAGGTCGGGGGACCCGCCGCGTCCCCGCCCGCCGCGCCGCAGCCCTCCCCTGCCCGCGGCCGCGCCGCGCTGGCCGCCTGGGCCCGGGTGGTGGCGCCCGGGGTGGGGGTGGCGGGGCCCGGCGGTCCCCCCGCAGCCCCGCCCCCGCCTGCGCGCCGCCCCCGAGGAGTCCGCGGGGAGGAGGAGACTCGGGCGCAGAGCGGGGGCCGCGGGAAGCGGGAAGGAGCGCGGGGAGGCGCGGGGCCGGGGCCGGCCCAAGGGCGCCCTCGCCTCGGAGCCGGGCGAGGGAGGCGAGCGCGAAGTTTGGCGGCGGCGGCCGGGCCGGGCGTCCCGGGGTCGCGAGCGGCGGGGCCATGGGGGCGCGCACGGGCGGCGGGGCGGGCGCGGAGGCGGCTCGGTGCGCGCGGAGCCCCCCGAGCGGCGCGGCGGCCGCGGCGCAAAGTTAGCCCGGCGCCCCGGGACGAGCCCCGCAGCCGCCCGCCGCCCCCGGACCCGCCGCGGCATGGGCGAGCACCCCAGCCCGGGCCCCGCAGTGGCCGCCTGCGCCGAGGCCGAGCGCATCGAGGTGCTGGAACCCGAAGCCGACGAGCGGCCGCCCGCGGCGCCCGAGGACGTGAGTGCCCCCTCCCCCGCCCGGGCAAACTTTCTGGGGGGCGCCGTCGGGGGAGTCGCCCTCACCCCTCCCCATCTCGCCCCCGGCGGGGCAACTTGGAGGTTTCAAGGTGACGCGGGAGCGCCCCGGATTGGCCGGGTCCCCGCGGGCGGGCGGGAGGGGGCGGAGGGACCGGGCTCCCCAAAATGCGCGCGCGTGTACGCGCCGCCCCCCCAACCCCGGCCCCCCTCGCCTCTCGGGCTCCCGCGCCTTCCCTGCGGGACGCGGCCCCGCCGCTGCCCTCGCTGGTGCAGTGCCCGGGACGCGGCGTTTTCCCGCAGAGGCGATCGCGTCACCGCCGGGGGGCCCCCTCCCCTCCCCCTCGCGACCCGCGGGCTCCCGAGCGCGGGGACGGGGCAGGCGCCGCAGAGCCCCCCGGAACCCGCGGCGCAGAGCGCTTCGGCCACCCCCTTCCCCGCTCTCGGATTAGCTCGCGCCTGGCACCTGCTCTGGCCGCACGGATGGGGATCGGGGCTGGCCCCGCCGCCAGGACCCGGGCCCGGGCGGGAGAGGAGCGCCGGGGGCGGGCTTGCCCCCAGAGGGGGCTCGGGAACCCCGAACTGAGTCGGTGCCAGCGCTGGTCCCCCGGGAGAGCACTAGGGGGAGGGGGGCCGCCCCAGAGGGCTTCCCTGCCATCTGCCGCTCGAGTCTTCCCTACTCTCCCTCCCCTGGCCCCCCGCCCCCAGGGGCTCGCATTGGGCAGAGCTGGGAACTGGAGTTTCTTGAGCTTCTCCCGGGTCCACCTGCAAATAGAGGTGAACACTGGGCGGGGAGATGGAAGAGAAGCCACGACCCCAGCCTGCCGAACCGATGGCGGAAAATCTGGATGAGGCTAGGGGCTGGGGGTGACCATCTCTCCACCCCTCTCACACCCAGGGTTAAGTCTCTCATTTCCGGCCCCCCCAGCTGCGGCCGCGTCTCTTTCCCACCACTTGGACACGATCTCGCATTGGGTGGGCTTCCGTGCCTCCGGGAGCCCCCTCCTCCCAAACTGCGCACGAAATGTTAGCCCTTAAGCAGGGAGGAGTTTTCCTGAGTAGGGGGCCCTTACTCCCGCGGGTGGAGTCGCGCGGGGAGTACAGACCCAGACGTGGGAGCCGTGAGCCTGCAAACTGGAGGCGGGGTCGCCATGGGGGGGGCCCTTGAATCGAGAGGTGGGTACTTTAGCAAGGGGCTGGCACCACCTTTGTCCTGCTCATCCCGGCTGGCCGGCCTGTCCCAGGAGACGCACCCTCTCCTGTCTGCCTCTTCTGGGTCCCCTCCTTTTCCTGGGTGCAGACTCACTGAGGGAGCGCTTCCCGGCTGTCCAGTCTGGGCAGCGGCAGGCCAGAGACTCTGTTTGGACAAGGAGGGGGCTACGGAGGTTTGGTCATAAGTGTGTGTTTCTTTCTCTCCTCTTCCTCCTCTCCTGCATGGCCTCCCTCTCTGCCAGCACTGGAAAGTCCTGTTCGATCAGGTATGTGAGCGGTTAAATCGCCCCCTCTGCTCCCCGCCCTCCCCGCACCGGCTCCCTGCTTGCGTGGGCTTCCCGAACTCTCTGCGCTCCTGAGACAGTGACGTGGGCTAGGGGTGGGGCTTGGTGCATCTGAGACTGAGCGCGCTGCTCGCCAGCTCTCTGAAGGAAGCCGAAGGAAGCCGGCTCCCCTGAGAGCGCCTCCCTTCTCTCCTCCCCACCTCCCTTCCCCAAAGCCGGCCACATACCCTGTGGTAACTGGGCCATACCAGATGGAAAAGCAGGGGGCGGGGGCGCGGGGGGTACATCTCTCTAAGTTCAGAGAGCTCAAGCTTGTGGGCAGGGGTGGACAAGGGGCCGGGGTTCACAACCCCACTTTTTTTCTACCTCCACCTTGGCGATCCACAGTTCCCACCACAGTCCCATCTCTGCCATCCTTGGAAGGTGTCTCTTGCTGAGAGCTCCTTTGAAAGCTGATTTAGTTGAATCTTGCAGCCAAGGGAGCAAGCCCCGGTAGATGGAAAGCTGGCCGGGGGCTGTCTGCAGTGCTTGGAACAGAGGTGCTGGGAAGGGAACCCAGCCTTCCAGCTTCCACCCCTGGAGACAGCCACTTGACCTTCAGCCAGGAAATGACTCTCTTTTTGCTGGGTAAACGCCGCGTGCATTTCCTGCTCCCTCTCAGACCTCGGAGCAGAAGAAGGCTGAGGCTGTCAAGTTGTACAGGGGATGTGGGGATGGGAGTGGCAGGGGAGCAGGAGGGGGGTTGGGGGAGCGATGCAGATAATAGTCAGGCCCCTCTGACCCAATCTGAGGGGGTCTCTCAAACTGAGATCATCATTGTCACTCCAGGATCAGAGCACTTACTACTTTCTGCATCACTTCCCCCCTTGCTGG
The DNA here is from genome assembly GCF_027595985.1 of Sorex araneus. Taxonomy (NCBI): domain Eukaryota; kingdom Metazoa; phylum Chordata; class Mammalia; order Eulipotyphla; family Soricidae; genus Sorex; species Sorex araneus. The sequence goes on from NC_073304.1 coordinate 197,691,667, forward strand.
GGGGAAGGCTGAAATAAAGCTGGGAAAGTGCCTCGGACCCAATCAGGTGCTTGCTGGCATGGATGAAGATGGAAAGGTTTGGTGGGGGAGGTTTGCACTGGGCTGCTCCTGTGTGACAGTGACCTCTAGGTGACCTAGAGGTGACATAGGTTGCAGGGAGGACAGAGACCTGCCAGAAGCCTGTTGCAGGGAGGGTACACCAGCCCCTTCATGTGGAGGCTCCCATTAAGAATGGAAAGGGAAGATGAGTGAGCTGGAGTGCCTGTTGCATGCAGGAGGCCCTAGATTTGATCCCAGGCTCCACAGGGTCAGCCCCAGCACTGCTGGGAGTGGCCCTGAGCACAGCTGCATGTGGCCCCCAAACCAAACACAAGCAAAGAAATAGATGAGAGGAGCATCTGTCTCAGGCCATGGGAGAGCTGCAGGGGGCTCATACCGGAACCGATGGGCCGCTGGGTCGTGCTCCTCCATAGTATTCTGCGATGAGAGGCTGAACCCAGAAGGAAAGAGCCCTCGGGATGGAAGAGGTTGGCAGGAACAATGGTTTTGGTTTCAGACGAGCTGGATTTGAGGAGCTGAGTGTCGATGCCCCAAGTGGTACCGAAGTCCAGTGGCTGGAAGGGCATGGCTGGGCTGGACCACGGGGGCTAGGTATTGGGCGGGGGGGGGGGGGGGCGGGCATTGTCTGCATTGAGGCAGGCTCTGTTATGGTTTGGGGCTCGTAGCCAGGTCCCTGTGCCACTGTGGTTGCAGACCTGTCCCTGGGCTCCTGGGTGCCACCCACTCTCCCCCTGGCTCCCAAGGGTGCAGCAGCTGCTGGCCTGCCACCGTGAGGCAGGAGGGAGCTGCCTGCTGCCACTGAACCCGCCACCAGCAAGCTGCCAGCCCTTCGCACCTCCTGCCGGATTTAGCATCGGAGCCTGGAACAAAGTGTATGCTTCTCTTTCCCTCTGTCTGTGGCAGACTTCCTCGTTTGGTGAATTTCTTTTGCCAATCCCTATGTGTGTTTACGTTTTAAAACAAACTGTGGGTGAACGGGGGAGGAACTTTGACTAGGAATATTTTAGAACTGGAGGTAGCAGAGAAAATGTGTGGCACATAATATTAGTGGATAGTCTACAAAATTCCAGTTTCTTTCCCTGGAGGGAGGTCCTGGGTGGTACCCAGAGCACTCCCCCTGCTTCACGGAAGACCCCCACCCCCACCCCCACAGAACTTGTCCAGGCAGACAAATTCATTCTAAGAATGGAAGTCCTTTTTTTTTGTTTTTTCGGCTTTTTGGGTCACACCCAGCGATGCACAGGAGTTACTCCTGGCTCTACACTCAGGAATGACTCCTGGCAGTGCTCAGGGGACTATATGGGATGCTGGGAATTGAACCTGGGTCGGCCGCATGCAAGGCAAACACCCTACCCGCTGTGCTATCGCTCCAGCCCCTGGAAGTCCTTTTAAAGCTTTAGACAGTTTTTTTTTCTCACAGTAAATTCTGCTTGGGAGCTACTCCCCTCTGTCAGGCATGAGGAGTGTGCATGAGGAACCCACTCTGGTTCTTGCTACGTGTTTTGTGATGCTTTTGGGTTTGAGTTTGGTTTAGGGGCCACACCCAGTGGTGCTCAGGGGGGTCCTCCCAGCTCAGTGTTCAGGTTGCTCCCAGCAGTGCCTGGGCTGGGGGAAACATGAGGTGTCCTGGGGTCCCTCAGGTCAAGCACGCACTTTAGCCCTTTGAGCCATCTCCCTGGCCTGTCTCTGTGTTGAAGGAGAGCTGCTTCTGAGCAGTGCTTGACCTCCGGCAGATTCCAGTCCCTCGGCTTTGGTTCCCCTCCTGCCTTTTGGCCAGCCTGGATCCGTGCCCTGGCAGTGAAGTGGTGGTGGGAAGCTTTGCCCGTGTAAGGAGGCAGCAATGATGCTTTCTCCTTGGGCCGGGCTGGAGCCAGACCCCCTGGTCTATGCCTTGCCATTGGGTGGAGGGATCTCTGACCCAAGATAGAGCCAACTTTTCTCCCAGCCTGGTGACCCCTTAACTAAAGGGCCAGGATGACTTTGGTGGGATGGAAGCTGAAGGGAGCAGGAGGTGGTGGGAGCTCAGTGACTTCGAATTTGAGCTACCCCCTCATCCCCATCCCCTCTAGCATTCTGGGCTGCTTCTGCTCTGTTTCATTATGGGGTGCAGCATGCTGTCTCCCACACCCTCATCCACTTCTTCCCCCTGAGTTCCTAAAGTTACAGCAGGAAGGAAGCCTAAAGTTGGAGGTCGTTATTTCAACCCCAGATGTTCCACTTGTTTGTGTCCTATATTTAACTTCTTGGCGGAACTCTCTTTTCACATCCTTGACATCATCATAATTTTCCTTGATAGTAGGCTTTTGTTTGGGGGTCATTCTTAGCAGTGTTCAGAGGCTACTTCTAGGACAATGCTAGGACGTTGCTCCCCGAGGTGCTCAGGGCAGCGTGTGGTACTGGGGGTTGAACCCAGGGCTCCCTCATGCAAAGCCTGTGCTCCAGTCTTTTGAGCCATCACCCTAGCCCCCGAAATACCAGGTTTTTTTAGTTCCCCAAATACTAATGTTTTTATTTATTTATTTATTTATTGCTTTTTGGGTCACACTCAGCGATGCACAGGGGTTACTCCTGGCTCATGCACTCAGGAATTACTCCTGGCGGTGCTTGGGTGACCATATGGGATGCTGGGAATCAAACCCGGGTCGGCCGCGTGCAAGGCAAACGCCCTACCCACTGTGCTATCTCTCCAGCCCCCTGTTTTTATTTATTTTTTAAGCTACCCCAAGACTCTTTTTATTTTTTAATTTAAATTATTTATTTATTTATTTATTTATTTTGAACCACACCCAGGGATGTTCAGGACGTGCTCCTGGCTCTGCACTCAGGGATCGCTCCTGGCGGGGCCCAGGGGGCCATATGGGATGCTGGTGATTAAACCTGGGTTAGCTGCATGCAAGGCATGTGCCCCACCCGCTGTACTATTGCTTCAGCCCTAACCTATTTTTACTCTATGATATTGTATCTTATTTTCCTGTAGCTAAGTCTGCTGGGCTTTTTCTTCATAATCTTTTTATTGCTTCAGATCGCAGACAGTTTTCATCCCTCTTCAGAGCTCATAAATATGGGCCTCTATTTCATATTACTTTTTCCAATATTAAAAAACATCATCCAGCCCACTTGACCCGAGCATTGCTGCAGAAACCATGCCCCCCCCCAAATTAAAGAATCATCGAGGTCCAGGGAGAGGCTCAAAGTATTGGAGTGCGTGCTTTGCACACACAAGGCCCTGAGTTGTATCCCTGGTCCCTGTGGTCCCCTCCAAATGTCACTGGGCATAGACCTGTTGGTCCCTGAGTGCCACTAAGCCACGCAGTTCTGCATCACCAGACCTGAGCCACCAAGCTGCCAGGGCTGAGTATCACCCTGCAACACTGCTGGGGAGACCCCCAGCCCCCAGATTTTTCTAGATCTTTGTCCCTTTTGAATTTTATTCCTATACAGTTACAGTACTGGTGTGGGAGCAAAACTCCAGCGGTGCTCGGAGGCTACTTCCAGTTCAGTGCTTGGGGCAGACAGACCTGGGTGGGGCTTACGGGACCACTCGTGGCTGGGGAGGTGCTCCAGTTCTCTGTACCCTGGAGTGCTCAGGGCTGTCCCTGATGATGTAAGGGGGGCTATGTGGTGCCAGGGATTAAACCCAGGTTGATCGCATAGGAGACATGCACCTTAACCCCAGTCCTCTCTTTGCTCCCACCCCTCGCCCCCATTCTGATACTGTTGTACAAGTGACCCCAGAAGGTTTTGCAGAATGAGTAAAGAGGACAAGATGTTTTAATCTGTTCACAACCCAGATCCTGGAGTGGCTGTAGTCCCTAGGAGCTCATGATGTATGTGTGTGTGTGTGTGTGTGTGTGTATGTGTATGTGTGATGCTCAGGACTTGCTCCAGGAAAACCTACAGGGATGCAGTTGTGCATGGTGGGTTGTGTTTGTGTGTACTGACGTGTCAGGCAGCAGTGAGCTGACTCTCTGTTCTCACAGGCGGTGGCCAGGGAACAAAGAGTTAACTCAGTGAGCCAGGAGGTCACTGGGCGAGGTGAGGGGTAGGGAAGCTGGCCTGCAGGAGAGGGAATGACCCTGGAGGTACCCCATGAGAGGAGAGGGCTTGTCTCTGCGCCACCCTCTCTGCCGCCACTCTCTGGGACAGAAGACATTTATTTATTTGGAGGGAGGGGGAGGTGGATCCACACCTGGCAGTGCTCAGTGTAGGCTAGTCCTGGCTCTGTGCTCAGGGGTCACTGGCAGACAGGGAATGTGCAGGTGCCAGGAATCCAACCTTATGCAAGCGCCTTAGCCCCTGTGTTATCTCTCTGGCCCTGGTTTTGTAGGTGGCTGCTTACTAATCCATTTAGTGGTATCAGAACATCTTCTCAGTTCCTAAACCCCTTGAAGCCAGCAAACAGGACCACAAATGAGGTGAGCTACAGAAGCAAGTAAAATTTAAAAAAAAAAACAACAACAAAGATCCCTGGGGCCAGAGCGATGGCACAGAGCAGTAGTATAGCAGGTAGGGTGCCGGTGACTTGCAGGAGGCAGACACAGGTTCAATCCCTGGTGCCTAGCATCCCGCATGGTCCCCCAGCACCACCAGGAGTAATCCCTGAGTGCAGAACCAGGAGTAGCCCCTGAGCATCACTTGGTGTGCCCCCAACCCAAGCCCCATTCCCCATTCCTTCACCACTGCCCAAGGAAAGGTAAGAGACTTAGAGGAAGAGGCAGAAAACTCCTTTGGGCTAACCAGTGGCTTTCTTCTCCTTAGCCCAGACAAGGAAGAAGTGGCTTGGAGAGGTCACCCACTGCCACCCCCGTGCCCTGGATCCCAAAGGGTCCCTGGTTGCTTCTTCCCAGCAAAATTCACTCTTTTTGATCCGACAGTCCCCTGGTTGTCTGAGATGTGTGCTTTGATTTCATCTCCACAGCAGTCTTGGGAGCTACAGATGTTGCCCCCATCCTCCAGATGAGGTCATCGAGGGCTCAAGAGCTAACCTGGCCCCAACCCCAGCCCTGAACCTAGGTTTCCCTCGCTCCATCTCTGGTGTTCTGTTACAGCGGCACACCCAGGCTACCTTAGCTGGAGCCTGGTTATGATTGTGATAAGATAGTCAAGATTCAAGTGCTGACCTCCTGGGCATCGCCCAGTGTAGCCCTGCCTGGTGGGCCCCAGCACTCCTGGGGAGATTGCTCCTCAAAAAGAAGCCTCCAGGGGCTGGAGCAATAGCACAGCTGGTAGAGCATTTGCCTTGCATGCGGCCGACCCGGGTTCAATTCCCAGCATCCCATATGGTCCCCTGAGCACCGCCAGGAGTAATTCCTGAGTGCAGAGCCAGGAGTAACTCCCGTGCATCGCCAGGTGTGACCCAAAAAGCAAAAAGAAAAAAAAAAAAGTCTCCGAAGCAGTTCTTTAAAGGAGCCGGCAGGCGTGCAAAGGAAAGGAGCACATGCTTTACATGCAGGGAATCCTGGGTTCTAGACCCAGCACCACATGATCCTCTGAGCAAATACAGCTGGAGTGACCCTGTTTTGTGGCCAAAACACAAAACTAAGGGGGGGGTGATGAAAAGATGGGATTGCTTTCCTGCTAGGAGATGAGTAGTATTGGAACCGCTCTGGGGGTGTTTGGGCAATGCAAGTTCCCAGTGGAAAGGGGCAAAGGGAGAAAATCAAGTTACTTTAATGCTTCCTTTCCCTTTGCTCATTTGAGTTTAAAAGCAATTGTGGTTTGTTCAAAGACCAGGACTCTGCTCCAAATCTCTGCTCATCAAGCATCAAACAATGTTTTCTTTGTATGTTTGTTTTTGGTCCACATGGGCTGTGCTCAGGGCTTACTCCTGGCTCTGTGCTCAAGGATCACTTCTGACAATGCTTGGAAGAACCATGTGCAGTGCTGGGAATCAAATCTGGGTCAGTCACTTTCTTAATTTAAATTTTTTTAAAAGTTTTTGGGCCACACCTGACAAAGCTCAGAGGTTACTCCTAGTTCTGCATTCAGGAATTTCTCCTGAATGGTGGTGCTGAGGGAACCATATGGGATCACTGTATCATTGTCATCCCATTGTTCATCAATTTACTCAAGCGGGCACCAGTAATATCTCTATTACACTCAGCCCTGAGGTTTTAGCAGCCTCTCCTTACTCGTCTTTCCCAACCATTAGAGGCTCTTTCAGGGTCAGGGGAATGAAACCTAATATGGGATGCTAAAAAAAAAAAAAAGAAGAAGAAGAAGAAGCATCATATGGGATCTCCAGTTGGCCATATGCAAGGCAAATGCCCTACCCACTGTATTATCTCTCCAGCCTTGGGTCAGTCATGTTTAAAGCACACACCCCAACTGCTGTACTATCTCCCCAGCTCCTCTGAAGGCAGTTTTAAGGGTGAGATGGAAAATGGTTTTCCCAGCTAAAGAAGATTCAGGCCCACAGAGAGCTGTGTCACTTCTGGGATCTTTGCACCAGAGGCCAGCACTCCACGCCATGAGACATCATTGCCATATCATGATTGTACTCAAGAAGAAACAAGAAGGGGCTGGAGCAATAGTACAGTGAGTAGGGCATTTGCCTTGCATGTGGCTGACCCAGGTTCGATCCCCGGCATTCCCTATGACCATATGGTCCCCTGAGCACTGCCAGGAGTGATTCCCGAGTGTAGACTCAGGAGTAACCTCTGAGCATTGTTGGGTGTGCCCCAAAAAGCCAAAAGAAGACACAACAAGAAATAAATCTATAGACCTTGCACTTAATACATACCTTATACACACATGAAATGAAAGGAAGGAAAGCAGGATGGAAGGCAGGGAGGGAGGGACGGAGGGAGGGAAATGGTTTTCCCACCTGGTAGCCCATCCTGGGTTAAGTGGGTTTCAAGTCTCACATCTGCCCAGACCCAACATTTGACTGTGGGACCTTGTGACACCTCCCTGGAGTTCAGGAGAAGACGTGGAGTGGGACTATCAAAAATATAACCTGAGGGGCTGGAGCGATAGCACAGCGGGTAGGGCGTTTGCCTTGCATGCGGTCGACCCGGGTTCGAATCCCAGCATCCCATATGGTCCCCTGAGCACCGCCAGGAGTAATTCCTGAGTGCAGAGCCAGGAGTAACCTCTGTGCATCGCCGGGTGTGACCCAAAAAAGCAAAAAAAATTATATATATATATATATATATATATATATATATATATATATATATATATACATAAAACCTGAGGGGCCAGAGAGATACACGGTGGGTAAAGCTCTTACCTTGTACACAGTCGACCTAAGTTTGATCCCTGGCATCCCGTATGATCCCCCAAGTACTGCCAGGAGTAGTTCCTGAGCATAGAGCCAGGAGTAACCCTTGAGCATTGTCGGGTGTGGACCAAAACAACAATAACAACAACAACAAAATAATATAACCTGAAATGATAGTGGGAGAAAAAGCCTAGGGGACAAATATAAGGCAGTAACTTCTGGGTGTATTACCCATATGGAATTACAAATATTAGAAATGAAAAATTCCTCCATCCCTCTCAGAGAGCCCGGCAAGATACTGAGAGTATTGCACCCGCAGGCAGGGCCTGACAAGCTACCCGTGGCGTATTGGATATGCCAAAAACAGTAACAATAAGTCTCACAATGAGAGATGTTACTGGTGCCCGCTTGAGCAAATCGATGAGCAACGGGATGACAGTGACAGTGACAGCAACAGAAATGAAAAATAAACTCAACCATATAAAAATTTTACTGAAGTAAAGCAATATACAGAGGAAGGGTTTACTTCATAAAACAGGTGAGGTCCAGCATTCCTGGAACGGCCCTGCAGGCCCCTCAGCAGGGTAACCCAGATTATTGCAGGGCCTAAGCAGCCCCTGATTCTCAGATCCCTCTGTGAACTGTTGGCCGTGGTGGCAAAGAATCCCTGTGAGCTTTTGGGGGTAGGGAATATCCCTGGCACGCTCAGGGATTACTCCTGGCTCTGCATTCGGGAATCACTCCTGGCAGTGTTCAGGGGTCCGTATGGTCCTAGGGAACGCCGGGGATCGAACCTGGGTCAGTCCTCCACACTGTACTATGGTTCCGGCCTCTGTGTCTCTCTCCTCTCTCCCTCTCCTGTCAGGCTGACAGACATCCGCTTGCTTCCTTGAAGCCCTGAGGAGGCCACACGTCTGCCTCAGCCCTGCGGTGCTGCTCCGTGGGCCCGCCAGGTTCTCTCTCCCGCCTGCCTCAGCTCTCATCACTCAGCTGCCAGGAGTAACGCCCTTCCCGCAGGTGCCCATGAGACAGTGAGGGGTTACGGATAGCACCTGGCCCAGTACCCGGTGAACACATGACAAATAGGCCTCTGCTTGTCAGGTTACAAGAATCTCAAGGAGTTAACACTTTCAAATTAGCCTCCGGCGTGTCAGAGTTCTAAATCTGAGTCAGAGTTCGGATCCCGACCCGGGCTTCCTTTCACCCTTTGAACTGACATCCGAAGGGCGGGAGCTGGAAAATCACATTCCTACTCAGCATTCCAGAGAGAGAAAAGAGCCCTACTCACTGCACTATCTCCCCGGCCCCTACTCTCAGATTCTTTTCTGATGGAAACCTGACAGTCGAAGGGCCAGGGCAGCGTTGCAGGGTCCCCCAACTGTTCCAGGCTCAGGAGAGGTACTAAGTATCTCTGATACAGAGCAGTGCCCAGGCCCCACTGCCGAACTGGAACCAGGCCCAGCAACCCCTCTGCGCTCTGGGTTCTACCTTCACTTTCCAGGGCTGAAGGAACTGGGAACCCCCCACCAGCCTGGACTCCAAAGCTGCCTCTTTTCTCTCTAGAATGCTGAGGAGGAATGTGATTCAATCCCCAGCACCACATATGTTCCCAAAGCACCTCCAGGAGTGACCCCTGAGCACACACAGAGCCAGGAGTGATCCCTGAGCACAGAACCAGGAGTGGTCCCTGAGCACCTCCAGGAGTGATCCCTGAGCACAGAGCCAGGAGTAAGCCCTGAGCACAGAGCCAGGAGTAAGCCCTGAGCACCCTGGGTGTGTTCCAGAAACCAAAAGATTAAAAAAAATACACCTTTTGAGAGTAAAATGAGTGTCTACTTTGCACAGGCGTGTCAATGGACTCAGGGCCACCGTTTAGCAGATATGCACGGTGCTGTCTCTCCTCAAAGGGGAGCTGAGGCTCCAGGGGGCAGGGCTGACCCAAAGACCCAGAACACACAGGATCCCTCACTGAGGGGCCGCTCCTGGGTGTCCCCAGACCTCTGGATAGAATGGGACAGAGCCTCCTTGACACCTTGACCCTGCTTGCACCACTTCAGCCACAGGCCTGCCCCCTCCCCCCTCCCTTTAGCTCTCTCTAGTCCCTTCATTGTTAGACCATGGTATGTATTTTTACTTATTTGTGGGGGAGCGGGAGTGTTGGGAAGTGGGGTTGGGCCATACCCAGTGCTGCTTAGAGGTCACTCCTGGCTCTGCACTCAGGAATCGCTCCTGGTGGGTTTGGGGGACCGTATGGGAAGCTGGGGATCGAACCTGGGTCAGCAGAATGCAAGGCGAATGCCCCACCTGCTGTTCCGTCCCTTGGGGTCTCAGCCCTCTCTGCTCTCCCATTAAACCAGAGAGATCTGAACTAAGGAGGCTGGAGGATGGGGCATGCACCTGGCATGCAGAGAACCCCGGTTTGCCCTCTGCCACGGCATGACCTCTGAGTGCATCCCAGGTGGCCTCTGAGTGTACGGCCCAGCTGGCCCCCAGCACCTCCGGGGTGCCCTTTCCCACCAGCAGTAATCAGGAGACCCTTGTCCAGGAGAAGCATCAGGGGATGGGTTTAGGCCGGGGAAGGGATGAGACAGATGTCAGGCCCTCCCCCTCGCTGCCCGCACCCCCCCTTGCTCTCCCTGCTTGCTGCTCCCCTGGGGTTTCTGACTCCTGACTGTGCTCAGACTCTGGGTGGCCGCCAGCGGGGCCTGCATGAGTCAGCGCGGGCATTACATCTGCTCCTGGGGACCCAGGGGGGTCTGCCTCTGAGTCATCAGCCCTAGCCACCCCCTCAGAGTCTGGGCACCTCCAAGGCCCCTGGAGGGGGGGTCTGGGGGAGGAGCAGCATCTTGCAGGGGGTCCTGCCGGGAGGACAGGGCCTGGCCTGATAGGGGCACCCTCCACTCCAGCTTTCTGCCCTCCCCGGGGCTCATGGCAGCATTCTCCTGTCCTCACTCTGAGGTGTCTGAGGACCGGGCAGTTTCCTGGACCCTTGCCAGTTGTCCAGCAGCTCCGCCTGGATTCGGGCCAGGAGACTGGCTTCTCTGCCCAGGCCAGAGCGCTGCAGCTCCTGGACTCTCCCTGCCAGCCCCGCATCCTTGCTCTGGAGACAGGCCTGGGCTTCTGGAAATAGCCTGGAGAAGGATGCGCACCCTCCCCACAAATGGAGCACGGGCCCTGTCCCCGGGAATCGCCGTGACTAAAGCCTGGCCAGTGGCTAGCTGAGGCCGGCCCTGGCCAGCTCCCAGGGAACCCCAGAGAAACTGGACATAGGAGGAACAAGAACCTGGATTTTATGAATAGGTTTCTATTTTTTTTTTTTTTTGCGGGGGGGATGGGGGGGAGTTGGGCCACACCCAACAGTTCTCAGGGATTGCTCCTGGTGGCCTTGGGGCACCATATCAGGTGCCAAGTCAGAGTCAGATTGAACCTGGGTCAGCTACATGCAAGGCAAATACCCTCTCCGCTATACTATCACTCCAGGCCCCAGAAACCGGTCTCTTCTCTCCCCAGGGAGCCTTGGGGTCTTTTTATTTACTTATTTATTTATATATTTTAATGGGGGTGGTCATTTGAACTCTTCAGTGGCCACACTAGAAGTATTCAGGACTTACTCCTGGCTCTGTGCTCAGGGATCACTCTTAGCGGTGGTCAGGGATTAAATATGTGGTGCCAGGGATTAAACTAGGTATGCAAGACAAGTCCCCTACCTGCTGTACTATTGCTCCTGCCACAGGCCTGAGGTCTTAGAAGATTCTCTCCCTCAGCTTGGGCCAGGACGAATGTGAATGTGCTCTATTCTCCTAACATGGAGTGTCTCTGAGCTGCCCCTTCGTTCTGGGGTCACTTTAACTGTTCAATGAGATTAATCACACCTTCTGGTGTGAGTCTCAAGTATTTGGGGAAGTATTTTTGAATGGAGGTAGAGGAGCATCAGGGCTGTGATGGGAGGTGAGGTTTTGAATTTTCACTCTAAGGCTAATCAGCGTCCTCATTTGCAAGAAACGGCCTGGAAGAGAAAACTGCAGCTTCCTCCCAGAACCTTGCCTCTTTGACCTCAGCAGCTGCAGACCTGGACCTAATTGACGGGCTGTAAATATCCCTGAATGGGTGAATGGGCCCAGTTCCCTGGTGGGCTCCAGCATGGGGCAGCTCTGCTTAGCCCCCTGGGTATCTGGATTAATTCTGCCCAGAAGCCAGATAATGATGCAAGGATCAGCAGCTGAGGCCTGCACCCCCCCTCGCCCCCCCATGCCCCCCCAACACACACACTCCAAGCAGAGAGGGACAGTCAGCTACATCATCCCCTGGCCCCAACAGGCAGGCCTTGGGGTCATTTCTCACAGTTCACACTGCTGTGGAAGAGCTGGGGAAGGGACCTTTCTTAAATTCCACATGCATCTGGATGTGTTCCCTGGCAGATCCAGGAAAGAAAAGAAAGAGAGAAAGAGAGAGAGAGAGAAAGAAAGAAAGAAAGAAAGAAAGAAAGAAAGAAAGAAAGAAAGAAAGAAAGAAAGAAAGAAAAGAAAGAAAGAAAGAAAGAAAGAAAGAAAAAGAAGAAGAAGGAAGGAAGGAAGGAAGGAAGGAAGGAAGGAAGGAAGGAAGGAAGGAAGGGAGAGAGAAAGAAAGAAAAAGAAAGAAAGAAAGAAAGAAAGAAAGAAAGAAAGAAAGAAAGAAAGAAAGAAAGAAAGAAAGAAAGAAAGAAAGAGAGAAGAAGAAGAAGGAAGGAAGGAAGGAAGGAAGGAAGGAAGGAAGGAAGGAAGGAAGGGAGAGAGAGAGAGAGAAAGAAAGAAAGAAAGAAAGAAAGAGAAAGAAAGAAAGAAAGAAAGAAAGAAAGAAAGAAAGAAAGAAAGAAAGAAAGAAAGAAAGAAAGGAAGGAAGGAAGGAAGGGAAGGAATAAAGAAAGGGAAGGAATAAAGAAAGAAAGGAAATAAAAGAAAAAAGAAAGAAAAAGTAGAGCCATTGCCTTGTACAAATGAGACCCTAAGTTGGTCCTGCCCCATGATTCCAACCTTTGACCTTCCAGCCCAAGAAATTTCCCCCATGATGGCACTTCAGAGTCCTTGAAAGTGTCTCCTCTTTTTCCCACCAAGGGCCAGGGTCCTTCGAGATCAAGAGTAGGGAGAAGATTGTCCTGCGAGAGAAAATTCAAACACAGGACGTGGGGAGCAGGCCAGGCCATGCAGACGGTGCAGATCACACGTGCATGATAGATGGCGAGTAGGTTTGCTCCTTGCTGCTGGGCCACTGCGGGTCGGACCTGAGGCCAGGCCTAGCGGGCTGGACTGCAGCGGGCGGAGGGCTGCCGTGGCCTTGTCTGGTGGCGCCGCTGTCCTGAGTGCTGAGCAGGCGGCAGCTCCGGGAGCCCCGAGTTCCTCCACCCGTGAGGCCCGTCACGTGTCCCCCACTCACGCTCCGACGGGCTCTGGGATCCCGAAGACTCGAGCTGTGCCGGAGGTCCAGGGGCAAAGGGTCAACTTCCTTGAGAGCTTGTGCCGCTCGCCAGGCGAAGGCCTGCGGCTGCTTCCCACCCGCCACTGAAGGGGTGCCAGATGGGGGAAGTTACTCTATGCTGGACGCCGGCATTTTTCCCGAACAGTGTTCCTTGGAGTGTAGCCGTGAAAGATCAGCTAACTCTGATCGAAGATCAAGGGAGTTTGGGAAATGCTGGACTGAACCAAAGCAGACAGGTTTCTTGGTCGTCTGACCTTGAAAACCCTTAGCAGGGTTCTACGTACCAGGCCTTTCCAAAGGGCTTCTGAGTGTGCAGGAACCCCTGAGCTTGGGGTGAGCTTGTGGGCAGTGTGGGATTAGTTTGGGGTTTTCGTGACCTTGAGCTAGTTTTTTTGATTTTCTGTCCCGTTTCCCTGTCTGTAAAATGAGTGATTCCCAGCACAGAGTGGATCCTTAGTAAATGGTTTCTCTGTTTTTTTTGTTTGTTTGTTTTGTTTGTTTAGGTCACATTCAACCATGCTCAGGACTTACTCCAGGCTCAGTGCTCAGAGATCACTCTGGTAGTGCTCGGGGGATCCTATGTGATACTGGGGATTGATTCTACCAGGGCTAGCTGTGTGCAGTACAGTCACCTTTCCTGCTATGCTATCGCTTTGGCCCCTATATTTTTGGGGGTCCACACCTGGAGATACTCAGGGAGTTGCTTCTCATACTGTGCTCAGGAATTACTCTTGGAGGGGCTGGAGCAATAGCACAGCGAGTAGGGCATTTGCTTTGCACACAGCTGACCCGGGTTCGATTCCCAGCATCCCATATGGTCCCCTGAGGCCCGGGCTCTGCATGTGGGGGCCCTGGTTCGCTCCCACACATACACAGAGCCCCACTTGTAGCATTTGAGCACTGTTAGGTGAGACCCCAGCCCCCCCTCACACACACACACACACACACACACACACACACACACACACACACAAAGCGGGGAGGGGATCAGACACTGTTTATACTCCTGGCCTCACACAGGATGGGGCGGCCTGAGGAAGGCCCTCCTGGAAGCATCCCAGAAATGTGGTCCCTCAGGTCCTTGGGGTGGCACTGTGCAGAAGAGCAGTGCATCTGATAGCCAGAGGGGGGCGCTGCTGAGCGACAGCGACCCCCACCCCACCCCTCCTCCCACCCCCAGCCCTCCAACCTCCGAAAGCCCGGAGGGGCAGTGGAACCTACTGGCCTTCTTGGCCTTCTTCTCAGCTCTCCCCGCACCCCTCCTGGCACGCTGCCGCGTCCTGCTCCCCACTTTTCCATCGGCTCTGCCGGCCAGGCTGCAGAAGAGGGGCTGCCCCGGGCCTTTTCCTCCGCAGCCGCACTCGCACAGGGCGTGTTTCTCTGGGCCCCCCCTCGCAGCCCCTCCACCTCCGCCAGGAGTGTCTGTCTCCCGTCCTGTGATTGTTGGGGGGCACGGGGGCAGCAGGATGGGCGGAATGAGCATGAGGTGCCCGCAGGAGAGACGGGGCACCGGGTCCTTCCAGAATTCTCCTTCTCACTCCTTGCCCCGGTGAAGGGAGGGGATGGGGCCCTGCGTGGCGGGACAATACTGAGGGCATTTGCTGTGACCAGAATTCATAGGTGCCCGGCGGGGACCTGGGCGGGGAGCCGGGTGGGAGGCGGTACTGATCGGGGCAGGGCCCAGGCTCGGGGAAGCTCGTGACCTGGAGGATTAAAGCAGGCGTGGGGGGATTAGCGGCCCTCCTTTCTGCCCAGCTCTTTTCAAGCCCCAGGAAGGGGGGAGGGGCGTGGCCAGCCCCTCGCTCTGCTCCTCCCCCCTCTGCTGCCCGCATTCTCCATGGGGCCTGAATGTGGACTTGAGTGTGGCCGCCCCAGTTCCCCAGACAGCTGGGGGGACGCGCCCCACCCCCCTGGCTCCCGGCTCCCCGCAGGGCCCCTGCCGGTGGTCCATTCACAGCCCTATTCCCTGGCAGCCCCCGCCCCCAATTAGCCCCTGTCAGGCTGCCTTGAAGCTTCCCCCCACTGGCCAGAATCTTCCTGAAAGAGCCCCTCTGCCCGCAGAGAGTGAGCCCCGGGCTCGGGGCAGCCGGCCGGGCCTCTGCACATTGTGCCGCAGCAAATTAATTGCGTTTGTCAGGTCTTTCCCTAAAAGGCAGCATTATCGAGATCTACCCACCCCAGACCCCTACCTGGCCCCGGAGAATGACCCAGGGTAGGACAGACCCAGGGCAGGACAGAAGTATGCCCCCCCCCACACTCAAGCCTACAACTGCTACAGAAGTGCCCCCCCCAGGAGGCCAGAGGCATTCTCGCAGTGGGGGGTTGAGGCTTTGCTGCTGTGCCCCTCCTCGCGGGGCACAGGGCACCAACTTTGCTTTCCAGATGAGACTGGATGCCAGGTGCTGTTTCCCCTACAAGACAGAGCTGGTCCCCATGCAGACAGTGGTTTTCTTCCTGTTGCTGATACTTGAGAGATTCTCACTTCCTCCTTGACCTGTCTCCCCTCTACATGCAGCTTCCTCTCTCTCTCTCTCTCTCTCTCTCTCTCTCTCTCCCTCTCTCTCTGTGTCTCTCTCTCTCTCCTTTCTCTACCTCCCTCTCTTTTTTCCTCCTCTCTCTCCCTCCCTCCCTCTCTCTCTCTCCCTCTTTTCCTCTCTCTCCCTCTCTTTTCCTCCTATCTCTCTCTCCTCTCTCTCTCCTCTCTCTCTCTGTCTCTGTCTCTCTCTGTCTCTCTGTCTCTGTCTGTCTCTCTCTCTCTCCTCTCTCTCTCTCTCTTTCTCTCTCTCTCCCCCCCACCCTTCCTGGGCCCTGGGCTGCTGAGGGACTGAGGCGGCAGCCCCTTCCCTGCCTCTCCCTCCCGGCCACTCATCCCAGAGGCCTCATTATGAGGGTAGCGATGACCCCCCATTGTCAGGCCTGTCTGGCCCTGGCATGAAAGGTAGCGTTTTGGCAGAGAAGGGCAGCTCGGCCGGGTTCCAACTCATTCTCTGCAGTCTGGAGCCTGTAATGCGCTTGGGGCAGGACTGGCAGCCCTGGGTGGGGGCGGGGGCTGAGGAGCCACAGGGCAGCCCCTGTCACTAGGACAACAGCGGGGAGCCCTGGAGGCGGCAGCGAGGAGAGGGAGCAGGTGGCTCTTTGTCTGGGCTGGAAGAAGGGAGAGAGAGCCCCTCGCAGGAGAGCAGCCCCTCGGCCAGGGAGGCCATTCCCGGGAGAGATGGGGGGCAAGGGGGCTGGTTGGTGCAGGGACCCAAAGGGATGGTGACCACTGCTCTGCTCACTCGGCTTCCCTCCAGCACCAAGAGGGACAGAACTGTTGCCCTTGGGGGCCCTTTCCTGCCTTAAAATCCCTGTTAGGGACTGGAGACATAACACAGTGGCCAGAGAGCTTGCCTGGCACATGGTCAACCCAGTTTCAATGACCTGGCACTCCATACGGTCCCCCAAGCCTTGCCAGGAGGCACCCTGAGTGTAGCGCTAGGAGTAAGCCCTGGACATGGGTGTGGCCCCCAGGTCCCCCTCTGTTGGGGAGGCCAGAGAGTACATAAAGTAAGGCTCTTTCTTGGCACCACATAAGGTTCCCAGGCGCCACCAGACATAGCCCCTGAGCACAGAGCCAGATGTGGCCCAGAAAACTATTAGGGATGGCGAGGTGGTAAGACAGTTCAAAGGGCCCCACACCATCTCCCCTAGTTCCTCAGGCATCACCAGGCATAGCCCAGAAGCGCCTCCCTCCCCCCCACCCAAATCTGTTTAGCAACTGAGGAAGGCAGCTGAGGGCGAAGGGGTGATGATGTGACCCTCCGAGCACTGACAGAGAGGCCCTCAGGGCTCCTGAGCACCCCTGGGGCTGGCCCGTTTGCCTGACTGTTGCAGAACGGGTGCCTGCGCTTCCTAGTCCCGCTGCACCCTCATTCATTCTCCCCTCTTGCACCCTCATTCATTCTCCCCTCTGTGTTCCTTCCGTTTTGCTCCTGAGCAACAGAGTGACCGGGAGGGCTGACGGTCAGCAGCCAGCAGCCAGAAGCCAGGGCACAGGTAGTACTGAGCTGCCCAGCCTGGCCGGGCCCAGACCCATGCCTGTCCTCACCTTCCCGGGCCTCTCTTTTCATCTGTGATAAGGATAGAGTAATCGGATCTGCTTTGCAGGATCATGGGAGGAGGCCAAAGAAATCGTATCCAGAGAGAAGTGCTTTAAAGGGTACTGGGCCCATGAAAACACTCAGCCAATATTAGGTGTTTTCATTCTTAAAGATCTCAGCGGAGTGAAGGGTGGGTGTGTGTGTGTGTGTGTGTGTGTGTGTGTGTGTGTGTGTGTGTGTGTGTGTGGCAGAGAAGTAGAGCTGCCTAGGAATCCTGGATACGGGTACCCTGGGTGCCGAGGCAGGGAGCAGGACAGCACCACGTCCACACATAAGTGCAGTGCCTTTAGAGCCTGCGCCATGCAGAGGGCACAGGAATTTGCAGAGGGTGTGTGTTTGGGGTGCATGTGTGTGTGTGTGTGTGTGTGTGTGTGTGTGGGTGCATGTGTATGTGCATGTGCGTGTGTGTGCATGCATGTGTATGTGTGCATGTGAGTGCATGTGTGTGCGTGCATGCACATGTATTCCTGCCCAGCACACAAACACAGGCCCGGGGGCTCCCCACTCCAGCTGCTGACTTGCACACAGCCTTCCTGTTCCCCTGCACCCTCTGCGTTCCTCTCCCATGCTGCTTTCCTCTCATCCCGGCTCAGGAAGAAGGGAGAGGTGGGATTGCCTCATTTTCCTTACTCCTGGGACCACCTCCACGGTCTCGAGGGCCCTCCTGGATGCTAAGTGGTCCTTGGAAATATCCCCAACGTGGCCTGGCTCTCGGGGCTGACGCACTGGAGGGATGAGCCAGTGAGTGGCCGTGGGTGGACATGGGGTTCTCTCGTGCAAAGCTGAGGGGGAGGGCCGTGCCCCGCTCACCCCCTCACCCCGCTGCTGTCTGTGTTTCTCCTCAGTTGGACCCTGGGAACACAGGCTACATCAGCACAGGCAAGTTCCGGAGCCTCCTGGAGAACCACAGCTCCAAGCTGGACCCGCACAAAAGGGAGGTGCTCCTGGCCCTTGCTGACAGCCATGCAGATGGACAGATTAGCTACCAGGATTTTGCCAATCTGGTGAGCGCTTCAGGGGGACCCTTCCTTATGGGGAGGGACTGTTTGGGGGTTTCTTAGAGCAGTGATTTTTCAGCTTGCCGGCATAAAGAGGCTGGAAACAGCTGGCTCACCGCTGTGGTTGTTAGCTGCCAGTCTGAGAACAGGGATTGGGATAGGTGCCTGTCCACTCGTGTAAAAAGGGTGAAACCCCTTGGCCTAAGAGGACTCTATTGGACAATAAAGAGTCATTGGCCTCAGCACCGAAAAGGTTTAGGCTTCAGCAACTGAAAAGATACCACCAAGGAGCCAATTTTTCTTGTTCTCTGGGTTCTGCTGTCTTTCGTATCAGCCCACACTCAGGAAAGCCCTGACAATTCCACATCCTCCCATTGTGGCAACAGAGAGGCTGCAGCTGCTCCAGCCCTCACACTCTCAGGCCTCACCTTGCAGGGCAAAGAGACTAACTCGTCTTTTGGTGGCTCCTGCACAAGGCCTGGAGTTTCCTCTCTCCTGTTGGTCTAAATTGGGTTAGTGGGATATGTTGATGAACTCAAACTAGTCGGTAGCCAGCCCTGGAGCTGGGAGTATGTCAATTCAACCAAAAAACGAGAGGTGGGAAAAAGAACTGTGAGTAGAGGATTATTGTTAGCAAGAGAAGGAGCCAAGGAGGGGTGGCTGGGAGTGTTAGACCTCCCTGGGATCCTGGAGCACGTGGGGAAGGTAAGAGTTCATCATACCTGCCAACAGGTGAGCTGGGAGTATGGGGAAGCTAGAGACCAGGTACCAGGGATCTTGCCCTGGGGGTCTGGAGTCTTGTTTTAATCCGAAGTTCCTCTGCCGTGCTCAGGGTCTACTCCCAGTTCAGTGCTTAGTGGCACTTAGGGGAACCAGCTGGTACCGGGAACGGAACCTTGGCCTCTGCGTGCAAAGTCTGTGCTCTGACTCTGCCCTGAGTGATCACTTTGGTCCCTGGTCAGGGGTCTTGAAGTAAGGACTTCCTTCCCACTGGGGGTCACTGCTGTGCTGTTAGGGGCTGCTGTGGTGGGATTTGATTGGTGTCCAGTCAAGGGAAGCAGGCAGCAGCGTTTTCCCTAGATTTTTCTTTCGGTAGAAACTGCATGAACTAGTGGGACGAATTGGAGACTGCAAGTCCCGACTCACTTTCCCTTTTGAGGAAATGGAGACAGCCGCCTCTCCTCCTCTGTCACCAGGGAGGGGCCAGAGTGAAGCTGCAGTGGGGAAGTTCCCAGACTCTTAGGATTCAAAGGCCTCCTCGTAGTAGGGGGGCCCATGCCATTCTGTCCTATTATTGTGCCTAGAAACCCCTTTGGGATGTGATGTAGTTGTCCTAGCCTTTTAATTTTTTTTTAAATGGAACCAGAGCAATAGTACAGCAGGTAAGGCTCTTGGCCCAGGTTTTATTCCCAGCACCCTATATGCTCCCCTGAGCACCACCAGGAATGAACAGAGCCAGAATAAAACCCTGACTCCTGCAAGATGTGGCAAAAAAGTAATAACAATAATTTTGTTATGTGTGTGTGTGTATGTGTGTGTGTGGTGCTGGGAATTGAACCCGGTGACTCACACATACAAGGCTTCCTCTCTACTGCTGAGCTGTAGCTGCGTCCCTGATGTCCCGGCTTTGGGCTTGTCTTAATTGGCTCTTGGCTGAAGGCCTTTGCCTGGGGCTTGCGGAGAGCAGCAGGAGGACAGTGAAGGCTGAAGGAATCCGCGCTCCCCACAGAGCTGACCTTCTGGAGGCCAGGGGACCGCATTGAGCTGCGCAGGGGGTTGAGGGGACAATCAGGATTCCCAGGATGGGTGGGAGAAGTGAGCCCTGTCACCTGGCACTCAGCAGGGCCACCAGAGACCAGGCCTGGGGTGTGAGCCCACCCAGGCCTGTCCACTCAGCCCAGCACGACAACTGCAGCATAGGGCCCTGCCCAAGTCTGTGGGCAGAGCTGGGTGCCACCCGGGCCACGTGGTGCCTCTCTCCAGCCAGGGCTGGGGGGTGCCTGCTGCGGAGTCTCTGGTGACCTGTTACCGTCCCGTCTGGTCTGTTCAGGGTCTGAAACGGAACAGCTAGCCAGGCTGAATTGCCCAGGTTCCTGTGAGCCCCGCTGTGCAGGAGACCAGTACTAAGACCAGTACTAAGTACTAAGATGGAGCTCACCACACTTGGGGGTCCCTTGGGCTGGGCAGGGCAGGGCAGAGGACCCAGGGCCTGGCATCAGGGAGTCCGATCCCACTCCTGCCTCTGTTTTTCCACTCACTAAGTAACCAGTTTTAAGCGCTGGTTTCCCTTTTGTAAAATGAAGCCAAGGGAAACCCTCGTATTAGGGCTGCTGAATTAAGGAAAAGGAAGCATTTGGGGTTTTGTTTGTTTAGGGCCTGGGGGCCACACCTGCTCAGAAATTACTCCTGACTCTGCACTCATGAATTTCTCCTGGTGGTGCTCGGGAGACCAAAAGGGATGCCGGGGGTTGAACCCAGGTCGGCTGTGCCCTCTTCACTGTACTATGGCTCCAGCTCCAAGAAGATTATGTATTTGAAAGCTTTGGGTCGGAGGGGCTGGGGGGGGGGGGACTTCCGACAGTGCTCAGAGGACATGTGGTGACAGGGATCAAACTCAGGACCTCGCAAGTGCTCTCCCACTCCCTCCCTCCACAGCCCTTACCCTAGGTAAGCCCCTCTGCATCCTTTGAATCCTTCGCCACCACAACTAAGTGGAATGAATGAACCCCAGTCAGGGCCCCCACAGTGCCCTGTCCGAGCCTCCCTCAGCGCAGACCACCTTGCTTTTGAGCTGAGTGGTCGGGGTTGGTGGGGCCGGGTGTGCAGTTTGCCTTTGGTCAGGACTGAAATCTACCGTCCCTGAGGCCTGGAATGGGTGCAGCCATCCAGAAAAATGAGGCTTCCTTCTCCAGTTGGCGCCGGAGCACCGTATGGGCAAGCCAGGACTCCAGAGCCAGGCAGATTTGGACCAAGTCCCAGCTGTGAGTGACTAACTCCAGGCCCTTGAGAAAATCCCTTACCCTCTCCAAGCCCAAGTCCTGTCCTTATGGTGAGGATCATACTTTTCCCCAGGGGGCTGGAGTGATCGTGCAGCGGACAGGGCATTACCTTGCAGGTGGCTGACCCGGGTTCAATCTCTGGCACCCCGTATGGTCCCCCGAGCCCCGCCAGGAGTGATTCCTGAAGGCAGAGCTCCAGAAGGAAGCCCTGAGCACAGCAGGGTGGTGTGGGCTCCCTCCCAAAGAAGGGTCTAGAATGGAATTGTCTGGGTAGGGGGTGGGGGTGTCAATAAGGTGGGGGGAGCTAACCGAGGCCCCAGGAGACCAGAAATCAGCAAAGCTGCTCTGGTGCTGGGGGGGACTCAGGTGGAGCTGTGGTGAGAGGGCTGGGGCTCTGCGGACGGCAGCTGCAGGCATGGTCTCGGCCGGGCACTGCAGCCAGTCCTGGGGCTCACCCTGTGTCTCCGCTCTCCTGATTGCCGAAGAACCTCCCAGAGGCACAGCTTTGGTTTCTGGTTCCAGAGTGGCTCAACCCAAACCAGGAAGGCTGCCAAGCTGGTGTGTCTGAGGATGCGGCTTCCTGCTCCTCTTCATTCTTCCTAAGATGCTTCTTCCTCTATGAAGCCCTTGGGGCCCGCTGGGCCAGGCCAGCACCCGCCCCCCCCCCGCCCCCGGTGCTCCCACAGCTGCCTTTGCTCACAACCGTGGTTTCCGCTCTCCCCTACAGCACTCCCATAACCTGTGTGTCTGACACCCAGTGGGTGCTTAGTTAAACGTGGTACTGGATGGTGACTGGGTGGGTGGCAGCAAGGTAAAGGTAAAGTGACAGTTAATACTTGGGGTGGGTTTCAGAGAGCTAGTACGGCAGGTAACGTGCTTGCCTTGCACGCGGCCAACCCGGATTCGATTACCGACATCCTAGATGGTCCCCCAAGCTCCACCAGGAGTGATCCCCGAGTGCAGAGTCAGGAATAAACCCCTGACAGGAGCATCAACAGATGTGGCCCCCAAGTCAAAAAGAAACACACACACACACACACACACACACACACACACACACACACACAGAGGGACCTTCTTCCGTTTGAACTTGATGGGTTCCTCAGACTCTGTGCTTTTTCCCTTTCAGCCAGTAGATCTGGGATTTCACAGTTCCAAACCAATGGGGCGACTTGTTAAATTAGACAATGTGGAGTGCCTAGAACAGCCCCTGAACCCTAACGCCTCCAGAACTCTTGCTTTCTGAGGGCCATCGGAAGAAAAGAGGAAGTCGGGGTTGGGCCCACGTGCTCCCAGGAGTGTGCAGATTGGGCTTCCCTGAGACCCCCTCCCCCCCCCGTTCTGACACTCTCCCCCACTCCGTTTCCAGATGAGTAACAAGCGCTCCAACAGCTTCCGCCAGGCCATCCTGCAGGGGAACCGGCGGCTGTGCAGCAAGGCCCTGCTGGAGGAGAAGGGGCTGAACCTCTCGCAGCGGCTCATCCGCCACGTGGCCTATGAGACGCTGCCCCGCGAGATTGACCGGAAGTGGTACTACGACAGCTACACCTGCTGCCCGCCCCCCTGGTTTATGATCACAGTCACGCTGCTGGAGGCAAGGAGAGGGTGGGGCGGGGTGGGGAGGGGCCTGCTCGGCCTTGGGGGCGGGGCGCCAAGAGGGTGTCTGAGATCACGCGGAAAGGGCAGCGTCTCCTCCCCCCAAAGGGCAACAGTGGACCATCAAATAAGCAGTTGTTGTTGCGAGTCAGGCCTTATCACTGGTCGTCCAAGCACCGTCGTCACCACCCCCACACCAGAGAGTCCGAGATGGTCCCTTCAGTCATAGTTACTGCAGCCAAGTCCCCACATGACCATTTCCCTGAAAAAAAAAAAAAAATCCAGCAACGAAGGCAATGTAAAATGCTCATAGATTTGTGGGATTTATTTAGCCAAGCGAGCTCATTAAATGCAACCTGAGTTCCTCCTGGCATGCGAGGAAAGGTGCGCAGGTCATTTGTCTCTGGGTCTCTGCTGTCTCACCTGCAACGTGAGACGAGCTGGCTGGCCCTGTTCCTCCCATCGGATCTGCTCTGTTCAGAGCGAGACGCTGGCGCTGGCACAGGTGGTACTTTCTGAACAAAAGCAGCGCCTATGGGAGGGAGAGTTCTGGGCAGGTAAACGGGGGGGCCTCACGTAGTTTATATTATAGGAACATTGTCCCCGTAGGGAATCCTCCGTGCATAGTGTGGCTATATTGGCTCCTGCTTATGCAACCACCTCCAGAGGCGCCCCTTTTGGACTCAGTGCCCATGCGTGCGGGGCTCTGAATTCTCCCAGCTGCTCAGCTCGAGAACCTGTGGGCCCCCGTTCCTGAATGGCTTCCCTTGGCGTTTCATAATCTCCATCGTTTCTCTTCCAGAGCCATGGGCCTAATTACCGCCCCTGCATATGTTCTTGTGAAGTTCCTGCCTAGTCAAACAGCAGGATTGTTAAGCTTCACAGCATCCTTCTTCTTTTCCTTTTTACCTTTTTTTTTTTTTTTTGGTGGGGAATCAGAAGGTCTGGTCTGTCAACCAGAGCTCCTGCGTTTGTTGTTATGGCTTCACCCGAGTCCTGTTGAAGTTGCAATTTTTCTAAGATATTCTGGGACTCGTTCTCCAAGCGATTACTGTGTTGATCTATTTATTAACTTCTACTTGAAGACCAATAATAATGAGCTGCCTTGGAAGCTGTGTTTGCTGCCAGCCACCCACGCGATGTTAGGTGGACAGAAGGGCCCCCACAGAGCCCGAAGGGTCCAGCAGCCCAGGCCAGAGCATCACCAGTTCCGCATCTTTGAGGTCTCAACCCAGCACCTTACAGCCGTGTCCCACGTCCCTGTCTGCCGGGCTCAGGCTCTCTCCGCATGCACATCACTTTGGGGAGGGAGCACGCTCGGCAGGGCTCAGGGGACCAGGTGGTGCTGGGGATCAAATACAGGCATCCCCTATGCAAAGCATGTGTTGTCACCTTTTGAGTCATCTCTTTGGTCCTGATTTGGTCACTTTTGAGGTTTTTTCTGGTTTGGGGGGTCATACCTGGTTAATTAACCACCTGCTGGCAACCTGGCCAGGCAGGACCCGAGGGAAGGTGAAAGCAGGCCTGAATCTTAAAGAAGCACAGGGCTGGAGAGATAGTCCAGTGGATAAGGGGCTTGCTTTGCACACACTGACCCAGGTTCAATCCCTGGTGCCCCATATGCTCCCTTGAGTTCACAGGGAGTGATTTCTCAACTAAGAGCCAGAGTTATCCCTGAGCAGCACCAAGTACCCCCCCCCGACAAAAATAAATAAAGTCACCAAAAATTGAACATACAATTTTCTGTGTTCCAACTAGAATTCTGCTTCTATACAGATATCCAAATATATTAGAAAGAGAGACTCAAATTGCTATTTCTACATCCCTATCTGTAGCAAAGTGGATACTGTGACACTTGTCACAGTTCGTCACAATAGTTCGAAGATGGAAGCAAGCCCAAATGTCCATCAAAGCATGATTGGATAAACAAAATAATGCCATAGTGGTGTGGTAAACTATCAGTCAGCCCTGGAAAAAGAAATTCTGATATAGGGGGCTAGAGCGATAGCACAGCGGGTAGGGCGTTTGCCTTGCATGCGGCTGTCCCGGGTTCGATTCCCAGCATCCCATATGGTCCCCTGAGCACTGCCAGGGGTAATTCCTGAGTGCAGAGCCAGGAGTAACCCCTGTGCAATGCTGGGTGTGACCCAAAAAGCCAAAAAAAAAGAAAAGAAAGAAATTCTGATACAGACACCACCGCCTGGGTGGAGCGTGACAAAATCTGTCACTTACGTAAATACAAAAACACTGTGACCCAGCCTGAGTGAGTCCGGCAGCGGAGCGACTGAAAGCAGAGTGGTGGTGGTGACCAGGAGGAACGGGAGGACGGAGAGTGGAGAGTTACTGTTTGGTGGGCACATATATTTGTGGGATGGGAACATGGGAAGAGGGATGATGGGAAGGAGGCACGGCAGCGCCGTCCTGCACCTGAGCCACACACTTAAAGCTGATGAAGGTGGTCATGTTCAGAGCATGTTTATTTCACCACCTTTATCAGAAAATTAGCTTCTCTGGGATTGCCCCCTTCTCCAAGAGCCCATGTGAGATGTTACTGTGGTGAAAGAGAAAAATCTTAGCCAGGCTCTTCCTGCATGGCTTGGAGGAAGCGTGGGCAGGGAGAATCCTGTGACTGGTGCCTGTTGAGCAAGAACGCAACAGAAGTGGGGTGAGAGATGTTTGAAAGTGAGGTTGAACGTTGGCCGCAGAGATCTCCCGAGTCTGAGGAGGAAAACCAGCATATCTCCCAGGAAGCCACACTCGCACGAGGGAGGCAGCGCCTGAGGGGGTGGGGGCAGTTCCACACCTGACAGCCGGTCCTCTCTGTTTCCCACTCACATCCAGGTGGCCTTCTTCCTCTATAATGGGGTGTCGCTGGGTCAGTTCGTGCTGCAGGTGAGCCACCCACGCTACCTGAAGAACTCCCTGGTCTACCACCCACAGCTCCGAGCACAAGCTTGGCGCTACCTCACCTATATCTTCATGCACGCGGGGTGAGTATCAGACTTCCGGGCCCAGAGTCCCTGGCAAAAAAACAAGTGATCCCGGGGCTGCAGACATAGGAGCTTGCCTTGCATGCAGCCAACACGGGTTCAGTCTCCAGCATCATATATGGTCCCCTGAGCACTGCCAGGAGTGAGGATGCCTGAGCAGAGAGCCAGGAGTGAGCCCTAAGCTCAGCCAGAAAACAACAACAAAAAGTGGTCCGGAGAGCCAGCTGGATGAAACAGAGTTTTCAGTTGCTTTTGTTGTCGTCGTTGTTGTTGTGTTGCTCTGAGGTCACTCCTACTGGTACTAGGACCTCAGACCTCAGAGACTCTCCCTGTGAGTCTCAGGGTACTATGCTACGCCAGGGATGGAATCGGGTTTGGCTGCAAGGCAAGTGCTTTAAGCCCAGTTTTCCCTCTCCAACCCTATTTATTTGTTTTACGTGTATATTTTTGTCATTAGTGTGGGGACCAGACCTTGCAGTGCTCGGAGGGGACAGGGCCACCCCCTGGGGTGCTCAGGGAGCACATGGTGCTGGGGATGGGACCCAGAGCCTCACATGCGAAGCCTCACATCCTGCCAATCAATATGAATCTCCCACGTGAGCCGCCTTTCTGCCTTTTGGGCTTATATTTATCTACCCAGACACATGGGTTAGGAGGGCGCCTTGAAACTCATCTGAATGCCAAAATACATTAAGTAAATTATTATCTGGCATTTCTCTTTTTCAAAAGATGGTGGGAAAGTTGTGGAAAAATAAGTGAATAGAATTACTGCTATAGGAGTTGGTGGGATAGCTCAATGGGCTGCAGCTGATGTTTTGTGTGCAAGAGGCCTGGGTTTGTTCTCCATTCCTTCACGGTCCCCCAAGCACTTCTGCGAAAACTTTGTAGCACTAAGCTGGGAGTAGCCCCTGAGTACTGCCAGGCCTGGCCCAAAGGCAAAACAAAAGAATTGTCCTTGTGCAAGAAATTATTTTAATTAATCAGATATTTCCAGAATATTCCTGCCAATCAATATGAATCAATTATTGAGAGATTAATGAGATTGGAAAAATAAGAGAAGGAAAAGGCCAAAGCCAATGAGATCAACAAATATATATACAAGTGATGTTATAGTCTCTTGGTGTGGGGGGGGGTGCTGGGCCACACCCAGTGCTGGTCAGGGTTTACTCGTAGGTCTGGGCTTACAGGTCAGTCCTGGCAGTGCTCGAGGGATCGTGTGGGGCTAGAGATCTGAACCCCTTGATTCCTGTCCTCCCTCTCCAGCCCTGATTCTATAATCTTGATAGAGGTAGATCACAATTTTGTTTTGAGTTTCCCAGTGCCAAGGAGGGAAGTGTGTTCGACCACCAGATTCAATGTCTACAAAGTGTGAGTGTAAACTCCCCCATCTGTGAAACTAAGACATTTATTGAGGGGCTGGAGCAATAGCACAGTGGGTAGGGCGTTTGCCTTGCACGCGGCCGACCCGAGTTCGATTCCCAGCATCCCATATGGTCCCCTGAGCACCGCCAGGAGTAATTCCTGAGTGTAGAGCCAAGAGTAACCCCTGTGCATAGCCAGGTGTGACCCAAAAAGCAAAAAAAAAAAAAAAAAAAATAAAGACATTTATTGAAAGTGCCTTTCTCCATGAGTGCCTGAAACTCTTTGTAAGTCACCATGCCTCAATTTTGTTTTGTTTTGTTTTGGCCCATACCCAGCCGCGCTCAGGGACTATTCCTAGCTTTGTCCTCAGGAGTCACTCCTGGTGGTGCTTCAGGGGGAGCATGTGGGATGCTGGGGATCAAACCCAGGTCAGCCATGCGCAAGGCAAACACCCCAGTCACTGTTCTTATTGCTCCAGCCCCATCATACCTAAATTGAACAAAGGAAGAACCTTCCCACCTAGACGATCTCCACATATGGCGAGAGTCTTCTTTTGGGGGCTACACCCAGCAGTGCTCTGGGGTTATTACTCCCCGCTCAGTACTTGAGAAGTAGGAGATGCCAGGGAGAGAACCCCAGCCCCTGCATGCAGTGCATGTGTGCAGCCCCTGCAGCTGTCCCTCTGGCCCAGCAGAGTCTTCTTGAGGAACTCTAGAAAAGACTTAAAGAGTGACTATTCACAGAGCTCTGAGTCCTCTCTGGGCCTGGAGCAGTCTGTTCACAGTGCTGTCTCCTCCCCAGCTCATGGGCCCGTTCACAACCACCCAGAGCTCTTTGACATACAAGAGAAAGTTAGAGGAGCCAGAATGATACTACAGTGAGGAGATCATTTGCCTTGCACGCTGCCAACCCAGGTTTGATCCCTGGCATCCCACATGGTCCCCCAAGCAGCGCCAGGAGTGATTTCTGAGTGAAGAGCCAGGAATAATATTTGAGCATTGCCAGATGTGGCCCAAAAAACAGAGAGAGGCGGGGGAGGGAGGGAGAGACTTACACTACAACACTTGGGAAGGCAACAAACCTCCACCTTGGATTCCTGGGCTGGGGCCCGGGTGGGCTGCTGGTCATCTGTGTGTCTTTATGCCAGTCATTGCCTCTCGATGAGCCTCAGCTTCTCACATGACAATTGACAGGTGCTGGCACTGCCCAGGCCCTGCACATGTGTCTGTTCCAGCAGGCAGAGGAACTGGGGTGCCTGCGCTCTTTCCTAGATGATGTGTGTGCATTGTGGTTCGTTCCCAACCTGCCGCAAGCCCCTCAAAGTCAGTATCAGGGTCTTGCTCGTGAGAATCCCAGCACCTTGGCCGACTGTGCTTGATGAGTGAGCAGATGAATGAATGAATGAATTTATTTATGAATAATGTGGGCTTGTCTTACAGGGTAGAACATCTTGGACTCAATGTGGTGCTGCAGCTCCTGGTGGGGGTGCCCCTGGAAATGGTGCACGGAGCAACCCGCATCGGGCTCGTCTATGTGGCCGGCGTTGTGGCAGGTAAGCAGGGTGGCCCTGTCTCTCCAGAGTCTGTCCTCCAGCCAGACCTCTCCGCCTCCCCAGGAGACTGCCCAGGGAGAGGAAGGCTCTTGAAGGGATGCACCGGAGACTGACCAGCAGTTCTGTCTTGGTGCCACGGTGCTGGTGCTTGGTGAGTGTGGGGAACTCTCTTAACCTCTCCAGACCATTAAAATTCAGGAAGGACCCAGTGATGTCTGTCTGCAGGGGGTGAAGAGGGGGCGAGGGAGGTGATGGATGGAGCAGTCAAGGAGGCAAGGGCACAGAGATTCCTCTAGAGACACCTAAGGCAGAGCCAGAATAATACACAGTGGGTAGGGCGCTTGCCTTGCATACGGCCGACCCAGGTTTGATCCCCAGCATCCCCTGTGGTCCCCCTGAGCCTGTCAGAAGTGATTCCTGAGTGCAGAGCCAGGAGTAAGCCCTGAGCACTACCAAGTGTGGCCCCCAAACAATCAAACAATCAAACAAAAGACACCCAAGGTATGGTGGGGCCTGGTCTCTTCCCAGGTCAGTCTGGTACTTGTACCCAAAGGGAGGTCTTGTCCCTGGCAAAACTGAGCCCCCTGCCTGCCCTCCTGCTCTAGGGGAGTGTGGTTGAGGGATCAAGAGCACTTGTGTGCACGGGGGCAGTAGGCCATAGTGACTTTCAGGATGGGGGACCGTGTGAAGGAGGAGGGGAGGCAGGAGGGGCGAGTGGGGAGAGTAGAGCAACTTACTGCAGGCAGAGCGCCCAAACCCAGCTCTGTACTCAGGCTTTCCCTTGTGATGGGTCCAGTTTCAATGCTGGCTTAAAAAAAAAAATTTTTTTTTTTTTTTGTACAAGATTTGCTGCCTCAGCTCTCCACCTTGACAGCTGTGCCCCAGGGAGCTTTGCGTGTGTGTTTAAGTAAGATCTTAATCCTTTCTGAGTGGCATTCAAGGCAGCATCATCAGGAACAGGGGCTGTGTCCCTTGGCCTTGTAAACCTGGATAACGAAAGTGGTTTCCGGTCCCCTCCCACCCACCTCTACCCACCCCTGGTGCAAAAGCTCTTTGCCCTGGGAGCTTGCCTGCACTTGCTCCTTCACTGACCTCAGTGGCCACCTTGGACAGCACCCACGCCAGCGTCCCCTCCTGGCCCCCCAGTCCAGCGGAGGCTTAAGGAGCATCCCTGTGTAGCTCACTGACTCAGCCACCCACACAACCCCAAGTTCCGACATCTGGGGATTCATGGCCACATTTTCTCTACCCAGCTACCCAGAGACCCAGATGGTTAATGGCGAGGAACAGGAAAGACACTCGTAACACTTGCAGTTTGCAGTCAATTCGATGGGAGTGCCAGCAACCCAGAAGACAGAAATAAGATTCGGGATGACTCGGGCTTCGCTGAGCCAGCTGACAGGCAGCCGGGGAGATGGCAGGGGTCTCCCCTCCTCAGGGCACCCCGGGGCGCAGGCACAGGGGGTTCCCCACTGAGTTCACCACCGAGCAAGGCTGTATCACAAAGGTGCTCGACTCTGAGTCATTGATCACCCCTGAGGGCATGCTATCGTGTCACTAGCCACCAAGACTGAGCTGATGGACCCCCCCGGGGCTGCCCAGGCCCTGAGTCCAGTGGGAATATTTGTGCAGGGGCTCCGCAGCTCTGTGAGGAAGATAGCCCTACTCTCCACCTGTTATGTATGTGGAAACAAAGGCTCAGAGACCACAGGACTTGCTCAAGAAAACAGAAGCAGGAACTGTAATCCCATAAAGGGGAGCTGGGCTCATTCCAGGCTGTGTGACCCCATAGACTGTGCTCTAAATTGGCATTCCTCAATCAGGGACCATATGGCCCCTTGTATGTATGTCCCCAGGGCATTCTAAGGGGGTCACATGGGACAATCATAAATAGAAGAGACATAGCACCTTGCCATGCAGGCAGTCAACTCATTTTCCATCTCCCTGGTACCCCATATGGTCCCCTGAGCACTGCCAGGAGAGATCCTTGAGCCCAGAGCTACGAAAATGCCCTGAGCACAGCTGGGGGTGCCGTACTACCCATCCCCCACCATAAAAAAAAAAGAGAAACACTGGAATAAATCACTGCCATAGTGTTGGTAGAACCAAAAGTCAGCCTGTTTCTTTGTACTGATCATTTATGCTCAGAAACCAAGGAACTCTGATAGAACTCTGGCCCTGCTCTAATTCCTGCCCAGTGGAACTATTCCAAATCCCAGGCATCATGTTTTGTAACAGTAATAACTAATCTCTGCTGAGCACGTCCAAAACTCCCCAGGCATGCCATCAAAGGGTCACGTGTGTTACCTCCTGTGTTTGTCATAATAGTCTTCTGAGACAAGTCCTGGCATCTGTTGTACAGGCAGCTCAGAGAGGCGACGCGATCTGATGTGCTCAGCTGCCTCGCCTAAGATGGACGGGATGGAAAATGCCTTAAGGAGCTGGAGCAGAGGCTTTGCGTGGGGTGGGCCCAGGTTCCATCCCCAGCACCACATGGTTCCCCGTGCACAGAGCTGGGAGCAGCCCCTGAGCTCTACCAGGTTGTCCCAAAGCTAAAAAAAAAGGAAAGAAAGAAAAATATTAGAATAGAGGCAGAAAACTTTCCTTTACCAGTATCTTAACCAATGTGTGAGGCCAGTGTTTGACTCTCTCCTGGCTAATAGGGAGATCAAACATACAACTGTGCTATATCTTTGGCCTTCTCCTGGTTAATAATATATACTAACAGCTTAAATACTTCTTTGGGGCAGGTCATGGGGGTCACACTGGGTGATGCTCAGGGGTTACTCCGGGCTCTGCTCTCAGAATTTACTCCTGGAAGTGCTCATAGGAACATATGGGATGCTGGGGGGGTGGAACCTGGGTCAACTGCGTGCAAGATAGATGCCCTACTCACTGTGCTGTGGCTCTGGCTCCGCAACTTAAATACTTGAAAAAATAGTCTCGGGCCTTTGAGATAGCACAGCAGGAGGACATTTGCTTTGCATGTGGCAGA
Source organism: Sorex araneus (assembly GCF_027595985.1). Taxonomy (NCBI): domain Eukaryota; kingdom Metazoa; phylum Chordata; class Mammalia; order Eulipotyphla; family Soricidae; genus Sorex; species Sorex araneus. Next base: position 197,723,034 of record NC_073304.1, read on the forward strand.
CCTGGATTCAATCCCAGCACCCCATATGGTTCCCCAAGCACTTCCAGGAGTGATTCTTGAGTGCAATCAGGAGTAACACCTGAGCATCACCGGATGTGGCCCCAAAACAAAACAAAAAAATAATCATGGTAATGATAAAAATGAAGAGTAAAAGCAGTCTCTTCCTGAGTTTCATAGGCGACGTGTATCCCGAAGCCTAGCGCAGGGTTTGGCATGTGTTAAACAGCCAGTCTTCGTAGAATAAATGAGTGAACACACATATGAACGTTTATGTTGCATAAGGGTAAATACTCTGCCAATTTTCATCGGAATTTTTTTGGGGTGGCGAGGGGACATGTTGAGGAACACCAGCTTTAAATTTCCCAAGCTGAAATGATTGCAGCTGTGCATTACGGCGGGGTCACCAGCCTCCAGAGTGCTGGCGTTCACCCAGGGTTTTTTTTTGGAAAGTCCATGGCCCAGCAGGTCTTTGGGTTCTGCCACTGTGCAGAGGACGGGCACATGCCTCCTGTGTGCTTGTCTTTTCCCGTCTCCTGTCCCTGCCTCCGTGGAATTCAGCCTGACCTTGTCCCACATCATCCACTGTGTTCGTAGCAGCAGATGAGGAATCCTGCCTTCTTTGATGAATTAATCCTGGCAGCAACGGCCTTTATCATTCATGAGATGGGCATCCATGTCCATGTTCATAATTGATCTCTACCAGTCCCTCTAGTCCAAGGCTAATCATCATCCCTTGAAAAAGCCTTCGTGCTATAAACAGAGGGAGAACCCTCTGCCCCCTTGGGATTCCGGAACAGCCTCTGAGACCCAGACCCTGGATCTGAGGCCAGTATCCTTGCATTTCTGACCTGTCCATTGAAGAAAGGGCCACACTTTGTTCCCCATCTTAAGGATCTCCGGGTTCTACTGCCTGGAGGAGGGGATCTGGGCAAGGTTTCTTTTGAAAAGTGGGTTTAGGGGGCCAGAGATAGTACAAGGGTTTACGCTGCTTGTTTTGCACACGGCTGACCCAGATTCAATCCCTGGTACTCCATATGGTCCCCCCAAGCCCCGCTTGGAGTAATCCCTGAGTTCAGAGCCAGGAGTAAGCCCTGAGTCCCAGTGTGGCCCCAACCAACACTTTAAAAAGAAAGAAAAGAGGGTTCCAGGACCCAAAATCTGGACAGGGGCGAAGAGATGGTACAGGAATTAAGGCAGCTGCCTTGTATTGCATTGCTGGGAGTGAGCCCTGAGCACTGAGTACAGAGCTGACTATGACCCCCAAACTAAAATTCAGAAGTTCTCAGCAGCCTTGGATCATTTGGCTTCCTTCATAGCTGTGAAAACTAAAGCCCTAAAGGAATTCAGGGGCGGTACCCAAGGCTGCACGACAAGTAGGCAGACATGCTTCCCCCACACACAGCCCACTCTTAACCTTCTGCCTGGCCCCTAGCTGCCCTGTGGACCTGGGGTCCGCCTCTCTCAAGCATGGGTGGGGTGAGAGAAAGGTCAGGGCTTCTGGGGGCTTCCCTGCTGCCTTTGCTCTCCGGCAGGGAGGTGGCAGCGAGGTAGAAGGAGCGGATGAAGGAGCAGGGGCCTGTGGGTTGGCGGGGCCGAGGCGCTTCCTCTGGCCCTGTGGTAATTAATGAGCAGCCCTGCAATGCAGCCCCAGCCCGCCCGCCCGGAGAGCGTGGGAACCCTTTGTCATGCAGATCTCCCGGCGGGGCGGGTCTGTTTGCCACCCAGGGATTTTTGTGGTTATTTCTTTCTTTCTCCCCCCAGCCCCCTTCTGTTATATATGGCTGACCCTGTGGGTAAGGTGTTTTTTTTTTTTAAGAAAGTTATCTGACAATAGATCAATACCTAATTAAAGCTGGAGGGGAAGCCTGAAAGGGGAGGGAAATGATTTATAGTTGCCCTGGGAGGGGAGGATCTGGGAGTTCTCACTTTGTTTTGCTTTTTTTCTTTTTCTTGAGAGATCCCATCCCCCATGAGACCAAAAATCTGCCATGAGGATCCCCTTTTCCCGGCAGAATCCTGGGAATCCCGTGGCTTGTAAGGAAGAGGGGTACGAAGGGGGTGGAGGGAGGTGGCGGCTCTTGCATCCTGGGCTGACCCAGCCTCCTCGGGCCTAGACCCTCCACCCTCTAGAACCTGCTGGATTTGGCCTGCTGCCTGGCTGCCTTTCTCCTCCCAGGCAGTGGCTAATTGGCTCCTGAGCCTGCGGGCATTTGCCAGCCGAGATTTCTGGGCCCCTCCCAGGCCAGCCACCTCTTCCTCTGAGCCCTGGGCTCTCCCGCCCCGCTATTTTTAGCCTCCCTTGTCCTTCCCTGGAAGCCAAAGCATTGATCACCCCTAAATGAGACCAGAGCGATGCATTTCCCATCTCCTCTCCACTCAACTTCCCTCCCAAGATAAAAGTTTGCCACCCCCACACCAAGAGTCTCTGGCCTTCGTTTCCCCAGAGGGGATGACTTCATCACTCTCTCCTCCTAGGGACCCTTCAAGGACAGGTTTCCTCCAGAGAAGACCCTCATCCCCACCCCTTGCCCAGAAGTTCTAGTTTTGAGTTGACTGCAGGAGTCAGGTTGGAGGGTGAAGGTGGAACTGAGGGCAAAGCTGAGAGTGCATGTGTGTGTGTGTGTGTGTGTGTGTGTACATGTGTGTGTACACATGTGTACGTGCATGCTGTGTGCATGTGTGTCTGTGTGTGCATGTGTGCGTGCGTGTGTGCAGGGGCTCACCTCTGCATCAGCTGTGAAAGTGACTGAGAGCAAGGACCTGGGTCAGACTGACTTGGATTCAAACCCCAGTTCCTCCTCCTTCCTACCATGAGAGCCTGTACTGAGGCTCCCACCTGCTACCTCCAGGGGGCTATTGGAAACCAGCAGAGAGCATGGAATGCTGGGACACTCATGCCATAGAAACTCATGGTAGCTATTTGTGGCAGCTTTTTCTGCGCTTGTTCCAGAACCCCAGGGCACTGTGTGCAGGGAGGGGGCCGTGTGCACTGAGAGTTCGGCCCTCACTGTGCTTCATGGACCCTGTTTCCTGTGTGAGCAAGTTCAGAGCAAAGGGTTCTAAACCACCTTGAGTTTATTCTCTTGGAGGCAAGGGATCAGAGAGATAGTACAGCAGGTAGGGCATTTGCCTTGCCCAGGGCCAACTCAGGTTCGACTCCCAGTATCCCATATGGTCCCCTGAGCACCACTCGAGGAGTAACTTCTGAACATCACCAGGTGTAACCCCCTCTCCATAAAAATATCAAAGCACGAAAGACATTCTCTCAGAGGCTCTCGGGAGATGCAGCATGAAGAGAAGGAAGCCCTTTGCTCCAGGGTCAACTCCTGTGGCTGCTGTACCCCGGGGCCAGGGGCTGCCTCAGGGAGTGGACTCCAGCATTCCTGAGTTGTCTCTGTCTCCGTCCCAGGGTCCTTGGCAGTGTCTGTGGCTGACATGACTGCACCTGTCGTTGGCTCCTCTGGAGGGGTGTATGCTCTCGTCTCTGCCCATCTGGCCAACATCGTGATGGTAAGTGCTCCTGCCCCAGCATGCAGCTCATCACCTCCCCTCTGCGGTCACTCAGCCTGGATGTTTGTCTGCAGGAGGTGGTGTGGACTCCTGTCTGCAAACTGACTTCGGACAGGCCCTTCCGTAGCCCATTCCTCTCTTCTCCGCTTTCCCAAGAATTTGTCAGTCACCTGATTCTACCCCTTTCTCAGTCATTGTCTTTTAAAAAGTGTTAAAATCGGGGCTGGAAGGATAGCATAGCAGGTAGGGCGTTTGCCTTGGACGCGGCCAACCCAGGTTGGAATCCCAGTATCCTATATGGTCCCCTGAGCACGCCAGGAGTAATTCCTGAGTGCAGAGCCAGGAGTAACCCCTGTGCATCGCCGGGTGTGACCCAAAAAGCAAAAAAAAAAAAAAAAGTGTTAAAATTCTAGGGATGGGGTTGGAGCAATAGCACAGTAGGTAGGGCTTTTGCCTTGCATGTGGCCAACCTGGGTTCGATTCCCAGCATCCCATATGGTCCCCTGAGCACCACCTATGGTCCCCTGAGCACCGCTAAGAGTAGTTCCTGAGTGCAGAGGCAGGAGTAACCCCCACAGGTATGATCCAAAAAGAAAAAAAAAAATCCTAGGGGTTGGACCAGAGACATAGCTCATGTCAGAGGACCAGATTGGAGCCCCCGCTACATATTTCCCTGGCACCATGAGGAAGCGCTGAACCAGGAGTATCCCCAGGGATGTGGCTCAGTGGTAGAGCCACTTATACTTGTGAGGCCCGCTTTATTCTTAGCATTACCAAGAATGAGTTTAAAAAGTTAAAATTTGGGGCCAGATGGCCACGAGACATCTCAAACTCTACAACACTGATTAACCAGGAATAGCCCGCCAGACTGGATGGGATGTAATGTAGAAGGCAACCAACCTCAATTAACAAAACATAAACACAGAAGGCTTAACCTGTAACAACATTTTAGTCATCTCTTACACAAGGACTTAATGGCTTCAAGGTGAGATACAGCAATCTTCACTAACTTTCTTCTAAGGAAACATTTTTTGATCATTATTTTAACAGATTACTGGTAACAAGCACTACTAAATAAATTATTGGGGGAAGTCTTAAGGGGTGTGTGGGGAAATTGGAGATAATGGTGGCAGGAAGGTGTGATGGTGGCTGGACTGGTGTTGGGATATTGAATGCCTGTAACAAATCATCATGAATAACCTTGTAAATCACAATATTTATATAAAGCGTAAGGGGAAAATTGGAAAAATATAAATAATATTTTAAAAAATTTGGGGCCAGAAAGATAGTACAGTGGGCTGGACATTTGCCTTGCACACAGCCAATCCAGGTTTAGTTCCAAATGCCCCCTTAAGCACAGAACCATGAGTAACCCCTGAGCACAGCTGGGTGTGACTCACAAAAGTTAAAATTCTTGGGGCCAAGCAGATAACAGAGCAGATAAGATGTTTGTCTTGTACAGAGCTGACTGGATTTGATCCCTGGCTCCCCATATGGTCCCCTGAGCTCCACCAGGAGTGATGCCTGAGCACAGAGCCAGGAGTAAGCCCTGAATACAGCTGGATGTGGCCCAACCCTTCCAAGCCCTTTCCACAAAAGAAAAGGGACCCAGAGATGGTCTCATCAACTCTCAAACAGGCTGGGGATGTAACTCAGTGGTAGGTAGAGCCTTGTATATGTATATACAATATGTATATGTATATGAGACATATACTTGTATCCTTGTATATGTATATGAGACCCTGGGTTCAATCCCTGGCACCCAGGAAAGGAGGTTCTGGAAAGTAAAGGGATTTGTGGACAGTCCTGGTGAAGGGGTGGGGCTGAGTGTGCTTTAAAGGTTGGGAGCTCTTCACTTGATCCCCATGAAGTCACGATCCAATTTCAAGTCAGAAGTGGGACTTGAATCCACATCTCTGGACTCCATTCTATTGTTGCCTCCACCAGCCCCTCATAGAGGAGAGCCCTTCCCCTTCTCACTCTCTTCTCTCTCTTTTCTCGAAAGGCAGTGCAGGGAAACAGTTAAGAACAGAGTAGGGGAGGGGCTGGAGCAATAGCACAGCGGGGAGGGCGTTTGCCTTGCATGCAGCCCACTGACCAGGTTTGATTTCCAGCATCCCATATGGTCCCCAGCACTGCCAGGATTAATTCCTGAGTGCAGAGCCAGGAGTAACCCCTGTGCATCGCTAGGTGTGACACCCCCAAAAAAAGTAAAAAAAAAAAGAGCAGAGTGGGGGAACCCGGTCAGCCTGTTCCTGAACCCCGTCCCCCGCTTTCTATCCCTCAGTGCTCTGTGTCTGCGTCTTCCTCTGGAAGAAGGATATGATAGGATAACCCCACGCTCCTCCCCTACCCCCCGAGTTGAAGCACTGACAACCTGCCTGCGCCCTAGAAGGCTCAGGATGTCCCCAGGGTTGGGATGCCTGCTGTGGTTTGGAGGCAGAGAGGCGACTCACCGTGGGCTGGGAGGTGACAAGCAGACCCACATCTCCATCTTGCTTCCACTGTGCCTGGCGTGGGCACACAGGACGGGTGGAGCCCACTGACACACGGGAATGATGGATGAATGAACATCATCCAGCTCTGACTCCACTTCCCTTGGGGGTCCTCCTGCTCTCCCCTCCCCTCCCCACTCTGTCATCACCCAAACCCGTGTGAGTGCTATCCTGGCTGTTTGCTAGAGTTCCTGCATCCTCTCAGTTCTGTTCTTAATTACCGCTGCTCTCACCCGCCTGGCTCCTTAGCACCTTCCCATTTCTTTTTTCCTTTCTTTTTTTTTTTTCTTTTTGGGTCACACCCAGCGATGCACAAGGGTTACTCCTGGCTTATGCACTTAGGAATTACTCCTGGCAGTGCTCAGGGGACCATATGGGATGCTGGGAATCGAACCCAGGTTGACCGTGTGCAAGGAAAACGGCCTACCCGCTGTGCTATCACTCCAGCCTCCACCTTTCCTTTTCTTTCACCCAAGTCCCATGAGAGGGGAGAGGGTGGCAGAAGGGGGAGCACCGGACAGACATGGACAAACAGAGACGAACGCTATTTGCGGCCAGCCTGAGTTGGCCACGTCCCAACGGGAGATAGACAGGGGGCAGTGGATGCGAATGTGCACAGCCGAGCCAGAATTGTGCGTGTGCAGCCACAGGCCCATGTGTGCGCGCATACATACACCATCCACGTGGTCTGCTGAGAGCTCTGCGCGCAGGGCCGCCGCAGACGGCCCTTTTAAGTGGGTCATTCTGAATCAGGGCCACGGCTTTCCCCAGACACAGCTTTTCCTCTGAATTCTGCCTCCTCCCCCTGCCCCAATTCCTTTCTATAGGGGCACACAAGGCTGGTTTTCCTTCCTTTCCCCCCAAGATGCGAGTACGAGTTTACAGGGAATACAGGAAGGAAGAAGAGAGCATGTGGGCCGGAGAGAGGACTGTCGGGTTAAGGCTCTTGCCTCGCCTGTGGTCCATCCTGGTCCAGCACTCACAGGAGATACCCCCGAGAACAGCCAAGCATAGCTCCCCGAGCACAGCTGGGTATGGCCACCCCCACTCCCCCCCACAATAAGAAGTAGACAGGAGTTTGTGGAGATGCCTTATCCTCCCGCCTTCTCCTGCCCCGTGATGAAGACAGACTAGCCCGAGTGGGGTGGGGGTGGGGGTGGGGGTGCGGGGACTGGAGGAGGCTTGCTGGGTGAGAAGGAAAGTGTGAGAGCAGCTTAGATCCAGTTTCCGGCTCTTTCTGACAAGTAGCCACGGTCAGTGGTGGAGATCTGTAGCCCCCCTCTGAGAGTCTATGGCCCCTTCTAGAAAACATGGCGTTCTCTGGGCACTCTGCAGCTCTCACATCACGACATCCAGTGACTTGTCTCTGCGTGAAACCCTGAGCACAGAACCGGGAGCAAGCTATGAGCAAGGCTGGGTGTGGCTCAAGACCCCCTCCACTCCCCCGTCCAAAGAAAAAGAAACGTTGGTTTGATCATTTGTTTTTTTATTTTGTGGTTTTGGGGTCACACTTAGAGCTTACTCATGGTTCTATACTCAGAGCTTACTCTTGTTAGTGCTCAGGGCAACCACTTGTGGTGCCGGGAATCAAACCCGGGTCCGCTGCATGCAACGGAAGTTCCTTCGCCTCTTAGTATCTCTCCAGCCCCCAAGATACTACTTTCCCCAAATGAGTTCAGGACCCAGCAATCGGAAGAACATTAGGTGAAAATCTATGACAGTGTTCTTGAAGTCAGAGGCATTTACACAAGGCAGTTTCATGAAGTTCAACCTAATAGACTGCTGTTTTTTTATCCCAATAATGAAAATTTGGTGTGTGTGTGTGTGTGTGTGTGTGTGAACAATTAAAGCCCTCATCTAAACAGAAAGGAAACACCTGGGTTCGAGGGACTGGAGAGATAGTACAGTGGGGAGGGTGCTTGCCTTGCATGTGGTCAACCCAGGTGTGATCCCTGGCACCCTCTGTGGTCCGCCAAGCACCACCAAGAGTAATTACTGAACACAGAGCCTGGAGTAACCCCTGAGCATCACCAGGTGTAGCCTGAGAAACAAAAACAAAAGCAAAAACCTGGGTCTGAGCACTCAGTGTCACCATGTTCATACCTGGGAGCACCTTCACCTCACTCTCCCGCTGAAAGACCCTGGGTGTACATGTGTGTGCATGTGTATGTTTACATGTAAGCACCCTGAACCAGCTGTCTCAGGTAGCAGAGCTCACACCTGCAAAGCCCTGAGAGTTTAACCCCCGGCACACCTTGGCTCTCCCTTCAGCACAGCAAATATGGCCCCTCTGGAAAAAAGGAAACAGGACCAGAGAGATAGAATAGCTGGCAGGGGGCTTGCCTTGCATATGGCCGACCGGCTTCTGTCCCCAGCACCCCATATAGTGTCCTAAACCCCAGCAGGGGTGATCCTGGAGCACAAAGCCAGGAATAAGACCTGAGCACAGCTCGGTGTGGCCCAGAAACCAAATAAATATTAATTAAATAGAAATCAGGCTGGAGAGACAGCATGGGATCCTGGGTGCATATTTTCCATGCCCAGGACCTCTCTTCAGTCCCGAGGAATTCCATGACTGCTCAGCTATGCCCAGAGTAGCCCTGGTGGTCCCCAGCTCCGTGGGGCCCACCAGCCTCAGGCCCATCATTGAAGTATTGAAACCATCAGACCTGAACCCAGTTGATGGGAGTGAATGCAAGGTTCCCTGAGCACTGCTTGAGAGCCCTCCCCTCTCCTCAAAAACTCAAAAACATATTTCAGGATTGGAGAAATAGCATAGACATAAGAACACTTGCCTTGGGGCTAGAGCGATAGCACAGCGGGTGGGGCATTTGCCTTGCACGCAGCCAACCCAGGTTCCATTCCTCCGCCCCTCTTAGAGAGCCTGGCAAGCTACCAAGAGTATCTCACCCACGCAGCAGAGCCTGGCAAGCTACTCATGGCGTATTCGATATGCCAAAAACAGTTACAACAAGTCTCACAATGGAGATGTTACTGGTGCCTGCTCAAGCAAATCGATGAGCAATGGGATGACAGTGATACAGTGATACAGCTGCATTGCTAATAATCAGAGATGTCCTTTTTGCTTCAGCTTCCTCAGAGGAAAATGTTTAAATAGACTATTTGCTTAAATGGGAGGTTCAGGAGCAATAGTACAGTGGGTAGGGCACTTGCCTTGCATGCTGCTGATCTGGGTTTGATCCCTGGTACCCCATATGGTCCCCCAAGCACCGCCACGAGTGATCCCTGGATGCAGAATCAGGAGTAAGCCCTATGCAGAGCAGGGTGTGGGCTCAGAAAAAAAACAACAACAAAAATTAATGGGAGAATCTGCCTGAAATAGGTCTTATGTTGTATAAAAATACTTTGCATTTCAGAAAGCTTGCAGCAGCCTGGGGATGTTTCTTGGTAGTAAAGTGCATTGTCTTGCATGCATTAGACCTGGGCTTGGTCCCTGCCACCACAAAAATTTAAAAAGAAAGGAAAAAAAAAGCTTACCATTTGCCATTTTATCAAGGGATTAAATTCAGAAAACATTTCAACCAAAGATTTGGATGGCATCAAAGACCTACCATCAAGACTTTTTTTTTTCCAAACACTCAAAGTATAAAGATGCACATAATTGAATAATTCATTAATTGCCTTTTGCAGAGGCCTGCAGGCCAGGATTCCATTTTTAAATATACAGGCTAATTACTGACGCTTGGCGCCTTTCGGTAGATATTTTCCTCTAAAATGTTTGCACTCTGAATTTTTGAAAATGGAACCCATGTTGGCGGAGCCCAGAAAAGGTGGTCTGAGAGATCTCAGCTCTCAGGCTCAGTTTATTCAGCAAAAAAACCCTTCTGCGGAATGAATAATCTCATCGGCGTCCCATTTCCTGCGCTGGGTTTCCTGAACTCATTTGACAGGAACTGTTTCTGCTGGGGAGATGTCAGGCTGGATTGGAACGGAAGCTCTGCAGGAGTCAGCATCTGAGTCTGCACGGCCTGGGTGACCCTCGGTCCAGGGGACTGCTCCCAGCCCCTCAGTCTCTAGGTGGGTTTCCCGGCCGGTCCAGGAGGCTGTGGGAGAGAAGGAAATGAAGGGGGCTGCGAAGGTTTGTGCTCCCCACCGCCCCGCGGCTCTCTGGCATTTATAACCGCTGCAGCACTGCCGCGTGTGACATTTCCCCCCCTTTCTCCTGCTACTTCACTGCACTCGCTCATTTTATTGAGGGAATGATGGATTGGGGAAATGAGGCAGCTGGTGGGAAGGGGGAGACTGCTGGCTTAACCCCTCAGCTGCTGGGGCTGACGGAGCCTTGACTGGCGCTGGCTCAGCTTTAGGGGCGGCTGGGGGCACCAGCAGGGACAGACAGCCCTGGAAGGCGGAATGGGACCTTGTAATGGGAAAAGGGGCCAGGCATTACCCCGGACCAGGAACCCTGTCGAGCTCTCTGTGAACTCCCAGTAACCTTGTTTTGGAGGGTTCCCCCTCTCCACCCACCCACCCACCCACCCACTGGTGCTTGCAGGACCTGGGGGTCAGCCCTGTGGTGTGGGCCCAGGGCGGGCGGCTCAAACCGAGGTGCAATGATTGTGGGCTCCGTGCCGAGCCTTCAGCAGCCCTCCCGGGCCCTCGGATTCTTCTCTCAAGAGCAGGTGTGACTGGACGGCTTGGTAAGCTCAGACACTAGGCAGATGATGACTGGAAGGCTGGCCTGGAGGGTTCTGGGCCAAAGCTGGAGCCCCCAGGCTCTGGCCACGGACACTGTAATTCAACCTTTTCACTTTTTATTTGTCTGGGGGTCACATCCAGCAGTGTTGGGGAGGGGGTAGATTGCTCCCTGTGGTGCCCAGGGAGAGGGGTGTGCTGAGGTCAAAGCAAGGCTGCCCCGTGCAGAGTATGTACTCAGCCTGTTAAGTTCAGAGCGTGCTCTCTCTCTCTCTCTCTCTCTCTCTCTCTCTCTCTCTCTCTCTCTCTCTCTCTCTCTCTCTCTCTCTCTCTCTCTCTCCCCCCTATTCTTTTGTATGTGTGTGTGTGTGGGGTGAGGGTTGGGTCACACTCAGCTGTGCTCAGGGCATATCCTGGCTCTATGGTCAGGGGTCACTGCTAGAGGTACACAGGGAACCATCTGTGGTGCCAGGGGGTGTTGAACCTGACTCTGTCTTCTCTCCACCCCCGTGATTCAGTGCTCTGAGCTGGAACCTGGCAGTACTCTTAGTGCTGTGCAGCCCGGAACATGCCAGCCGCTAAGCTTAGACTTGCCCACCTAAAGAGGGGCCAGGAGGGGCCAGAGTGACAGCACAGCCGGTAGGGCATTTGCCTTGCAAGTGGCCGACCCAGGTTCAATCCCTGGCATCCCATAGAGTCCCCCGAGCACCACCAGGAGTGATTTCTGATTTCAGAGCCAGGAGTAAGCCCTGAGCATTGCTGGGGAGATGCTGGTGGGTGAGACCCCCTAAAACCCCCCCGAAAAAAAGAGGTGCCAGGAACTAGAGGGAGCGCTCAGCAGGCTTGAGTGGGTACCTTCCATGCAGGAGGTCTGGGCTCAAACCCTGGCACCCTGGGCTCAGCCAAGGAGACCATGGAGCTGGCCGCCCCCCTGGGCATGACCTTCCTGGAAACATCTGCCACAAATAACTGCAGCGTAGACCTGACCTTCGACATGCTGGCAGAGGCCATCCAGTAGGCCCTGCAGCGGGGGCGCGTCAAGCCTGAGGAGGACTCAGGTGGGGTCATGCAGCTCCCCTAGCCCGCCGCAGACAGCAGCAGCCAGGCCACTGCCAGCGTTGACTCCGGGAGGGAAAGAGCCTGCAGCCTCACCCTCATAATTACTAGTGGGGTGGAGAGAGTTGGTGATTTTGGAGGGCAGATGGCAAAATGTATCCAAAGGTTTAATATAAACAATTTTGGGGCCGGAGCGATAGCACTGAGGGTAGGGCGTTTGCCTTGCATGCGGCTGACCCAGGTTCAATCCCTGGCATCCCATCTGGTCCCCTAGCACCACCAGGAGTAATTCCTGAGTGCAGAGCCAGGAGGAACCCTTGTGCATCGCTGGGTGTGGCCCAAAAAGCAAAATAAAACAAACAAAAAAAATTCCTGACATAAAAATAGCTAGGTGTAGCCCTTGAACACCACTGGATGTACCCCCCAAACCAAATAAATAATAGCATAATAAGGCTGGAGAGAATAGTACAACAGGTGTTTGCCTTACACAGAACTGACCCCTGTTCAAATCCCTGCACCATATATGGTCCCTGAGTACCACCAAGTGATCCCTGAGCAGAGCCAGAAGGAAGACCAGGTGTGCCCCTCATCAAAAATATCTTCTGGGGGCCGGAGCGATAGCACAGCGGGCAGGGCATTTGCCTTGCACGTGGCCGACCTGGGTTCGATCCCCGGCATCCCATATGGTCTCCCCAGCACCGCCAGGAGTAATTCCTGAGTGCAGAGCCAGGAGTAACCCCTGTGCATCGCCGGGTGTGACCCAAAAAACTAAAAAAATATATATATCTTCTGGATGGGGGCTGGAGTGATAGCACAGTGGGTAGGGCGTTTGTCATGCACGCAGCCAACCCGGGTTCGATTCCCGACATCCCATATAGTCCCCCGAGCACCGCCATAGTAGTTCCTGAGTGCACGAGCCAGGAGTAACCCCTGTGCATCGCCAGGTGTGACCCAAGAAGCAAAAAAAAAAATGTTTTCTGGTAATTGGAAGACAATGAGGGGATGTATTGTCATCTCCCCTTTAAGTGAAAAATTATGGTGAAACAAGAGGCAGTGGCTTAGGAGTCAGATGCTACAGGATTTTTTAAAAATTTTTATTAGTGGGGCTGGAGAGATAGCACAGCGGGTAGGGCGTTTGCCTTGCACGCGGCCGACCCGGGTTCAAATCCCAGCGTCCCATATGGTCCCCTGAGCACTCAGGAATTACCAGGAGTAATTCCTGAGTGCAGAGCCAGGAGTAACCCCTGTGCATCGCCGGGTGTGACCCAAAAAAAAAAGCAAAAAAAAAATTTCTATTAGTGAATCAACATGAGGTACAGTTACAAACTTATGAACTTTCATGTTTGCATTTTATTTACATCCCTCCACCAGTGTTCCCATTCTCCTCCACCAATGTTCCCAGTATCCCTCCCACCACCCCCACCCCAACCCCCACCACCGCACCCTGCCTCTGACGCAGGGCATTCCCTTTTGTTCTCTCTCCTATTAGATGTAGTTTGCAATAGAGGTATTGAGTGGCCATCATGTTCAGTCTATAGTCTACTTTCGGCACACAGCTTTCAACCCGAATGGGTCCTCCCAACATCCTCTACTAGGTGTTCCCTTCTCTATCTCAGCTGCCTTTCCCCAGCACGTGAGGCCAGTTTCCAAGCTGTGGGGCAGACCCCCTGTCCTTATCTCTACAACTCTTGGGTGTTAGTCTCCCATTCTGTACTCATCTGTGGATTTTTCTTTTTAAAAAAATCTTTCCAGGATGCTGCTTGCTATACTAAAGCTTCCTTAGACATTGTATGTGATGTATTCAGGACCTTTGTCAAGTTGAAAAACTTTCTTTTTCCCTTAGTGTCGGAGGCCTGTGGGAGCCCGCCCTCTCCTGGCCCACCCCCAGTGCTGGGCAGGGGGAAAACAGCCTGAGAGGGTGGGAGGGCACCAGAGCCCCCGGCTGTCCCCAGCTGCCTCCTTCCTGGGGCCTGATGTGTTCCTGGAAGATTCCGGGCTGGCTCTGTGCGCTCGCTCGCATCTGTGGCAGTGGAATTGGCTTTGAAGGGCGGCGGGAGAGCGGGTCGCAGAGCCCTGCGGCGAAGTCTTTTGTACAGTGAAAATCCTTTTGTCAGGTGAATAATGATGCTCTCTTCATCTGCTTTGGAGGTTTGCAGTGTGCGGAGATTCCCAGGGGAAAGGGATTTATCTGAAGGCCATCTGGCCCGCCCCTTTCCACTGGCCAGTGTTCTGGCGCTTCCCCTCCAAGGGAGGCAAAGCACCCCCCTACCCCCATGCCCCAACCCTGTCCCTATCAGAACCACTCACTGATGGGGAGGAAACTCACAGCACCCCAGATGGATTTTTCCCTTTCAATGGCTCTGCTCGGGAGAAGTGGAAATTTATCCCCAGGTAAATCTGTCTCTGAAGTTTCCAGCCTTGGCGCCTTCCCTCGCTGGGTCCGCCTGCCTGGGCTGACTCACTTGATACTTGGTCATTAGGAACTTGACCCGAGTCACTTTTATTTTTCGGCTGGTGGGGGAGGAAGGGTGGCCTTCCTGCTGGTGCTCAGGGGCTCCCAGGAGCATGTAGACCCAGCTGTGCTCTGGGGAAGACACGCTAGGAATCCAGCCCGGGCTTTACAAGTGCTCACCTCTCTAAGTGCTCACATCTCTAATGTCCTGCATCTTCATTTGCAGCTGCTTTTGAGAACTTTCCTTTTTTCTTTCTTTTCTGGGAGGGGTGCTATGAGGCCACCCCCAGCAGTGCTCAGGTCAGGGCTAGCTCCTGGTGGTGCTCCAGGAACCACACAATGCTGGAAGTCAAACCTGGGCCTGCTGCGTGCCAAGCTTGTGCTCCAGACAGGTGAGCTGTCTTGGCAGCCTGAGGGAGATGACGTCAGTGGGCCAGAGCTCTGCCTCAGTGAGCTGAGTATCACGTGCAGGAAATCTGGGTTCATTCCCTGGCATGCCATGTCCCCCGAGTAAGCCAAGAACAACCCTAAACCCCGGGGCAGGTGCAGCCCTTGAACATCGCTGATACAGTCCCCTCCCTGCAAATATATAGCACTGTAGCACTGTCATCCTGTTTTGCCTCAATTTGCTTGAGCGGGCACCAGTAACATCTCCATCGTGAGACTTGTTACTGTTTTTGGCATATTGACTACACCATGGGGAGCTTTCCAGGCTCTGACGTGCAGGCAGGATGCTCTCGGTTGCTTGCCGGGATGCTCTTGGTAGCTTGCCATACTCTCCGAGAGGGATGGAGGAATCGAACCTGGGTTGACCTCGTTCAAGGCAAAAGCCCTACATGCTGTGCTATCGCTTCAGTCCCCCCCCACAAATACATATAAACAGATAAATCAATGTCAGGTTTCCTTAAGCTCAGGGCACCTGTGTGATCTGCGACTGATGAAACTCTCCTTTTTTCTAGAACTGGTCGGGCATGAAGTGCCAGTTTAAGCTACTTCGGATGGCAGTGGCCTTGATCTGTAGTAAGTACCGAGTGGGCAGTAAGATCGCCGGGGGACGGGAGCGGGCTTCGGGTTGTACAGAGGGACCTCGTCTGACTGTCCGGGGCTAGTGGGGAGGAGAGAGGCAGCTTGCCAGTGTGCGTCACCGCTGCCGCTGCTTTGCGCTCCCTCAGCTTCTTAGCGACAGGGAATATGCCAGCAGAGTCCTGCATGCAGGGCGCTGGCCAGCTCCACGACTGGCACCTCAGTCAAGAGAAGTGACTTCTCCAAAACCTTTGGGACTTGGGAGCTGATCCTTTGAGATCCCCTGTTGTAAACTAGAGATCCTTTCCCCAAATGGAGCCTGGAAGGTGACTCGGTGGCATAAGCATGGTAAGCATGTTTGCTTGGTAAGCATGTGGCCACAAGTTCAACCACAGGACCAAGGTGCCCTGAGAGTCCCTTGATGTGGGATCCCCCGCTACACACAAACACACACACACTCACACACACGCACACAAGCGCACGCATGCAAACATATGGTTTTAGCAGGCTCAAAAAATGAGCAGCTCCTTCACCGAGGAACAGGGTGTAGAGGGGATACCCCTTCCCCCGCTCTGGAGAAGTCCATCCTCCCTGCAGAGCTCAGAGTGCTGGAGACAAGCAGGAGTTCACCATGGAGACGGGGTTCCAGAGGGCATCGCGGGCAGAGGTGCCGCGTACATCAAGATCTGGATAGGAAAGGAGTCTTGTCTGTCTGGCAAGGGGGCGCACAAATCTGACAGGCAGCGTGGAACTCTGCAGTGGTGATGAGCCATAACGAGGTGTATCCTGGGAGGCTAGAAATGCGAGGAGCAAGTGCTGACTTCATCCTGAACACCTGGGAGGCCGCTGGGGGGCCTTTGAGCTCTGGAGCCCCTGACAGATCTGAGTTGGAGGAAAGCAGTCAGACCACCATGCTCCAAGAATGAATTGAGTGGGGAGGGGACAGGAATGACACCGGTGACCAAGAGGCAGGGTGTGAGGCCAGAGCACTATGTGAATGTCTGAACCTGGGTTGGCTGCTTGCAAGGCAAGCTCTCTACTCACAGGACTAGCCTTCCAGCCCCTATTTGTGTTTTTTTCCCTTTTTTGGGGGGGGTCATACCCGGCAATACACAGGGGTTATTCCTGGCTCATGCACTCAGGAATTACTCCTGGTGGTGCTCGGGGAACCATATGGGATGCTGGCAGTCAAACCGAACTGTTTCGATTGCATGCAAGGCAAATGCCTTACCTGCTATGCTGTTGTGTTGTTACTAATGCCTGCAGTTTAGCCAAGCTCTGCTTGTGAGATAGCTCTGTTGGGTGTGACCAACCTAGGTCCAAAAACAAGCAAAAAAAGGAGGCAAAATTTAAGCTAGAGAGAGGGCAGAGTTGGAATGGAAGCAGGACGCAGTGCAGGGAGGAATTCAGAACTATTTGTGCTATTTCTTTCCCTCACTCCCCCCTCCTTGGTTTTGTTTTTGTTTTTTGCCACATCCAGCAGTTTTTAGGCCTTATTCCTGACTCTGTGGTCAGGAATCACTCCTGAGAAGGCTCAGGATCAAATATTCATGTTAATGTTTGAACCTGGGTGGCCGCATGCACGGCAAGCTCTTTGCTCGCCTTATCCTCCTGGCCCTACTTGTGTTGTCTCTAATGCCTGCCTTTTAGCCAAGCTAGGCAGGAACTTTCTGGGTGCCTGGATCAGCCACTTTAGTGTGCCGAGAAGAGGAGATTGAGCCAGAACAAATGTGGCATGGAGCAGGGCCTGTGTGGGCTCCTCTCAGCCCATTTCCAGGCACCCGGCTCTCTAATCTGGTCTCCCCTGGGTGGTGCCAGAGGCTCCCTTAATCCCAGAGAGAACTGTCTGACCTTAAAACCAGACTGAGCCATCACAGAGGGGTGCCGTGGGGCAGGGGGTAAACAACCTCCCTGAGCGACCCCCAAGCAACAGAGCTGGCAGTGGCCACTGAGCACTGCTGAGTGTGGTCCTGAAGCAAAAATAAGCAAAGAAACAATGAAAGTCCAACTCTTGGGCCGGGGAGATGCTCACAGGGCTAGAGCGGGGTTGATTCACAGCCCCCCCATGGTCCTTTAGCCCTACTCGGAGCTCCTGCAGGCGCTGAATCAGGGAGTAAACCATGAGTGAGCTGAGTGTGGGTGCCCCACCCCCAAATCCAGCACTGCTAGGTCTGAGCCAGACTCTAGCATTGAACTGTACAGTCTGATTAGC
Source organism: Sorex araneus (assembly GCF_027595985.1). Lineage (NCBI taxonomy): Eukaryota > Metazoa > Chordata > Mammalia > Eulipotyphla > Soricidae > Sorex > Sorex araneus. Next base: position 197,740,438 of record NC_073304.1, read on the forward strand.
TGAGTATTGCCGGCAGTTACCTCCGGGCCCTCTGAGCACTGCTTGGGAGAGCCCCCCCACCAATTTTTTTTAATCCAGTTCTAAGTATCATAAAAACCAAATGCTATATGAAAGTGAGGGCCAGTGACTTGGGAACCTCCCGAGGGGACCAGGTCCTGCTCAGCAAAGGCAGAAGGATGGCTCCCGGCCTGGGAAGAGCCGGCAAAGGACTCGGAGTGTTTCCCCGGCTATAGCTTTTCTGCCATCTGTCGGCGGTCCCTGGAATTGCACTGGCCAGTGTGGCAGGACCATGCCTGGAGGTGCCAGTACCCTCGAGGAGCTGGCAGGCTGGAGATGGGAGCTCAATTAGTCAAAGTTCCCGTTAAAGGGCTCGGTTTCGGGGCTGGAACAGTAGCACAGCAGGTAGGGCGCTTGCCTTTCACGCAGCCAACCCTGGTTCGATTCCCAGCATCCCATATAGACCCCTGAGCACCGCCAGGAGTAATTCCTGAGTGCAGAGCCAGGAGTAACCCCTGTGCATCGCCGGGTGTGACCCAAAAGGAAAAAAAAAAAAGAAAAGAAAAAAAAGGAAAAGAAAGAATACATTAGAAAGTGCCAGAACCTGCAGAAATTGTTCTCAGTGTTCCAGTGGTGCTCCCTGGTACAGAGATGCCGAGGCCTTACCCAGAGAGGCTGAGCCAGCAGAGTCACACCACAGGGACAGCGGGAAGGAACACTGGGCTTCTGCTGAACCCTGGGTGCTCGTCTGTGGGTCTTCTCCAAGTTTCCACACCAGGGGCCGGAGTGATAGCACAGCGGGTAGGGCGTTTGCCTTGCACGCGGCCGACCTGGGTTCGATCCCCGGCATCCCATATGGTCCCCCAAGCACCGCCAGGAGTAATTCCTGAGTGAAAAGCCAGGAGTAACCGCTGTGCATTGCTGGGTGTGACCCAAAAAGCAAAAAAAAAAAAAAAAAAAAAAAAAGTTTCCACACCAACTCTTTTTTTACCCTCTCCTTGTTCCTAGCTTTGATATTTTAAAAAATGGTTTTCGGGGGCTGGAATAATAGCACAGCGGGTAGGGCGTTTGCCTTGCATGCAGCCGACCCGGGTTCAATTCCCAGCATCCCATATACTCCCCCGAGCACCACTAGGAGTAATTCCAGAGTGCATGAGCCAGGAGTAATCCTTGTGCATCACTGGGTAGGACCCAAAAAGCAAAAAAAAAATGTTTTTGGGCCACACCCAGTGGTGCCTAGGGCTTTCTCCTGGCTCTGTGCTCAAGGATCACTCCTAACGGGTGACCAGATGGGGCACTGGGATCCACCCCAGGCTGGCCATGTACAGGGAAGCACCCTGCCCGCTGTCGTATTGCTCCAGCCCTGCTTTGGGTTTGTTTGTTGGTTTGTTTATTTGTTTGTTATGGCAGGGGGCCCACACCTAGAGATGCTCAGGGCTTATTCCTGCTCTGTGCTCAGGGCCGTGTGGGACCCCAACCATGCTTGGCCTCATGCAAAGCCCGCTCAGTACTACCCGGGCCCCTCCTGGCTGTGCTTTCAAACCAAATGCGACTTTTTCCCTGGGAATTTCTCTTGCTGGAATTACCTTGTGTATGTCTCTGGTTTATTTTGTTTATAAACTTGAGAGACCAGAGCTTTGTCTATCTGCCCCCCAGTGCCTCTCCAGGCAGAAGCAGTGCACGAAGGTTGATAGGAGGACTGCCCTCTCCCTCAGCCCTGCCCGCCTCCCCTCCTCTGATGGCTGTTTCTCTCCCCAACCCCTCCGCCCCCCCACAGTGAGCATGGAGTTCGGGAGAGCCGTGTGGCTGCGCTTCCACCCGTCGGCCTATCCCCCGTGCCCTCACCCCAGCTTCGTGGCGCACCTGGGCGGCGTGGCCGTGGGCATCACCCTGGGCGTGGTGGTCCTGAGGAACTACGAGCAGAGGCTGCAGGACCAGTCGCTGTGGTGGATTTTTGTGGCCATGTACACCATCTTCGTGCTGTTCGCCATCTTCTGGAACATCTTTGCCTACACCCTGTTGGACTTAAAGCTGCCGCCGCCCCCCTAAGGGGCGCAGGACAGAGGTGGGGGCCCGGGGAGGAGAGAGAGCTCACTGCCCGCCTCGCCTGTCCAGGGAGGCCAGAAGGAGACCCCCGGAGCCTCGGGGCCGCTGCTATAATACGTGCGTTCGGGTTGGTACAGGCAGAGGAGGCTCCTTCCCCCAGGGTGCCTGCTGAGGAGTTGAGGGTGGCCACCATCGCTGTTTCTAGACTGTTCTGGAAGGCCTGTGGTGGGAGGAGAGTGGCCTTCCCCTTGGGCGGGGCCTGTTCCACTGCTTCTGGGGTCAGGGGTGGGGCAGCAGCTCTCACCCCACCCTCCACCCTGGGAGACCCTCAGAGAGTCAGCAGGGCTGAGTGGGCAGCAGCCCCACAGGCTCTTGTCCAGCCCGGAGGGACTCATGAGCCGGGACACGTCCCTCTGCTGCTGTGGGGCCTGGACGAAGCGATGGTGGCCTGGGGGGACCTGGGAATGCTTCCTGTGCCTGGGGCTGGGCACGGCGGGGTAGGCAGAGGAGTGAGATGCAGACTGTGGGGGTCCCTGCCCTGGGAGGGGGGCACCCATCCTGATGACCCACCTGGAGGTAATAAACTTCATGCCAGTTTCCGCCCCAGCAAATACCTGGGGCGTTCTCCCTCCCTGCCGCCCCGGGGGCCCACTTGGCTCACCACTGCCCAGCGTCTGTGCCCTGCCGAGGCTTTAGGGTCTCTTCTTGCCCTGCCACTGCCCTGACCCTACATTGTGCCTCTTCTTTGGTTCTAGACGCAGCGTTGTGTAGTGTGTGTGCGTGTGGCTTGTGCGTGTCTCCGTGAGCAGAGGTGCCGGTGTGACAGGAGGGAGCCCGGGAGGGCCGCGGGAGCCTGCAGAGCCTGTGTGGGAGGAACGGGGGTCCTGGGTGGGAAGGGGTGCTGGGAGTGCTGAAGGTGTTGGGCGAAGCTTGTCTCTTCCTGCCCCATCCTGGTCCCCCCAGGATCCGTCACAATCATCCACTAGCAATGGACCCAAGATTTGTTGGTGGGGGGCAAACCTTGAACCCTTCCAGTTATCCTCCAAAACATGGGGGCCGGAGTGAAAGCAGGGTGGGTAGGGCTTTTACCTTGCACTCAGCTGACCCTGGGTTCAAGCCCTGGCACTCCATGTGGTCCCCCAAGTCCCGCCAAGAGTGGTCACTGAGCTCAGAGCTGGGAGTAAGCCCTGAGCATCGCCCAGGGTGGCCCCCAAACCAAAAATGAATCAGAGAAGGACCTTGAGGCTGGAAAGATAGTAGAGGGGTTGAGGTGTTTGTCTTGCATGAGGCTGACCCCGCTTCAATCCCTGGCACCGCATGGCCCCCGGGGTGACCTCCAAGCAAGGAGCAGAGTCACCCCTGGGTGTCACAGGATGTGGCCCAACCCTGCTGCTCTAAAACAAAAGCCAAGAGAAGGGCCGCAGGGAGGAGTGTAAGAAGAGAGAGAGGGTGAGGAATATTGAGGCCAAGTTTTCACTTGAGCCAGGGGGACAGGAAAAAGGACAACTGAGGAGGGAAATGCTTCTTAAGCAGCATTGTGGGGTGCTGGGTGAGTGCCAGGGGGGAGAGCAAGACCCAACGAGCAGCTCAGGGCTGGGAGGGGCCTTGGAGAGGACCCGGTCCACTCTGCGCCCTGCTTTTTATGGTGGGAAAATAAGGCCAGTGACCCTCGACTCGGAGCTGCTGTGCCCCAGAATGGGAGTCGGCAGTGTAGCCAACACCAGGTGTCATGGCCTTGACATGGCTCTTGGGACAGGCAAAGGGCTGGATCCAGGTAGGAACAAGGATGGAAGAACAGGGACCTGCAAGCCGCGCACCTCCCTGGCATGAGGGGAGGTCCCGAGTCAGCGGGGCCAGGTCCCTGGGGTTTCCTGGGTCCAGCGAGTGCCCTGTCCAGGGGCTGCCTCCACAGGGCCAGACAGCCCCCCTCAGCCTAGGATTGAGCCAAGCCCTCCCCATCTTTGCCCGGTGCTAAAGAGACTGTCCTTGGCCCCACTCGGGCGCCTGGCCCTCAGAGCGGAGGGCAGAGAGGGACCAGTCTGCCAGCTGAGACGGGAGCCAGGCTTGGGCTGCAGCCGCTGCCAGCCCTGAGTGGGGCCGGCCCAACCCTGAGGCCAACAGCAGCTGGGTCCTACTGGCAGGGGCTGAAGGGGGCTCCTCCGGGTCCTGTCCTGGCACTTGGGGGCTCTGGGGTGGGAGGGAGGGGCCGGAGAAGAAGATGGTGCTTGCTGAGGCCAGGCCCTTCTCCGCTCAGAGTGCGGAGGTTCCAGGTCTCAGAGCAGCAGATGTGCCCAGTTCCCTCCAGGCCCCAGACTACAGTTTGTCACCCAGGCCCGTGGCAGAGAATCTCAGCTGCTGTCCTGTCCGTCCTGGGGGGCCCGGGACCTGCTCCACAGTCTCGCCTGCATCTCGGGCTCCCAGCCGTCCCATCAGCTGTGTTCAAAAGTGTCCTCGGGGGCGCAGAGAATACGGCACCTGGTAGGGTGCTTGCCTTGTAGCAGCTGACCCCGCTTCAATCTCCGGCACTCTGGAGGGTCCCCTGAGTTTTTCCAAGAATGATCCCTGAGCTTAGAGCCAGAAGGAGGCCATGAGCACAGCTGGGTGTGACCCCAACCCCATCCCACCCACCAAACACACACACACACACACACACACGCACACACACACACACACACACACACACACACAAAACCCACTCCTTAAAACAAGTGTCCCTCTGTCTGCTTCATACCACCCCATCTCCCAGGCAAGCCTCCCAGGGGTGACACAGACTCCTCACAGGACCCAGGCCACCGAACCTGGTGAGGACAGCTGACTTCAGAGTGGCTGACTCTCCCCAGGAAGTTCCTCCGTGCCCCTGCCACCAGCACCCCGCCTGCAGTGTCCCAGATCTCTCTTTCCTCATCCATCCCTCCGCCCCTGTGCCACACCCACTGAGATGGGCAGGCTGTGGGGGGAAGGAGGACCTGCACCCACAGATCCAGAGAGCTGGGCATCCCCACCCAGCAGCTGTCCACGCCTGTTCGTTCATCACCAGAGGAGTCACGGAGCCTGGGGAAATCTCACTTGAATGGCACCGTTCCTTGCTCTTCCTTGCTCGTTGTCTGATTGGGGGAGGCTCCCCACTGAGGCTCTCTGGCCAGCTCACAGGACTGTTAGTTTCCCTGGGAACCATTCTTGCCTAGGGAATTAGGGGCATCCCTGCTCACCATGCCCAGACCTTCCCTTCTAGTATCCAGTTTCGCCTCTGCAAATGCTACTGATTTCCGGGTGCAGTGAAGCCCTTTCCTGGCATCATCGGTGTGGCTTTGTGGTGCTGGCCAGGAAGCACCCCCACTCCTCTGCCTTAAAATAGTGCCCACGCCAACCCCCTCGCCCCCAGGACTTAAGTAAGTGGAAAATCGAAACAAAACATGAGCTGCAATGTTTGTTTCTAAATATTTTTGTATTGTGTACATTCTGTATATTTTTGTTGTAACATATTATTTGAGCACAGATTCCATTAAAGATTTTTTTTAAACCATCGTTTTCCAGAAGTGACTGGAAAGGCTGGGGTCCACTTCCTCATGGCAGGGGTAGAGGGTGGGGAGGGGAGAGCAGAGGCACTGTATTCGTCTGTGCAGTTCAGACAGGGGGCACTGTGCTCCATGCCAGGATTTCTAGATGGGTGGTTCTCAGTTTTTCTGTTTTTTCTTTTTTTTGCTTTTTGGGTCACACCCAGCGATGCACAGGGGCTACTCCTGGCTCATGCACTCAGGAATTACTCCTGGCGGTGCTCGGGGGACCATATGGGATGCTGGGAATCGAACCCGGGTCGGCCTCGTGCAAGGCAAATGCCCTACCCACTGTGCTATCACTCCAGCCCCTCTCAATTTTTCTTGAGCCACTGCTCTACTTTGTTTATATTAATTAACTGGGGGTGTTGCCTTGACCACACCCAACAATGTTCAGAGGCTACTCCTGGTACGGTGCTTCCAGTGGTGCCCAGGGACCATGATGTTCCAGGACTCAAATTGGGTCTCCAGCATGCAAAGTGCACATACCCACCTTGGTACTATTTCCCTGACCCTCACTGCTTAATTCGGTGGTTGGTCAAACTGATGATTCTCTTCCCATAAAAATGGAGCCGAGGAGATAGCCCAAAGGGCTGAAACACATACTTTGCTTTCAGGAGGCCCTGATTCAATCCTGTACTGCTTGGTTCCCTCAGAGCCTTTCAGGAATGATGCTCGAGCACCACCAGGTGAGGCCCGAAACCAAAACTAAACAAAAATGTCCATATGGGCTGGAGAGATTATGCAAGAGGTTGTGCACATTCTTCGCAGGCAGGAAGTCCGGGTTCAGTCACCAGCACTGCAATATAAACCCCAACTATTGCTGGGAGCAACCTCCAAGCAAAAGTCAGGAGTAGTGCTGGCTACTCCTGAACACCACGTGGTATGACCCCAAAACAGAAACACATGTGTAGGAAGGGGCATGAAGATCGTTAAGACTCCTGCACGTATTGGGCTGGTGTTTTGGGCTTGGGTGACACTCAGCAGTGCTCAGGGCTTACTCCTGGCTCTGCACTCAGGGATCACTCGTGGCAGTGCGGGGAGACCAGATGGGGTGTTGGGGATCAAACCCTGGTCAGCCGCATGCAAGGCAAATGCCCTGTTATACTCTCTCCAGCCCCTTGTGCACAATGTTTTACATGCTAGAGGCCTGGGTTTAATTCCAGCCATCTATCCACTGAGTACTACTGGGGAGTAATCCCCAAACACCATGCCAAGGGTAGACTCCAGCACTGCTGTAACCCCCAAAACAACAGCAAAAATGTTGGACTGGAGAGATAGTACTATGGTAAGGCACTTGCGTTGCACATGGCTGACCTGGGTTCAATCCCTGTACCCCATGTGGTCCCCTGAGTCCCACCAGGAATGATCCCTGAGCTCACAGCCAGAAGTAAGCCTTGAGTTCTACCAGGTGTGACCCTCAACATTGGGTGTGGCCCCCAAAATTTTAAGAATAAACTGGAAACAGTCAGTGTTGGAGGGGGTGCAGTGAAAATGGAACCCTCAAGTTAGTCCTATACTAAGATACTAAGTTCCATCCTACATGGGGAGTCTCTTTTCTCTTTTTATTTCCTTTTTATTTTCTTTAAAAAAAATGGAACCTAGAATCCTCATTTTTCTTTTTTTTTATTGAATCACCATGTGGAAAGTTACAAAGCTTTCAGGCTCAAGTCTCAGTTACACAATGCTCAAACACCCATCCTTCACCAGTGCACATATTCCACCACCAAGAACCACAGTAAACCTCTCCCCCCAACCTAGAACCCTCATTGACTTTGTGGGAATATTGTCTGATTCTGCCTCTTAAGGAAACAGTATGGAGACATCTCAAAAAACTAAGACTAGCGCTTCCATACAAGCCAGTAATTCCATGTCTTGTCATCTGTCCCAAGAATATAAAATCAGGGGCTGGAGCGATAGTATACAAGGTAGGGTGTTTGCCTTGCACGCAGCTGATCCAGGTTTGATCCCTGGCATCCCATATGGTTTCCCAAGCACTGCCAGGAGTAATTCTTTTTTTTCTTTCTTTTTTTTTTTTTTCTTTTTGAGTCACACCCGGCGGTGCACAGGGGTTACTCCTGGCTCTGCGCTCAGGAATTACTCCTGACATGTTCATGGGACCATATGGGATGCTGGGAATCGAACCTGGGTCGTTCATGTACAAGGCAAACACCCTACCTGCTGTGCTATTTCTCCAGCCCCAGGAGTAATTCTTTTTTTTTTTTTTTGCCTTTTGGGTCACACCCGGCGATGCACAGGGGTTACTCCTGGCTCTGCACTCAGGAATTACTCCTGGCGGTGCTCAGGGGACCATATGGGATGCTGGGAATCGAACCCGGGTCGATCGCGCGCAAGGCAAACACCCTACCCGCTTGTGCTATTGCTCCAGCCCCTCCAGCCCCAGGAGTAATTCTTGAGTGCAGAGCCAGAAGTAACTCCTGAGCATTGCTGGGTGACCCAAAAAGAAAAAAAAAAGACAAACACAAAAACATTACCTTGAAGAGAATATTCAAGAAAATATTCAGCATTTTACGACATGGGATATAACCTAAATGATCAGCAACAGATGAATGGGTAAGAAGTTGTGGTATATATACACAACGGCATACTACATAGCTATAGGAAAAGATGAAATCTAGCAGTTTGCCACAACTTAGATGCAACTGAAGGGTGTCATGTTAAGTGAAATAAGTCAGAGGGAGAATAACAAGAACAGGATGATAGCAGTCATCTCTGGTCTACAGCGGGACAAATCAGAATAGACAGTATCAAATGAGAACATATCCTTAGTCTTGGATTACCAAACTGAGATCATCAAACTGTGGGAAGGAAGCAGTAGAGGTTGGGAAAGAGGAGGACTAGAGGTGACATTAGGACTAGACGTAACTTAAGGACCGTGGCTGGGGGTATTGAGTGCGTTGGGGGTGAGGAGCACATTAACTGTACCTCAAAAGCATAAGTTAACACGGTTGTACACATGTAGATATCCCCCACACTGCAATTTAGTTTTTAACAGCTCTTTTGGAGATTGGATCTTAAGCAAACGAAGTGATCTTAAGCAAAGGAAGTGATCTTTTTCCGTGTGTGTGGGGGGGGGAGGGGTGGGATAAGAGGGAGGAGGAATGCCTGTTAACATATGTATTGATGTCAGTTCTCCATCCATTTTCACATTTATTAAAAAATATTGCCGGGGCTGGAGTGATAGCACAGCCGGTAGGGCGTTTGCCTTGCACGCAGCCGACCCGGGTTCGATTCCCAGCATCCCATATGATTCCCTGAGCACCACCAGGAGTAATTCCTGAGTGCATGAGCCAGGAGTGACCCCTGTGCATCGCCGGGTGTGACCCAAAAATAAAAACAAAAAAAAAATTTGCCTTTCCTGTTGATAATAGAATCTTAGTTATAATTAGCTCAGACTTGTTTCATAGGAGTTTATATTCTCTTATAATTTTATATTCTCTGCCTGGCAAGCTCCCCGTGGCGTATTCATATGCCAAAACCAGTAACAATGATGGGTCTCATTCCCCTGACCCTGAACGAGCCTCCAATGTGTTACCATTGGGAAGGATGAGTAAAGAGAGGCTTCTGAAATCTCAGGGCTAGGACAAATGGAGACATTACTGAGACCGCTCGAGAAAATCGATGATCAACAGGATGATGATGATGATGATGATGATGAAAATTACATGAAAACAGGTGTCCTTCCAGGGCTGGGAGATGGCTCAGTGGCTAAAGCACCTGCCTTTTAAGCATGAAGCCTGGAGTGTGGTCCCTGTGGCCACCCCCCAGGACTGCCAGTGCTTTCAGGTCACACCGCAGCCAGGCTTGTGTGAGCATCACAAGCAAACGGGGGGCCCCAGCCTGAGTGTGCAGTCACCAGAACCTCATGTGTGGCAAGCAAGCACCACAGCCAAGTACGCAGGCACCCGCGGGACTTCTGGCCATCGCGACAAGGTACTGATGGAAGAAAAGGTGGGGAAAAATAAAAAAGAAAGAAATTGCTTTTTCTTGCCCCATGCCTCCCGCAACACGCAAAAATTTTCTTCAGAAATGTTTTCATAAGCTTGTTACAAATAGAATTTAGCCTTGAGGGTCAGACAGATAGTACAGGGGTGACCGTGACTTGCTGTGCACGTGACAGACCCCAGTTCCATCAGAACCACATATGGTCCCCTGAGCCTTGCCCGGAGTAAGCCCTGACTGAGCACCACCAGGTATGAATCAAACTCCACCCCCCCAAAAAAGGATCAGGCTTGGTATATAATTTATTTTTCTTTTTGGGTCACACCCGGCGGGGCTCGGGGGTTACTCCTGGCTCTGCACTCTGGAATTACCCCTGGTGGGACTCAGGGGACTGTATGGGATGCCGGGAATTGAACTCAGGTCTGCCATGTGAAAGGCAAATGCTCTATCTTCTGTACTTTCGTTCCAACCCCAGGGTTAGGACTGAGAATCGAGTTTAGGGGCTGGAGTGATAGCACAGTGGATAGGGTGTTTGCCTTGCACATGGCCGACCCAGGTTCGATTCCCAGCATCCCATATGGTCCCCCGAGCACCACCTGGAGTAATTCCTGAGTACAGAGCCAAGAGTAACCCCTGAGCATTCCCGGGTGTGACCCAAAAAGCTTAAAAGAAAAAAAAAGAGAATCGAGTTTATTAAAAAAAGTTAATGCAGGGGCCAGAGCAACAGTATAGCAGGTGGGGTGCTTGCCTTGCATACAACTGACTGGGTTCAATCCCTGGCATCCTACATGGCCCCTGTGCTCGCCAGGAGTGATTCCTAAGTGAAGAGCTAGGAGGAAGCTTGAGCACTGATGGGTGTGATGAAAAACCAGTAAATAAACAAGTAACTGCATGGTGAGAAGTTGAATTATTTATTATTGTTACAATAATATATAATTACAGATAAACTGAGACTGTTTTTATATGACATACATTTCCTCTGTATATACAGCACACAGATAACACAAATATGGAAACACTTAAACAAATTATAAAACTTGAAAAATATATTAGTTCATTAAAATGTAGATCTAGAAAGTGTTTATGAACATAAGCACTGTGAGATTCTTCTCAAGGTCAACAAGAGCTTGTCCCCCATGTCACTATTTTCCTCATCTACACTCATAAAATACAGTTTGTCACAGACTTTTATTTTCAGGTTCTGGGCCGCACCTGGTGGTGTTCTGGGGCTACTTCCAGTTCTGTGCTCAAGACTGGCTCCCAGGGTACATTGGGGAGGGCGTTTGCCTTGCATGCCGCCAACCCAGGTTCGATCCCCTATATCCCAAATGGCCCCCCAAGCCCACCAGGAGTAATTCCTGGATGCAGAGCCAGGAGTAACCCCTGAGCACTGCCAGGTGTGCCCCCCCCCAAAAAAAAAAAACAAACAAGAGTGGCTCCCACAAGTGCTCGGGAGACCACACAGTGCCAGGGAGCGGACCTGGCCCCTGACCTCCCACGTCCATAGTACATGCTCAGCCCAGAGTTGCTTCTCTGGCCCTGTCACAGATTTGTAAAATAAAATATAAAATAACATTAGAGGCTGAAGAGATAATACAGAGTTAACGTACTTGCTTTTACATGCTCCCAGCCCGGGTTCAATCACTGGCACCACATATATATATATATATATATATATACATATATATATATATATATATATATATGGTCCCCTGAGCACTGAGTGGGAAGAATTCTGAGCACTGCGATGTGCGGCCCCAGAGCCAGAATTAAAGAAGAGTGCATCGTATTCAACTTCGTATAGTGATTTTATATTATATATTCTTGGTGAATGACTCTGTATTATACATATATTACATACTACATTCTACATTACAAATACTACATACAGGAGCTAGGGATGGTGGCTCAGTAGTAGATCACATACCTCACATGTGTGAGGCCCTGGGTGAATCTCTGGCACTAATACATATATAGAGGTGCAGGAAAGAATATATACTTATACCTTGTCTGTATCCATAAAGGATTTGAAGCAGGCAGATCATTGCTTTAAAAGCAATTTACAACATGGATCTGGAATGACATATGAATTTGAAAATTAAATGTATGTCTTCCAGATTCAAGATGATGATATTCTAATATTGCTCTTGACAATTAAATTGATTTCTGGTTAAGGTTGTAGCTCATTGGTAGAGTGCATGTCTTGGGTGTAGGATGGGCTCAGTTTTGGAGAACAACAAAAATATGAATCAACAGTACAAGGGGTAGGGTAGTTTGACTTGCACAGAGCCGACCCTGGTTCAATCCCCAGCACCACAAACGGTCTTCTGACCACCACTAGGAGTGATCCCTAAGAGGTAGAAGTAAGTCCTGAACACAGCTGGGGATGGCCCAAACCCTCCCCCGAAAATTAAAAAGGGCTGATATCCAAGCCTATTAGAAAAAGTCAGATTGAAGGAGAGTATCATTAAAATTGCTGATTTCTCATCATTCTAAATGAACTTAATGCTATAAAGATGCTTCTCAGAATTTTGTTTTTAATAGACTGAGTACAATCCACATTATTAAAGTTTAAAACTATGTGAAAACCTTTCTGGATCTCTTGAATTGTATTTCTCCTAAAAGAAAAGAAAGTGAGTCATAGTCACATCTCCAGACTTCTGAGGAGGGGAACAGAGGAAGCTTTTATCAGTCATTTTCAAAGTCAAAACTCAGAACGTAATATGAATTCAGAGGAGTCAAAGAGAGGATTTTATGGGTCTATAGTCCTCTGAGTATAATGGGGGCAGTGAGAAAACAAGACTTCTGATCTTCTAAACAAAAAATCATTATCAAATGGATTTATTAAAGAGCTGTGCAGAGCAAACTGCAGTCATGTGTGTGGTTACAACTGACTTCTATGGGGATTATTGTAAATGGCTCTAGCTGAGGGCACTTTCACAGTAAAACAGTATGAGGTTTGTGACTAATGTACAAAGAACAAAAAAAATCAATGAGCAACTCTGACATAAAGAATCTGTTTGCATTCCTTATGCTACAGTTGGCTTGAAAAATTCATGTACTGTTTCTTTTTTAACACCCTGCTTAACGCTCTGTCTAAAAACAAGCGTTTTCATCTAAAAGGGGAAAAACAGAGCTCTGGCAAATAACTATGAACAAATGAAGAAAGGAAATGATAGAAATCACTAACAGAGTAGTGTTCCATCAGATACAATGTTTTATCTTGGAGCAAGTGAATCTATTTTAAAGCTTATTTAACTTCTGGTACAATCAAGATTTACTTGCATATTGACAAAGGTGGCTTCATCGCCCTTCCATTGCCTAGTAGACAAAAAGAAATCTATCAAGCACCCACAGGATGCACAGATTTGTCTCTAAAAAGGTTTCAATTTTGCTCTCTGTCCCGAATTAGGAGTACTTTTGGGGGGGCTATGGAGTGGAGGCCACACCCCTCGGTGCTCAGAGGCTACTCCTCACTCTGTTTAGGGATCAGTCCTGGTGGTACTTGGGACACTCTAAGTGGTACGAGAGGTCAAACTCGGATCAGCTGCATGCAGGGCAAGTGATTTAACCCCTGTGCTCTCTCTCTAGCCCAGGAGTTCATTTTTTATTATTTAGTTCTTGTTCTTTTGGGTCATCCCTGGCAATGATCAGGACTTACTCTTGGCTCTGTGCTCAGGGGATCACTCCTGGCAGTGCTCAAGGGACCATATGAGGTACCAGGGATCAAACCCAGGTCTGCCGTGTCCAAGGCAAAGAAGTGCCTTATACTATCTCTCTGACTGCCAGGAGTTCACTTTTTTAAAAAAGATGCTGGTGTCCATTGAAAAGAAATACTATCATTCTTCCAGGAGGAAAAAAAATTGCTTAGAATCACAGCAAATTCCTGGAGATGTCACAAAGAAATCCTTAAGTTTTATTTTGGTTTGGTTTTGATTTGGAGCCCACACCCTGTTTAGTGTTCCGAGGAATACTACCAGCTCAATGAGTTTGAGGGGCTTCAGTCCTGGAGGCTCTCAGGGGACCATGTCATGATGCACGTCGAGCCAGGGGCTGGTTCACGCAGAGCATGTGCTCCAGATCTCTGAGCTCTCCCCAACGCCTCCTGCAGCTTTACAAGTTTTTTTTTTTTTTTTTTTTTTTTTGCTCTTTTTGGGTCACACCCAGCGATGCACAGGGGTTACTCCTGGCTTTGCACTTAGGAATTACCCCTGGCGGTGCTTGGGTGACCATAGGGGATGCTGGGTGGGAATCAAACCCGGGTCGGCCGTGTGCAAGGCAAACGCCCTACCCGCTGTGCTATCTCTCCAGCTCTGATTCTCCTCGGATTGAATGTTGAATTAAGTTAAAATTTTAAAGTAAAAAATGAAAAAAAAGAATCTAGAACACATTTCCTATCAACAATTACAACTGCAATTCCAAACTTCAAGGCTCAGTTATACAACATATAATTGTCCCAAGACATTTGATCAAAAATTTTAAGAAAAAGATTCTTTCATAAATTCTTCCAGGACTGCTACCACATTTTTTGCTTCTGGCATTTCTTCATGTTCCACTTTAACAATCTTCAAGAGGATATCTCCACTACCACAGTTCTTTAGGAACATGTAACATTTAAATAAAGCATAATGATTCATTTCTGCCTGTCGGATAAATCTCTTCAAATTATTTGTGTCTTGTATGGCCTAGAAAAGATCACCAATTAAATATATATTTACTAACATAATAGATAAGTCTAAAAAGTCTCTCCAAAAATTCAACATGTTTTTACTTTTTTTTTTTTAATTTTTTTTTGGTTTTTGGGTCACACCCGGTGATGCACAGGGTTACTCCTGGCTCTTCACTCAGGAATTACCCCTGGCGGTGCTCAGGGGACCATATGGGATGCTGGGATTAGAACCCGGGTTGGCCGCGTGCAAGGCAAACGCCCTACCCGCTGTGCTATTGCTCCAGCCCCTGTTTTTACTTTTTTAAAGATTTTTTCTGCTTGGGTTTTGATTTTGAGTCACCCCTGGCGGTGTTCAGGGCTTGCTCCAGGCTCTGGACTCAGTGGTCACTTCTGGTGGGGCTGAGACCAGGTGGGCAGATGGGTATTGTATTTGGGTTACCTGTGTGCAAGGCAAGCACTCTACCCACTGTATTATCTCTCCAGCCCTGATATTTGTTTTTATTGTAAATATTTTCATTATTTTGTTTCCAATATTTTGTCCTCAATAGAACAGAATACCTATGTAAAGTAAGAACATTTAAAAAATATTGTAAATAGGGGCTCAAATGATAGTACAGCAAGTAAGGTACTTGCCTTGCATGTGACCAATCCGGGTTCAATCCCCAGTATTCCATATGTTCTCCTGAGCACCACCAGGAGTAACCCCTTAGCATGGCTGAGTGTGACCCAAAACCAACCATACCAAAAAAAAAAAAAAACCCTAAATAAGGGGACAATATTTTGTTTGTGTGTGTGTCAAGGGGAAGGGTAACACCTGACCATGCTTAGGGGTTACTCCTCGCTCTGCGTTCAGGAATCATTCCTGGTGGTGTTTGGGAACCATACACGATACTAGGGATCAAACCCTGGCTGGTGGTGTGCAAGGCAAGTGCCTTACCCACTGTACTATTGCTCCACCTCAGGTGACAACATTTCTGACTTAATTTTGAACGCTTAGGCACTGAATCACTTTTACTGTGCTTTCCAAATAAGAAATGTTCCAACTGCAAGCCTTATGTACTTGAGATGTAAGTAAACATTCACCCTGATCTGCCGCGGGGACCATCTCAGCGCATCAACCGCCTTGATCCAGAGACACAGCAGTGAATCCTGGAAGACAGCAGCTTGCCAGAGATCTCTCTGGACCCTGTACCAAGCCACTTCCACCAGGGCACCTCAGGTGCTGGTGGCCATGAGCTTCCAGAAGAAAAACCCAGGTACACGGGTTCAGGGACAAGATTCCAGGCCACATGGTGGTAGCGGAGACTGGCCAGCCCTTCCCATCTCACCAGCTTGGGCTCCTGGCTGTCATGCCCACAAATTGCCTCTGGGTGCCATCTCAGCCATCAACGGTCTTGATCCAGAGACTCCCAAGTGAATCCAAAATGGATTAGCTCCCTACAGAAATGTCTCTGGACCCCAACCATTTACAATTTTAAAATTCCAGAAGCGCTTGGCCGCAATAGCGACTGCATGACCTCTCATGATATGAATAATAAGCAATAGAAAATAAATTATCTAGCATCTGCCCCTTACAGGCAGGCTTGAATGGTGGTGGGAAAATTCAAAATAATGGTGGTGGGAAGGTGTAACGGTGGTGGGATTGGTGCTGAAATATTGAATGTAATCAATTAATATGAACAACCTGATGAAAATTAAATTTAAAAAAATAAGTAAGGGGGCCGGAGTGATAGCACAGCGGGTAGGGTGTTTGCCTTGCACGCGGCCGACCCGGGTTCAATCCCCGGCATCCCATATGGTCCCCCAAGCACCGCCAGGAGTAATTCCTGAGTGCAAAGCCAGGAGTAAACCCTGAGCATCGCTGGGTGTGACCCAAAAAGCAAAAAAAAAGAAATAATAATAAGTAAGCATTCAACCCAAGTAATTAGAAATAAATTCAGAAAACTCTGAAAAGTACAAATTTCTCCTGAGAATTCAAGTTTTGAGAACTTCTATTAAAACATCACAACTTGGGGAGCAACAGTACAAGGGTTAAGGCACTTGCCTTATACGCAGCCAACCCTGGCTTGATCCAGGAATCCCACATAGTCCCCTAAACACTCTCAGGAGTGAGTCCTGCGTGCAGAGCCAGGAGTAACCTCTGAGCTCTTGCTGGGCATGGCCCCAAAACAAACAAAAAAAATTGCAGCTGTAAAGCAGGTTGTTACTGATATAAATTAAAACTCATACAAAAATTTTATATGACAGTTGGTACACTGTGAGTTAATTACCTTCAGTTTAAAGTTCTCCAGCACTTGTCGGAAAAGAAAAGGATTACCTCCTTCAGCACCATTTAAAAAAGCCTGCATCCAATCTTCACAAAACCGGTTGCTTCCTATCAACATTTTAGAAAAAGCAAGTAAACAAGTAGAATTCAGGGTCCAGAGAGATAGTACAGTAGGTAGGAGCGTGACACTGCACGTGGTCTCCTGAGCACGGACTAGGATCACTCTTGAGCACAGAACCAGGAATAGTCCCCAAATACTACTAGGTGTCACCCAAGCACTGTCCCCTCATAGAAAAAAACCCGGGGCAATCGATAGTACAGTGGGTAAGGTGTCTGCCTTGCATGCGGCTGATCTAGGTTCGATTCCTGGCATCCCATATGGCCCCCCGGGCATTGCCAGGAGTAATTCCTGAGTGCAAAGCCAGGAGTAAGCCCTGAGCATCGCCAGGTGTGATCCAAAAACAAAAATAACCCAAGATGGTTAAAGCCTTGTGTGTTTCTTCTTATTCCCAATCAGCTCCTCAGCAGAAAGTATAAGGAATGACTCCTATTTATTATTTTTACTTATTCCTATTGTTTGTTTTATTTGTTTTTGGATTTGGGGCCACATCAGTGGTGCTCAGCGCCCTTATCTGTTGGGTCTACACCTGGCACTGCTCCAGACCTCATGTGGCTCCAAGATTTGAACCAGAATTGCAGCCACAGCTACATGCAAGGCAAGTGCCTCAACTTTTTTACTCTCTGTCTCTCTGACTGTCCCCACCCCCATTTACCTTTTAAAATTTTTCCCATGTTCCTCCCCTTTTTCAACAATTTATGATTCACATGCAGCAGTGCTCAGGGCTTACTCCTGACTGTGCTCAGGGGTGATTCTTGGCGGTGCTCAGGGAACCATACACAATGCCAGGGCTGAACCAGAACCAGCCACACACAAAGCAAGCACCTTAACCCCCAGACTCTCACTGGCCCCTCCATACGCTGTGGTTTTTTTTTTTTTTTTCAGTACGGACTACTGAACCCAGGGCCTCACACACGTAAGGCAAGTACTCTACCATGAGCTACATCCCTGTCCCTTAATATGTACATCTCCACCAAACACATTGTCTTGCATATGTTAAAGCTTCATGTATTTTTTCCTATTGGTTATCTCACTGTATGGTTTTCAGATAAACCGAGACACATGGCTCTAGTTCATTTCCATGAACAATTACCAGTTTGTTAATCAATTTTTTGAGACTCTTTTTGTATTGGGGCTTCCCCAACAATGTTGCAGGGTCACGGAGACTACTGCCCTGGCAGTGCTCGGAAGGCTATGTGGTGCCTGATAGCAGAGTGGGGCACAGTGAATGCCAGGCAAGCATTCCAATGCCGGTTTGTTTATTTGTTTGGGGGGGCACACCTAGTGATGCTCAAGGCTTACTCCTGGCTCTGCACTCAGGGGTTATTCCTGGTGATGTTTGGGGCCATATGGGGCACTGGGGATCAAACCCGGTTGACTGCATGCAAGACAAGTGCTTTATCTCTGTACTTTCTCCAGCCCTTTGAGCTAGTTTCTCAACCTTTACACATTTAAGTGGCTTCCAATTCTTTGCTATTTTATTTTCCTTTTTGTTTTGGCTTTTTTGGGTCACACTTGGTGATGCTCAAAGGTTACTCTTGGTTCTGCACTCAGGAATCACTCCTGGCAGTGCTCAGGAACCATATGGGATGCCAGGGATTGAACCCAGGTTGGCTACGTGCAAGGCAAATGCCCTACCTGCTGTGATATCACTCCGGCCCCTCTATTTCCTTTTTCAAATAATTCATTTATAAACATTTTTTTCTGTTCTTTTTTCTTGGGGGAGGTGGGGAGGGGGGGCGGAGCGGGAAATCATACCCAGCAGTGCTCAGAGATAACTCCTGACTCTGAACTCAGGTGAGACTCCTGGCAATGCTCAGGGTACCATGTGGTGCCAGAGATTAGACGATTAAACATGGTCAACCACATTCAAAACAAATGCCTTAACACCTGTACTCTGTGGCACCAGGGATTCAAAATGAACATTTTTAATTTCTCTCCTTCTGTACATTTTAAGGGCTTCTCAAAATATGTCCAGGAGCTGGAGAGATAGTATAGCAGGGAGTGCACATGCCTGATGCATGGCCAACCTGGGTTCAATTCCTGGGATCCCATATGGTCCTCCAAGTACCACCAGGAGTGTTCTCTGAGCACAGAGCCAGGAGTAAGCCCTGAGCACCACCAGATGTAGGCCCTCATCAAAAAAAACAAAACTAAACTAACAAGCAACATCAAAGTACCTTGGGGTGGAATTGCTAGGCCTGTTTGGAAATCATTACTGGTTTCGATGAGTCTAGGACAAACTCAAAAAACTGCACAAGGCAGGAAGGCTCAGTTTAGCCACCGAGAGCACCGGGAGGCGGCTCACCTGCGTTGTAGACCTGCGGCCGGGGGCCGCTGCAATCGATGACCACCGACCTGTGCTGCTCCCCGGTCATGGCCATACACAGAGAGGTCATGGTGCCTTCGTGAATAAGGCCCTGGAGACTGGCCACACTCAGAAACCTGCGGACACAACAAGTTCTTGTCCACAAAATGCAGGCTGGCAGGAGAAAGCAAAGTCATTCCATGCTGTATGCTGGGGGGGAGGAAGGGGGGGCTAGAGGGAGGTGGCGCAGGCAGAAGATGGGGGTTAAATCTGTATAAATCAGGCTTGCTAAGGAAAAGGCAGTTTGTTTGGGGCCACACCTGGCAGCATGCAGGGCTTACTCCTGGAGGGGCAGGGGGAACATGGCAGGGGTGGTGGAGGGGGGACGGGGGGGAGGGTGTGCATATGGGATGCCGGGGATTAAATCCAGGTGAGGTCGGCCACGTGCACACATGCAAGGCAAGAGTCCTAACCCCTATACTATCTCTCTGGCCCCAAGAAAAAAGTTTTTTCTTTGGGAAAAAACAAAACAAAACTACGTGCTTTACCTGTTAATGTCTCTCTTTGTTTTTTCATCTGATTCTTTAACCTCAACAGGAGTGTAACTTAGAGCCTACAAAAGAGAAGCAAAAACTTTATACCAGTGTTCCTTAGTGAGCAGCTACTCATGACTGTACAGCATGGGCCCCAGAAACCGCCACCCCACAAGCTCTCCAGAGCCCCTTGTTCAGCTGCCGTTCACTGAGAGTCTGAAATTGTTTACCACCTGGTTCAATGACCAACTCCCAGTTGTGTCCACCATATTTCAAGGTTTGTTTTCAAACAATACCCAGTGGTGCACAGGGCTTACTCCTGACCCTGTGGTTGGAAATCACTCCTGGGGGGATTAGGGACCATATAGGGTGCTGGGTCTTGAACCCAGATAAGCCAAATGCACGGCTAGTACCCTACCTACTGAGCTATCCTGCCCCGCATCACATATTGAAATGAAAAACTTAGCCACTTACTCAAGGCTACCCCCATCGTCTGGACGACTTTTTGTTTTCATTTCTGATTTACTTAGGAGTGAGGGGCTTGGGTGCTGCTCAGGGGTTACTCCTGACTTTGTCCTCAGGGTTGGGGTTGCCCCTGGCCATTCTCAGGACAGCATGTGTGGTGCTGGGGATCAAACCAGGGTCAGCATCATGCAAAGAAAGTATCTTAATCCTTAACCCCTGAGCTATCTCTTAGCCCCAGATTTTTTTTTTCTTTTGGCTTTTTGGGTCACACCCAGCAATGCACAGGGGCTACTCCTGGTTCATGCACTCAGGAATTACTCCTGGCGGTGCTCGGGGGACCATATGGGAATCTGGGAATCGAACCCAGATCGGCCGCATGCAAGGCAAACGCCCTACCTGCTGTGCTATCGCTCCAGCCCCTTCGCCCCAGATTTTAAATTTTTTCTTTTTGTTTTTGGGCCACACCTAGTGGTGCTTAGGGTTCACTCCTGACTGTGCTCAGGAAACACTCCTGGTGGAGCTCTGGAACCATATGTGGTGCCAAGGATCAAATCCAGGCTGGGCACATGCAAGGAAAATGCATAACCCATTGTAAGGCATTATCTCTCTGGCCCCAATTTTTTCTATTTTTTTTTAATCTGGACATTTTATATTATTAAAATTACTTAGAATTCTTTTTTCTCTCCCTTTCTTTCTTTTTCTCTTTTCTTTCTTTCTTTCTTTCTTTCTTTCTTTCTTTCTTTCTTTCTTTCTTTCTTTCTTTCTTTTCTTTCTTTCTTTTCTTCCTTTCTTTTGTATTTGTTTTATTTCTTTTTCTTTGGGGGGAGGTGGGGGGTAGGGACGGAATCCAGGGTTTAATATATGCAAGGTATGCCCTCTAGCACTAAGCTACATCCTGAGACTAAGATCACCTGGCATTTAAATTTTTCTTCTGAAATTGTGTGTTTGCTTTGGGGTCATTCTTGCAGTATTCAGGGCTCACTCCTGCCTGTGTGCTGAGGGATGACTCCTGAGGGCTCAGAGGACTATATGTGGCACCAGATATAAAAACTGGGTCAGCCCTTTGCAAGGCAAGTGCCTTCCTTGCCGTACTATCTCTCAGGCCTTCAAATTGCTTTGGGGAGCACAACTGTTTTTTCTGCTCATTGTTCACAGATCATTCCTGGTGGGACTTGGGAGAACAGATGAGGCCTGGGAACCTAACTGGGCAGGCTGCATGTCAGTTGAGCACCTAAACCCCTATATTCACTCTCTAACCATCCTCCTCAAATTGTTCTGGAAATGACACCTCTCCTAGATTCCTTCAAGAAGCAATTACTAAAATATATTTTAAACTCCTACGAAGACTCAGGACTGGAGTGATAGTGCAGTGGGAAGGGCGTTCACCTTGCACACAGCCGACCCAGGCTTGATTCCTCTGCCCCTCTCGGAGGGCCCAGCAAGCTACCGAGAGCATCTCGCCTGCACGGCAGAGCCTGGCAAGCTACCTGTGGTGTATTTGATATGCCAAAAACAGTAACAAGTCTCACGATGGAAACATTACTGGTGCCCACTCGAGCAGATCGATGAGCAACAGGATGACAGTGACAGTGACAGGAAGACTCAGCCACAATTTGAAATTGTGCTGTAGTCATGTAAGTGTCCAGACGAGTAAGTAAGCTCAGGGAGAGAGAGAGCTCAATGGTAGAGCACCTGCCTTACGAGGAGAGGCCTTAAGTCTGATCCCCAAGATCAAAGTAATTACTTGGAGTCTGTCTTGATGAAAAGCACAGTTTGAGTGACTATTTGGCAAGGACCACAGTGGAGGAAGTAATATCCAGAGAAACTGATTATGTCTCAAAACTGATTATGTCTCTGCCAAAGCATAAAGAAATGCTTCTCTCCCACCTGCCCTTCACTTTGTTCGGAGCCTTGCAATGACGAGGCGCTCTACGCACTCAGCTGTGGTACTCAGTGGGCATCACCCCCTTGTCTGCGGTATACGATTCTAGGTCGCAGGGCTCACACCAAGCTGCCTCATCGGGAACCACAAATAGCAGTGCCGCTAAGATTGCACTCCTACCCTCTTGCCTATGGGGCAGAAACTCGACCACAGAGCTACCCTGGATTCTCAAGGAATAACTTGCGTTTGGACAGTACTTACAGCATGTAGCAGAAAGTTAAGCTTCTCCTGAAAGAGAAGAACCACCCTTTCGATCGGGCATACAACATCTTCGAACCAGCTGCTCAGGTAGGACTTAATGTGTACTTCTATGCCACTTTCCTAGATCAAGAGAAAATGTCATTTACTTTAATACAAGCCTTCACCTTAGTGGATTTAATATTTTCTTTCCTATACTTTTCGACAGTGAAAAGAACTAGAGACAAATACCTTTTTAAAGCTAGTACTACCAATTAAAACAAAACAAAACAAAAAAACTACAGGAGCCAGAGAGATAGTGCAATGGGCAGGTAGTGCAATGGGCAGGGCACTTGTTGTCTATGCAGTGAATTCAGATTCTATCCCTGGCACCCCAGGTGATCTCCTGAGCCCTGCCAAGAGTGATCCCTGAGCACAGAGCCAGGAGTAAGTCCTAAGCACAGCCAGGTATAGCCCCCACCCCAACTCCCCCCATCACCACCACTAAGGAGGAATTATAATATAGCTTTCCTAAGCTTGTTTGGCAGAGTGAGGATTAATTCTGTATTGAGTTACTTAAAAATATATTAAGGGAGGCCAAAGAAATAGTACAACGGGTAGGGAGAGATGGTACAATGTGTAGGGTGCTTTCCTTGCATACGACAGAGCTGGATTCAATCCCCAGCTGCCAGGAATGATCCCTGAGCTCAAAATCAGGAGCAAGGCCTGAGCACAGTCAGGGGTAGTCCAACAAGAAACAAAAATCAGCTAAGCTACGTTTCAAATAAAACAAAAAGGAGGGGCTGGAGTGATAGTACAGTGGGGAGAGTGTGTGCCTTGTACATGACTGACCTGGGTTTGATCTCCGCCATCCCATATGGTCCACCGAGCACCGCCAGGAGTAATTCCTGAGTGCAGAGCCAGAAGTAACCCCTGAGCATCACTGGGTGTGACCCAAAAAGCCAAAAAAATAAATAAATAAATAAAAAGGGAGGGCTGGGTAGAGTGCTTGCCTTACACACACACTGACCCAGGTTCAATCACTGGTCCCCTGAGCATCATCAGGAGTGATCTCTGAGCCAAGAACGAGCCTGGAGCAAAGCCAGGTGTGACCTAAAAACTAATCAATTAAATAATTCAGGAATATTAATATGGCTCCATGCTATTTCTCCACTATAAAGAATTAAGCATGTACGTGTTCACTCCCAGGGCCAAAGAGATAGTACAGAGATTAAGGCATATGCCTTAACATACTACCAGTTAGTCCAAACACCCCTCCATCAAAAAAAGAAAAATGGCCATCCCCTGTCCCCTACTATATCATTATTTCATTGGATATACTCCTCGTGTGGGGGAGGGTGGGAGGCCATATCCAGTAGTGCTCAGGATGTGGCTTTGCACTCAAGGACCACTTCCAGATCATATGATCACATGAAATGCCATGGATTGAACCCAAGTCATCTGCATGCAAGGCAAGAGCTCTACCTTATCTCTCTGGCCCCAGATGATATGCTCTTAATAATTCCTTTTCCTCGGGGCTGGAGCAATAGCACAGCGGGTAGGGCATTTGCCTTGCACGCAGCCGACCCGGGTTCTAATCCCAGCATCCCATATGGTCCCCTGAATACCGCCAGGAGTAATTCCTGAGTGTAAAGCCAGGAGGTAACACCTGTGTATTGCCAAGTGTGATCCGAAAAGCAAAAAAATAATAATAATTCCTTCTCCTCAACACCCAGGACCGTGTCCAAAACATCCATATATGAGCTTAGGTTGTTAAGTACCTATTGAATGAATGATGCAATGTAGACAGAGAACTCATTCACTCAAAATGTGACCAGGGAAAATAATAAGCGGTTTACTTTTTGTTTTGGTCTTTTGGGGGGGAGGGGGGAGGAGGAGGGTTACAGAGCCAAACCCAATGTGTTCAGGGCTTACTCCTGGCTCTGTGCTCAGGATTATTCCTGGCAGTGCTCAGAGAATCATAAGCAATGCCAGGAACTGAACAGGAGTCGACCATGTGCAAGGAATGCACCTTAATCCTGCACCACCTCTCTCTAGCCGACAAAGCAACTCTTCAAAACAGTCAAAGCGACGACAGGGGCTGGTGCAGTAAGACAGCGGGTAGAGCCCTTGCCTTGCACTTACCTGGGTTCTATACCTGAAACCCCGTAAGGTCCCCCAAGCCCCACTAGGAGTGATCCCTGAGCACAGAGCCAGGAGTAAGCCCTGAGCTCTGCTGGGTGTGGTCCCAAAACAAACACATAAATGTGGATGCACCGAATTCATGAAATATTTATTAATGAAAGTGGAATCTTTCTAAAAGTCATTGATGTTGATTCTGAGACCAGTCAAACATTGTGTAGCCTGTCTCTGGTGCCAGAGACTTTATGGACCATTAGTTCTGACCAGAATATAAATCTCATGTGCCTAGAAATCGGGAAGAGAAGCATCCCCTTCCACACTTGGCAGGTTACCATATGCCACTGAATTAAATGGATTGAATTTTTTATGAATACAAAATATCAGATGGTATCTTTGAAACTTATAGGACTCTGTTCTTGCTTCTTTTAACAATCTCTTTCTGGGGGCAGGAGAGTTAGAATAGGGATTAAGGTACTTTACCTCGGATGGGGCCCATTTCTATTTGATCCCCACTACCACATGATCCCCCAAGTTAGGAACAGCCCCCAGCACTGCTGGGTATGGCCCAAAGCAAAAAAGAAAAAAAAATCAGGGGCCAGATAAATAGTAAAGCAAGCAGGGTGCTTTCTTGCATGCAGCCAATCCAGGGGTGATCCCGGGTACCCTGGGTTGGTTCTCCCAAGCCCTGCCAGGAGTGATCCCTGAGAACTGCTAGCCCTGAGCACCACTGGGCAGGACCCAAAACAACAAAATCAAAAAAGTCATAATAATAATAATAATTTAAAAAAAGAATTTAGATATCTGTGCCCATCTATATGATCATACAAGTATATCAGTGACATTATGTTGTGATCACTTCTGTCTTTTAAAACTACTAAATTAGAAGAACAGTGCAACAGGTAGAGTATTTGCTTTGCACAGGGCCGACCCTGGTACTATCCCTAGTATTTCATATGGTCCCATGAGCATCGCCAGGAGTAATTCTTGAGCATCGCCAGGAGTAATTTTTTTGCTTTTTGGGTCACACCCGGCGATGCACAGGGGTTACTCCTGGATCATGAACTCAGGAATTACTCCTGGCGGTGCTTGGGGACCATATGGGATGCTGGGATTCGAACCCGGGTCAGCCGCGTGTAAGGCAAACACCCTACCCACTGTGCTAATGCTCCAGCCCCCAGGAGTAATTCTTGAGTGTGGAGCCAGGAGCAATCCCTGCCTGCGCATTGTTAGGTGTTGCCTCCCATTAAAAAAAAAAAAAAAAAGAGCTACTAAATGAGGGACCATTGAGGAATAATCGAGTCAAATTGAGCTGAATGCATGGAGTTTAGGTAGCACATTTCCCCACCCTTCAAGGACTTAAGTAACTAAGCACAGAGCTGTAAGCAGCCCCGAAGAATCATTGGGTGGTCAAAACTAACATAAATAAATAAACATATTGCTAAATTAATACTCTTACCTCACAGTTCAATTTATCTTTCAGCCCTTGAATGTACTTGTCCAATTCAAGCCTGAAAGTTTGTTCTTAAGGAAACAATAAAGGACAAATTAAAACTGTTTTTTTGGGGGGTCACACCCGGTGATGTACAAGGGTCACTCCTGACTCTGCACTCAGGAATTAAATAAAGACTAAAATATAGGCACCTTTTTTTTTTTTTTTTTTTTTTTGCTTTTTGGTTCACACCTGGTGATGCTCAGGGGTTACTCCTGGCTCCTGGCTCTGCACTCCGGAATTACTCCTGGCAGTGCTCAGGGAACCATATGGGATGCTGGGAATCAAACCCAGGTTGGCCACGTGCAAGGCAAACGCCCTACCTGCTGTGCTATCACTCCAGCCCCTCAAGACAGTGTTTTATCTCTCCTTAAAAAAAATCTCTCAATGCAAACTATAACATCAAATAAGCCAAGACAGACTGGCCAAAAGCAGGGAGGAAGTATAAGTCTGAAGCTCCAGGGTGGGGAAGGAAGGATTTGGGAGGTTGGTCCTTAATCCTGCATTTTCCCTCCTGCTATTCTCTTATACCAAGTAAAGGATATAGCTCAAGTCCTTTCTCCGACCCTCCTAAGAAGCAGACCACATAGTCAGAAGAGCTGTATTCAGAGTCCATGTTTGCAGTTTCGGGAAGTGGTCGGTCTTGTTGAAAAAGGCAGTAGTAACAACCAACCCGGTAGCCTGGAGTCCTAGGAGAGACAAAGGTCAAATGTGTCGTCTTATTAACCTGTGCACCTGATTCTATGGACTGCTCTGAATCTCTGCCATTGTGACCCGGCACTCATCGTGATCTGTTAGTGCTGCGCAATAAAAGACAGCTCGCTCGGTCAGAGTTTGCTGGGCTCCACGAGCTCCACGTCGTAATAGGAAGATAAACATGAATCTCCAGCAGCCAATCTGCAGCTTGTGCAGGTGCCAAGCTGCTCCTGGAAAAGTCGGGCCTGAGGCCTCCTTGTCCCTGCAGCCTTGTTGAAGACCAGGCCTGTCCCCACGGGGGTCAGGGCTCTGGCTATCATGATGGACTCTAGCTGAAACAGCCCTCAACACATAAGGAACGTGTGGAATTTTTCTGTCTGAGTGAAAAAGTTCTTGCAAGTTTCAATCTCATACTATATTCGTGTTTACATTAATATAAGCATGTTCTCCCTCCCCACAAACTTAACAAATCATGGGCGCTCCAGACAGTTGTGACATGTTTATCCTGAGGCACAGTCTGAAGAAAACCACGATGAAGAGGTAAAACGGGGGGGTTGGAGAGACAGTACAGTGGGGAAGGCGCATGTTTTGCATGCAGCTGACCCGGGTTCAGTCCTTGGCATCCTATACGGTCCCCCAAGCACCACCCGGAGTGATTCGTGAGTTCAGAGCCAGGACTAGCTCCTGAGCATTGCTGGGTGTGGCCCCCAAACCAAAACAGCAACGGCAACAAAAAAAGTCGAAGTAGAAAGAAGGCTGGACATCAACAAAAGGTGCCTATATGGGGCTGGACGATAGCACAGCGGGTAGGGCATTTGCCTTGCATGCAGCCGACCCGGGTTTGATTCCCAGCTTCCCATATGGTCCCCTGAGCACTGCCAGGAGTAATTCCTGAGTGCAGAGTCAGAAGTAACCCCTGAGCATCTCCGGGTGTTACCCAAAAAGCAAAAAAAAAAAAAAAAAAAGGTGCCTATATTTTAGTCTAAAGTCACTGATGTGAACTTAGCTTCTTTTAAGTTTACTTCTCCATTTGAAATAAAAATAAAATAATAGTATCTGTTCCATGTTTCCTTTTTGTTGCTATTGTTTTTTATTTTGGCCACACCTAGCAGTGCTCAGTGACTAACCAGTTTTTTGCTTGAAGTGGGTCCAGTTAATGCTGAGGGGACCATCGACAGTGATGGGAATCTAACTGGGTCTCCTGAATGAAAAGCCCGTGCTCCAGTTAGCTGAGTTATCTCTCTGGCCCTCTACCCTTTTTTTTTTTTTGTAAAGAAATGACATTAAAGTTCACAAAAGCACGACTAAAAACATATACAGTTTTAGTCTGGCAGGGTACTCGTGTCTTCCAAGTGTAAAACTGAGTCAGTCCACTTAGGAGGAAGAGCCTGGGCTTGGGTCAAGTAATTCCACTCCCCAAATGTTTATTTGTGAGGCCTCCATGCTTGCACTGCCAGGGACAAAGATGAGCCCTGCAAATGGAAGAGGAGCTGAGCTTCTGGAGTTTCTCGTCACGTCTCATATTTAAGTCAGAAACGAAATCTCTAGACACAGCACCTTTTCTCCTTACCTCAGCTCCACTGATGCAACATTACCCAGGCCCTCGAAGACGGCTCCCTTGGAAAGACGCTTAGCAATGAAGCTGCGCAGCTCTGGCTCCACTTCAGATGGCAGATTAGTATCCACCAAGGAGAGGCTTGACAAATGAAAGACACACATTCCTTACTGGGGGAGGCCTGGGCTCGGACACGCGTCACAAAGAACACGACAGGAGGGTTTCTTTAACACTTGAGTGAGGGGGCTGGAGAGACGGGACAGCGGACAGGGCACTTGTCTCGAGTCAAGCTGAGCTAGGCTCAATCCCTGGCACCCAATCTCCAATCTGGTCCCCGATCCTGCCAGGAGTGGCCCAGGAGTACAGAGCCAGGAGTGTGCCCAGAGAGAGCACTGTTGAATGTGGCCCAAAAACAAACTAAAAAAAAATTTTTTTTAAGTAAATAAAATTAAAATGTGAAAGGGGCCAGAGTGATGATAGTACTTCGGTAGGGCGTTTTCCTTGCACACAGTTGACCCGGGTTCAATGTCTGGTGTCCCATTTGATCTCCTAAGCACAAAGCCCAGGAGTCAGAGCCCAGAGAACTGTCAGGTGTGGCCCAAAAAATAATTCCCCCCCAATTTTTTTAGATCAATAAGATTAAAACTTGAGAAAATGTGGGGCCGGAGTGATAGCACAGCGAGTAGGGCATTTGCCTTGCACACGGCCGACCTGGGTTCGATCCCCGGCATCCCATATGGTCCTCCAAGCACTGCCAGGAGCAATTCCTAAGTGCAAAGCCAGGAGTAACCCCTGAGCATCGCTGAGTGTGACCCAAAAAGAAAAAAAAAAAAACTTGAGAAAATGTTCTGTTCTCACTCCTGTGGGTTATATTTCTAGTGTATTACCAAATTTGATCTGTCTCACTGAACAACGTCAGTTAGTCCTTGCTTTAGAGCACTTTCTAGTGCAACGCCACTAGAACCCCAACCTATTCATCTTTCTTCCTTTTCACAATTCCACACCTTTCTCCTCTCATCCCTTCTCTCCTCCTTACCCCGCCTGAAAACCACAGTCAGCATTTACCCTCCCACCCTGCATAAATGCTCATTCAATTCCTTTCCTGTTTTTACCTCACTGGACACATTTAATAGAACTTCAGCCCTAATTAGTCCAGCTCTCCACCTAATCTGCCCCTGCACCTATGTGGCTAACGTCGCATCCAAAGAATCCTGTTTCCTTTAAAATGATTACTAGAGGGGCTGGAGCGATAGCACAGCGGGTAGGGCGTTTGCCTTGCATGTGGCCGACCCGGGTTCGATTCCCAGCATCCCACATGGTCCCCTGAGCACCACCAGGGGTAATTCCTGAGTGCAAAGCCAGGAGTAACCCCTGTGCATCACCGGGTGTGAACCAAAAAGCAAAAAACTAAACTAAACTAAAATAAAATGATCACTAACTTCAAGTGGACCCACACTGCCATCCAGCTCTCACCACATTTCCTGATTCACTCACTCCTTTGTCCTCCCAGGTCACCATGTCAGGCCTCCTCTATTCTCAATTCAACTACCTACTGCCCATCACTAAACATTTATCAATAGAAAATAAAAGTTTCAATTCACTTTGGTTTTTTTGAGCTTTTTTTGCTTTTTGGGTCACACCCGCTGTGCTATTACTCCAGCCCTACCCACTGTGCTATTACTCCAGCCCCTCAATTCACTTTGGATTAAAATACAAAGAGACTATAATTTCAGTATTTGGAGGGAGAAAAAAGATCTTCTATCACCAAATGTCCCAGTAAAGGATATGATCCCAACACTGCTCATTGTCTTTTGTTTTAATGTATATTATAGAGCATTTCAAACATAAAAGGCAGAAACATAGTATAATTAGTCACATATAACACCCACTGTTTTGACAACTTCAGCTTATGACTAGTCTTATTTCATCTGTGCTCTTATGCTGCCCACAACCTTTACACCTTCTAGATTTTTTTGAAGTATGTCCCAGGCTTCGTATCATTTCATCTATAAATTTCTTACTAGGTATCTTGAGAAGATGAAGCAACAGGTGTATATATACAAAACCATGACAGCAACCAAAGTTTCTTTTGTTTTTCACTTTTGTTTTGGAGCCACACACAGCAGTACTCAGGGCTTAGTCCTGGCTTTTTTGGCTCACGGATCACTCCTGGCAGTGCTGGGGGACCATATGCAAAGCCAGGGATGGAACGCAGGTCAGCCGCATGCAAAGCAAATGCCTTACCCACTGTACTATCCCTGCAGCCCCCTGAAAGTTTTCTTAAATCATTTATTATCCAGCCTTTAATCATTTAATAATGTGTTGATAATATGCCACGTGCCAGTACCACAAAAGGAGACATCAATGAATGAAAGAGAAGGATGGATGGAGATAATGAGGCACTTGCCCTGCATGCAATATAGTTTGATCATCACATACAGTCTCCCCCAGCAGTACCCGACTGATTCCTGAGCAGAGAGCAAGAAGCCCCGAGCACAGCTAGATGTGGTCCAAACCCACATCAAAGAGAAAAAGAGGAAGAGAGAGGGATCTCTGCTGACTTGCAATTGTTACAAGCTAGTATGCAACAGAGGAGCATGAAAGAATATTCAAAGGATGGGGGGAGAACTGAAACCTTGCTTCTTTTGGGGGGAGGGCCACACTCAACAGTGTGCTCAGGGATCACCCCTGACTCTGTACTCAGGGATCACTCTCAGAAAGATTCTGGGGACCATATGGAGTGATGGAGATTGAACCTGGCCAGCCGCATGCAACATAATTGCCCTATCCACCCCCTGTACCACCACTCTGGTCCTGAAAACTTCCTGGTACCCTTGTGATGATGAGTATTTTACTGGCGTTGCAATCAAGAAACTTAAAATAACTATTACTGGTTATCATCCTGGGCACTGTTAGGATTTTGTTTTTCTTTTTTGTTTCGTTTTGGGTTTTTGGGTCACACCCTGCGGGGTTACTCCGGGGTTACTCCGGGGTTACTCCTGGCTCTGCACTCAGGAATTACTCCTGGTAATTACTTCGGGGACCATATGAAATGTTGGGAATCAAATCTGTCAGCCATATTCAATGCAAACACCCGATCCGCTGTACTGTTGCCTGGGCCTACATTATCAGTATTTGCATCTGCTCCGGGCTTGAATGAGTGATTAATGAGGAAATCAAGATGTGGTTCCAAGGGCACCAGTAAACTTCATGCTTTCATTCAAAGAAAGTTCAGTGGGAGCAGGGTTCCCATTGGCAGCTATGGGCCAGGCCAGGGATGGAACTCAGTAGCAGAGCACATGCTTTGCATGCATGAGGCTCCGATTCTGATCCCCAACATCGAAACCAAAATATGTAGGGACAGGTCAAAGATGCACGTAAGATGGGTTATGGATGAGCTGTTTTTACCTGAAGTCATCACCAGAGGGAGTTTCTGCGTTTGTGCCACTTGGACTTCCATCTTCACTATCCCCTCGCGGCTGTGCCAATCTGCCACCACAAAAGCAATACACTATCAGACAGACGCACGACCCAAGGGGAGTAGGCGGGGGACGCCTGCAAGCAGGGCGGGGTCGGTAATCGACGGAAAAGGCTACCAGGCAGGTGTACATTAGGCCAGGACTGACAATGACACACGGGTCCCTACGCTCTCCGGGTCACCTAAGAAGTGAAGGAAAAGGCTACAGCCAACATCAGGAAACGAGCACCTTTCCTCCAACACAAGACACAAACAGGCCTTGCGAGGCCAAGAGAAAGTCAGTGGCAGAGAGTCGCCGGCTGCGAGATAGGGGGGCTGCACGCACGGCACAGACGCAGGGCGGGTTTGGGCAACGCAGGGGAGCGGGACCGGGCGACAGGGCGGGCGTGAGCATTCCTGGGCGTGCAGGGCACTGCGCTGAGCGCGGGGGCAGGGACGCCAGGGGCAGACGGGAAGGCCGGGCACCGAGGGCCGGGCCGGGCGCCGGGGAGGAGGACGGCGCTTAGGCAAAAGCTCTTGGCTGGCAAGGAGAAGAGCGTTAGCGAGCGGCGCGGCTGCCGGGCAGGGCCGGGCAGGGCCGGGCCGGGGGTGGGACGCGCAGCCCGCAGGACGGCGGCCCGCGGGCGCCCAGGGGCCGCCGGGCGCTGCACCTGCTTCCACGGTAGCTGTAGAGACAGTAGTGGCTGCTGGGCGGCGGCTCGAGTCTCCGCTCCTCGGCCGGGCCGCCCTCCTCGCTGCTCTCCAGCTCCTTCTCGTCCCCGTCCAGAGACTCCTGCAAAGAGGGGAGCATCGCGGCCGGCCCGGGGCAGCCCGGTGTCCCCCGCAAAGCGCTCCCCCACTGCACGCGCGGTCCTCGGTGGCCCGGCTCGTCCGGCTGCCGCTGCTCGCACACACCCGTTCCGCGCCTCTTCCGGGTCCTCAGCTCAAAGGTTTTTCTTCTTCCCCCCGGCGTGGGTGTGGTTGGCAAGGGGACTAAAAATAAACTTCACGGGGAAATTTTTACCATTTCTCTTTTAACTCCTTTTTAAAAAAAATATAGATATTTCCCGTCTTTCCTTTTTATTTTTCAGAGGTTGGGGTACAAGTTTATTATTATTATTATTATTATTATTATTATTATTATTATTATTATTATTATTATTATATTTTAATTATTGCATCTCCGGGAAATACAGTTAGAAAGCTTTCACGATTGAGTTTCAGTCATAGAATGATCCAACACCCGTCCCTCCACCCCATCTTTCCTTTCAAGACTTGTAGAAGACTTAGTCATCACAGTGGCACCACTAGCCAGGTACATTGGAAGGAGTAAAGCCAGTTCTTAACTCCCTTGCAGGCATGCATACTCCAAGATTACAACAAAACTTTAATAGCGCTCTTACTCCACTCACCTCCTCTCCCAAGAAAAGGGAAATTTGGGGCCACACCCCGTGGTGTGTAGGGCTTCCTCCTGGCTCTGCCCTCAGGGATCACATCTGAGGGACTCCCTCAACCATTTTTATTGAATGAAACTTACTTAGATGTGGGGCTGGAGTGATAGCACAGCGGGTAGGGCATTTGCCTTGCACGTGGCCGACCCGGGTTCGATTCCCAGCATCCCATATAGTCCCCTGAGCACCGCCAGGAGTAATTCATGAGTGCAGAGCCAGGAGTAACCCCTGTGCATTGCCGGGTGTGACCCAAAAAGCAAAAAAAAAAAAAAAAAAGAAAAAGAAAAGAAAAACTTACTTAGATGTTTAGATGTGAAGGGGAGAAGGAAAGGAATATGCGTTCAGGTGAGAGGATGAGCTGGAAAGATCAAGGAAGAAAAGAGACATAGAAAGATTGTTCATGGGAGAACACAGACTTTGAAAGAGCCAGTCCAAAATGGAATTCAGGAAGAGGTTCCATCCTCCTATTTTTTTCCTGTAGTTTTGTATACATAGAAATTCATGTGGCATTATCACTGGAAAGCCTGGCACTGTTGATGGTTGCTTCATAATCTCATAGATGCTTCCGTAGCTTCTCCTTTTCTGAGGGTCCATTCTTATCTGGGTGAGGCCTTGGATTTCTGCATCTGGGGTATGTTTCAGTTTGGTCTCTCCAACGAGCTCAGGATTTATATTACAAAGAGATGTGGTCACCATGCCTTTGTGTTACTTCAGAATTAAGCAATTTCTTCTTTTTAAAAAATTTTTTTGAGTTCTGGGCAACACCTGGCAACATTTGTGACTTCCTACTGACTCTGCACTCAGGAATTACTCCTGGTCAGCTCACAGAACCATCTGGGGTGCCAGGGATAAAACTCAGGTTGGTGCCCTACCCAGTCAATTGCTTAAGTTGTATTATTTTATTATCTGCTTGCAACACTATGCAACTTTGAAAGATAATGGATTAGGGTATGTTAGTATATAGGAAGACAAGCTGAAGAGTTCAGAGAGGTTAGGACATAGTACTTGCATGCAGTCTATAAACC
Organism: Sorex araneus; assembly: GCF_027595985.1. NCBI lineage: Eukaryota > Metazoa > Chordata > Mammalia > Eulipotyphla > Soricidae > Sorex > Sorex araneus. Next base: position 197,774,291 of record NC_073304.1, read on the forward strand.
ATCAGGAGAGGTCTTTTGTCTGCCTCCTGAGTACCACTTGCAAATCCCCCCACTCCCCAACACATCTACCAAAAAAAAAAAGAGTATTTTTCTTTTTTTGCTTTTGGGCCATACCCACCATGCTCAGGGATTACTCCTGGCTCTGCGCTCATGGATCATGTCTGGCAGTGCTTAGGGGACCATATGGGATGCCAGGGATCGGTTGTGTGCAAAGCAAATGCCATGATGCCATGATGTAGATTAGGGAAGGGTCTCCAGGGCAATGGAATTTCTGGAGAACAGTAAAACCACTTAGCCCTAAGGCCATCAGGACCCACCTTGTGGCTACAGCAACTAAGACCTGGTAAGACCTTTACCTGGAGCTAGCCCAGATCATAGAAGGCTCGCATGTAAGTTCAAGTGGGTGTCAGGTGTGGCTTGATGGCCACCTAGTGGGGCTGCAAGGGAGGCTCTGGCCCATGCCTCAAAGGGGCTCATGACAGACTTTATCAGTCCTAGCCTTCCCAGCTGGTTCCGGGGTGGCAGAGGTAGATCAGGAGAAAGTGACATCTCTCTCCTCTCCACCTCATATAAGCCACCCGTGGGGGTCCAGCAACTTCAGTTTTACCTTCAGTGTTTATCTTTCCTTCCTTCTTTCCTTCCTTCTTTTTTCTTCCCGCTTTTGGGCCACACCCTGCATGCTCCTGGCTCTGCACTCAGGAATTACTCTTGGAATTACTTCTCAGTAATTACTCCTGGCAGTGCTCAGGGAAACCTTTTGGGGTGCTGGGAATCAGACCCAGGTTGGCCACATGCAAGGCAAATGCTCTAACCCTCTGTACTATCACTCCTGCCTGCTTCTTTCTTTTTATTTCTAACCTTATTAGGGAAAACTTTTTTCTTTCCAGGTCTCAAACATCATAACAGGCCATGAAAATACTGACACTAGGTCCAGTGTGCTGATAGTTCCTACAAAGGAAAGCAGGCACGGCTCTAGTCAATATGGGATTGCATTTTCTGGTACTTTATTAGTATATGTTATTTGGTTTTGGAGCTACACCTAGCTGAGATTAGGGCTACATCCGCTCAATGTTAGAAGTTACTTCTGGAGATGCTCAAGAGACCATGCACATTATTTATATTGATTGTTATGGGGAGCCATTCATAGGAGCACTCAGACCTGACGGTGTTGGAGGTAAAGGACCTGTAGTTTCCGGGATTGGCCCAAGGATTTCACAGATGTAAGGCTTGTGCTCTACCATAAGTCAAACCCCTAGGGGCACAATATGAGACTTTAGAGCCAGAAATCAAACGAATGCATGCCCTACCCCTGCCACTGACTATGGGAACCAACCTGTTTCTGTTTGCTCATTCGTTAAAAGGGTGGGGTGGGAAATCACCTTGTTCTTTGTAATAACCACATATTCTCATTTATGCGTATTTTTTCTTTTTGGTTTTTCTTTTCTTTATTTCTGAGGGAAATTACAACAAGCAGTGCTCAGGCACCCCCTGGTCCACTTCTGGTGATACTCATTGCTGCTTGGGCTTAGTTGTGCTTGGGTCCCCCAGAGCCACCCCAGGGGTTTCGGGGAAACCTCGGTATGCCATAAGCTATTGCCCTTTGGACCATTCCTCTGGGCCCTTGTTTCTGTATTTAATACTTGACCTCTTGGGACTTTGCTGATATCAGAGGAGTGACTACTCCCTAATTCTTAGAGATAGTAAAGAACTCAATTTCAAGTGTGTGAATCCACTGCCACGTCCCTAACCATGGGCTCCCAGAGGAACTTTAGACCATAGATTGTTAATACTCTGCCCTAACCACTAAGATCTGGTACAAGGGAATTAGGGACAGCCTCTTTGCCCCAGAGATTACTGAAATCATTCAAACTGGCTAATCCTAAACCTCCTCATTCCTTCCAGGAAAACCAAAGGTTCTTCCCATATTTGTCATCCTGTTCCCTCTGCCTCCTGATGGAGCCTGATGTTTCATCATTTCTTCAGTTCCAACGTTTATCCATATTTCCTTAGCTTTCACTGATTGTCTTTCTTTTAATTTTTGTTTGTTTTTGAGCCACATCTGGTGGTACTTAGGGTTTACTCTTGACTCTGTAATCAGTGTCACTGCTGGTGGTGCTTGGGGGACCATATGGGGTGACAGGGATCGAACTTGGGTCAATCATTTGCAAGGCAAGCACCCTACCTGCTGTACTATTTCTCTGGCCCATATATCTTTTAGAGGGGGGGCATTGGAGGGCATAGCCAGCTGTGCTCAGGGCTTACTTCTGGCTCAAGGGATTATGTGGGGAGCTAGAGAAAAATGCAGGTCAGCCACATGCAAGGCAAGTGCCTTACTCTGGCCTCTGAATATCTTTCCTGTTTCAAGAGTCTTCCCTAAATTCCACATTATATTTGCTTTTGGCATGAGGTGGGGATTGGATTTGGGAACCAAACACAGCAGTGCTCAGGGGCTATTCCTGGTGGTACATGGGGGACTATTTGCGGTACCAGGGATCAAACAGGGGATGACTGCGTGCAAGGCAAGTGCTTTAACTTCTACTATCTCCCGAACTCCTACTCTCTTTGAGCCATACCCAGGGTGCTAGGAGTTTGCTTCAAGTCATGCTCAAGATAATGTAGGCAGGTAGATTAGGGAAGCCCCCCCCCCACATACACACATCATGGCAATGACATTTCTGGGAGGTAATAGATCCACCAGTCCTAAATCTGATCCACATTTGGATACAGAAAACAAGACCTGCTAAGATCTTCTCCAGCGGCCCACCCTGAGAAAACTGGACTCCTCCCTACAGAAAAGGCCTGAAGGAAATTAGTGGAGAACCTTCAATTCCTTCCTTTAATCTGATTAACCCTCAGCTATCCCAGACCAGAGAAGGCTGGACCCATTCTCCGAGAAGATCCAGCAGGACCAAAGGTCAAGAAAAGGAGTTTCAAAGAATATTCCCAACTCTATCCCCTCGGAAACAACCGTACCAACGGATTCTCACCTAGCCAGAAAGTCCCAAGTGGGGCAGCTTGGGAAAACCCTATACAAGCCACCTTGAGAGGCTGGAGCTATAGCACAGTGGGTAGGGCATTTGCCTTGCACGTGGCCAACCCAGGTTCGGTTCCCAGCATCCCATATGGTCCCCTGAGCACTGCCAGTAGTAATTCCTGAGTGAAGAGCCAGGAGTAACCCCTGTGCATCGCTGGGTGTGACCTAAAAAGCAATAAATAAATAAATAAAAAGTAAAAGCCACCTTGAACAAAGAAAGGGCACGCATGTGCTAACCGAGCCCATGTGCTGCTTGTGCCCACGGACACATATGTCATCTGCATCTCCCTTCTCGAGATGCGTAACTTTCATGCTTCCAAATCTAGTCCAAAAACCTTTTGCATTCCAGCAATGAACTACTTTTCTGGCCTGATCTGATCTTTTTATTTTGTGTGTGTGTATGTATTTTTGTTTTATGTGTCACACTCAGCAATGCTCAGGGGTAATCCCTGACTGTTTTCAGAAGGGTTCCTGATGGTGCTCAGGATACCATGTAGTGTCAGAATTTGTACTAGGGTGCATGTTTTACATGTGGGAGGTCTGCATTCCCATGCCAGGAGCAATACAAAGCCAGGTGTGGCCCCCAAACAAAAACATCTTTTTTTTTTTCTTTTTGGGTCACACCCAGCGATGCACAGGGGTTACTCCCAGCTCTTCACTCAGGAATTACTCCTGGCGGTGCTTGGGGGACCATATGGGATGCTGGGATTCGAACCCGAGTCGGCTGCGTGCAAGGCAAATGCCCTCCCTGCTGTGCTATCGCTCCAGCCCCAACAAAAACATCTTGAAACAAAGTCTCTGTATTGGTAGCAGGTTGTGGAATGATGTTGCATCATAACATTGGTTAGAAAAAAAAACAGATACTGGTACCCTCCAGCAGCCACATCACTCCCCGCTGCTGCCACCATCCCAAGTCTATTGCCTTTTGACTGAGCTCTGCAGATACGTCAAACTGCCACAAATTCCAGGCACAATGGCCTTCAGGCTGATAATTCTTTTTTTTTATTTTATAACTTTTTTAAATCACTGGTTTAGTTACATTCAATATTCCAACACCAATCCCACCACCATTGCACCTTCCCTCCACCATTATTTCTCATTTTTCCAACATCCCTGAAGTGTGACCCCATAGTAGGCCCTCGATAATTTATTTCATATTGCTTGTCATAAATAATTTTCTAAAAGGATGATCAAAAATGTTTCCGTAGAAGAAAGTTAATGAAGATTGTTGTATCGTACCATGAAGCTCTTAAGTTCTTGAATAAGAGATTACTAAAATGTTGTTACAGGTTAAGCCTTCGTGTTTATATTTTATTAACTATGACTGGTGTGTTACTCTTTGTTTTATCAGTGTTGTAGAGTTAGAGATGTCACAACTGCCACAAATACGGCCACACATTCCAGGGTGTCCAAAATTTTTAACAGGATACAGCTGGAATTTTTTGTTTGTTTGTTTTTTCTTTTTTTTGTTATACAGCTGGAATTAAATGTTTAACTGGGTGGTGACTTTGGGACATGAGCATAACTGCTGGTGCATCCAGAAGTACAAGGAGATGGAAGTACAAGGAGATACAAGTCAGGTAGCCCATCCCTGACTCTGTGAGAAAATTGAGAATTCTAGGGTCTTCGCAGAGTGGGAGCAGGCAGCCTCCTCCAAACCCCATAACTCCTGGCAGACACACCCACATCCCATAACCACCACCAGTGGCCTAGCCTTAGAGACTTATGATTAAATCTCAGAAAAGATGAACTAACCGCAAAAATTCATGGGTACACTGGTTTCCTGGCTGAAAAGTCTGGGGCACATTGGGAAGGGGCAGGCCAAGTCCCCACCCTGCTGAAGCCTTGGCATTCACACCCCACACACATGCCAATGGTCTGACTTCACTACCTCAGGAATAAGCTCTGCAGAGACACCGAACTGCTGAAAAATCCAGGTCCAGGCATCTTCAGACTGAGATCTCTGGAGTCTTCTCAGAATGGGAGTGAGCAGCCTACTCCCACAACCCTCATACTCTCAGAAGCCCTGGGAACCATACTACATCCCACAACTGCTACCATGTAAACTCTTGGCCCAGTTGAATAGCATGGAGTTTCTGGAGCATGCAGCCCAAATGTGCAAATGCAGCCTTGCAACACCTCTAAATTCTGCAATACTGTCATCCCAGTAGGAGCACACCAAATTAGATGGGAAAGTAACATAGAAGGTAACTAAGGGGCGAAAGTGCTAGTAGGGCGCTTGCCTTGACTGACCCAGGTTCAATTCCTGGCATCCTATGTGGTTCCTCCACCCCCAGCACTGCCAGGAATAGCTCTTGAGTACAGAGCCAGGAGTAATCACTAACCACCACAAAGAGCCGATTTAGCTCAATCAACAAAAACATTTGTACAGAAGGTTCAACTTTACTAGCAACAACAGCTTAGTAAACCCTCAGACAAGGACTTACACAGTGAGATACAGTAATTTTCACAAATTTTCTTCTACAAAGTATATTTTGATAATTCCATTCACCAATTAGTTGTAAAAAGCAATATAAGTTATTGTGTGTCTGCTAATGGGGGAAGTCTTGAGTAAAATGGGAACAATGGTGAAAGGAAGGTCACATTGGTGGTGGGATTGGTGTTGGGATATTGAATGTCTGTAACAATGCATCCTAAGCAACTTTGTAAATCATAGTATTTTAATAAAGGGGGAAAGCACTAAACAAAAAGATGTTTGTAATGCATTTGTAATGTCCTTTACGTTGCATTTGTTATGTCCTTTTCGGGGAGGGGTTCCTAAGTGGTACTCAGGTGGCTATTCAGCCAACTGGGCTGAAAGGTTTAATGCTAGAGATCACCTGGCAGTACTCAGGGGTCACCAGATTTAAAGCCAGTGTTGTGGTGGGGAACTACAGAGCAACATCCAGAGGTGAGGGATCTAACTCGGATCCTGTACATGCAAACATGTACCCCTGGCTTCTGTACTATTGCCGAAGCTCATCTCTTTTTGTTGTTCAAACTATTCCAGCTTTATTAAGAGCTCTTTCAGGGGCTGGAGCAATAGCACAGCGGGTAGGGCGTTTGCCTTGCACGAGGCTGCCCCGGGTTTGATTCCCAGCATCCCATATGGTCCCCTAAGTACCACCAGGAGTGATTCCTGAGTGCAGAGCCAGGAGTAACCCCTGTGCATCGCTGGGTGTGACCCAAAAAGGGGGAAAAAAAAAAAAGGTCTTTCAGGTCCAGATAGTGCATGTGTTTATTCTGTATGTGTTTCACCCTAGTTTGATCCCCAGCACCAAAAGCAGTTCCCTAAATACTAACAGAAGTGACCCCTGAACATTGAGAGCCAATAGTAAGTCAGAAGCATGAGTGGGTATGGCTCAACCCCCAACCCTTCCTTGGACCCCTCCAACCCCCCCACAAAATAAAACCCTTTCAGTAGATTCCCATGTTTTACTGATATAATACCGTCAATGATGGCATCATTTGATTTTTGTAATCTTTGGTGTCTGGGTCAGAGGGTTGAATTCAGGGACTCCCATACGTGAAGTAATCAGTGTGGCAGAGCCCAGCCACAGTCTCACTGCTGTTTTTTAGCACTTCCATACTTACACTGCAATGGCCTCTTGGTTTGTCTTATTCAGTCCACTGTTCAGAAAAATTAAGGTGATTTTTGTAAACTTTAAATCTAACTTATTTTCAGTGAACTCAGATAAATACCTCTCAGGAGAGGTAGTATAGGGGTTAGGTGCTTGCCTTGTCTACAGCTAACTCCAGAAACCAGAAAAAAAATTTTTTTTATTATTTTAGTTTTGGGGCCATACCCAGCTGTGCTGAGCTTAGTCCTAGCTCTGCATTCAGGAATTACTCTTGGTGTTGTTCAGGGGATCATACAGGATGCAGGGATCAAACCCAAGGCCACATGCAAGACAAATATCCTACCTGCTGTACTATTGCTCTGACCCTAGTTTTGTTTTTTTTGGGTGAGGAGTATATGTTTGCACGTGTAGGATCCCAGTTAGATCCCTCACCTTACAAACCGATGTTTTGGGGTTACTCCTGGCTCTGCACTCAGGAATCAACTCCTGGCAAGGCTTGGGGGAACCATGAGATTCTGGGTATCAAACCCAGGTTGGTTTCCTGCAATGCAAGTGCTTTACTGCTGTACTGTCTCTCTCCAACCCCATCCAGTCCTATTTTTTAAAAAGTTTTCTGGGACACACCCAGTGATGTTGTCTTTTCCGAGGCGCTGGGATGGCAAGATTGGCAGCATCCAGACAAGTGCCTTACCCACTTACTATCTCTCCTGCCCAAACCCCTGCACTGTTAACAGTCCTTTATCTTTCATTTGCAATTTTCTCTCCATACTCCCTCCAATCCCTCTGTGGAGCTAGTAATTCTGTGGTAGCCTTGCACTGAGTAAGGTTCTGGATTTGTTTGAAACCTTGTACCACAAACTAAAACAACTTCTGAGTTGTTTCCCAGACAGTTGGTTGGTTTTGGGTCACATTCAGTGATGCTCAGAGTTTACTCCTAGCTCTGCACTCAGGAATTACTCCTGGTGGTGCTCAGGGAACCACATGGAATGCCAGGATTGAACCTGGGTAAGCTGTGTGCAAGGCAGAAGCCCTGCGTACTATACCATTCCTCCGGCCCCGGCTTCCCGGAGACTTCTGTCCCAAGTCCAGCTCCTCAGATTGCGTCTCACCTACAAGTCCTTGCCAGTCTCCGCAGGGTCATCTCTTGCCACCTGTTCTTTCCCACCTCCTGCCATTCCCAGGATTTCAGCCTCAGAGACCTGCGCCTTGCACTCTCTTACTGAGAAACCCTCTTCTCTCTCTCTCTCATCTATCAATCCTTCAGGAAATCTGTTTTGGAGGACATGGACAGTGAGTGGCTCTGGGGATCAGGTGAGGGAGGGGGGTCCTTTGAGCCATACACAGCTCCTTCCCTAGGAAACTTCATTGATGCCCAATGGTCGTGGAAACCTTGTTAAGAGTTTCTGCTGTGAACTGGCCCTGCCTCCTGCCCAAATGAGACCCGGAGCAGTCGCCCATGAACAGCTCCTCCGCTCCTGAACAGCTATGATCCCAGCGCCACAGAAACCAATCTCGGAAAGCAGCAGCTGCTGGCAGAAATACCTCTGGACTTAATACCAGAATTCCAAATTTGGGAGACCACCTTCGCGACCATGCAACATCATATGCTCTTTGTTACCAACAATAGAAAACATACAATCTATTGATGCCATTCTGACAGGTCTGACTGTTGGGGGAAAAACTCCAAATAACGATAGTGAGTTTCCTGTCGATAATTGAATGTAATCAAAGTAAGGAGAGTCAAGTGAAAATCATCTGCCACACAGGCAGAGGGGGAGTAGGGGGGGTATACTGGGGTTATTGGTGGTGGAACATGTGCACTGGTGAAGGGATGGGTGTTTGAGCCTAGTATGACTGAGATTCGACCCTAAAAGCCCTGTAACTGTTCTCACGGTGACTCAATTAAAAAAATTTAAAAAAATGGGGCTAGAACAATAGCACAGTAGGGAGGGCGTTTGCCTTGCACAGGCTGACCCAGGTTCGATCCCCAGCATCCCATATGGTCCCCCGAGCACCGCCAGAAGTAATTCCTGAGCACAGAACCAGGAGTAACCCCTGAGCATCGCCAGGTGTGACCCAAAAAGCAAAAAAAAAAAAAAAAAATAATAAAAATAAAAAAAAAAACACCTGGAAAAAAAAAGAGTTCTTGCTGCTCCGAGGCCTTCACGTGTCCATCACACTGCACTGCCCACACAACCCCAAGGACCTCCTCCGACACTCAGCTGTGATCTTTATGACCTAGACCGCCAAGGGTCCAACACTCACAGCAAACAAGATGCATCTGGGCCATGAAACAAATTTAAAAATTGGGGGTCAACCCCATGACCCTTTATTTATCGCCTGCCCTTCATTACGCTGGGGACTTAGTTTTCTCTTCTCTATCAGCGACTGTCTTGGCGTAACCGGGTCGCCGGCCCCCTGATGAGCGGACAGCGGGACTTAAATGATAATGGTACAGCGGCTGGGGCTGCGGCGCCCGACTTGCATGCGGCCGACGGGGGTTCGAACCCTGACGCCCCAGTTAGTATCCCAAGTCCACGAGGAGTGATCCCTGAGCGCAGAGGCAGAAGTAACCCTCGAGAACCGCCGGTGTGGCACAAAAATTAATTAAAAACAAAACAAGGGGGCTGGAGAGATAGTACAGCGGGTAGGGCGTTTGCCTTGCACGCAGTCGACCCGGGTTCGATTCCCAGCATCCCATATGGTCCCCCAAGCAGGAGTAATTCTTGAGTGCAGAGCCAGGAGTAACCGCTGTGCATCGGCCGGGTGTGACCCAAAAAGCCAGAAAAAGCAACACAGCTGACCGCTAAGCATCCGCGGACATAGAAAGAGTCAGAAACCATTCCAGGCGCGCAAGATGGCGGGGCGGCCCGGAGGCCCCGCCCCGCGCGCAGGGCGGAGGCCGGGTCACGTGATCCGCCCGGCGCCGCCCCTGGCCGCACTGCCCGACGGGAGGCAGAGCGCCGAGCGAGGGTGTCGGCCATTTTGTGTCTGTTTCCTGTGGGACGCGGTGGTGGCCGTTGAGTCGGAAGAGTGGGCGCTCTTCGCTTCGTTTTCCCTGCTCGTCTTCGCCTCCCGTTTCCGTGTCGGCAGGACGCCGTGATGGGTCGCAAGAAGAAGAAGCAGTTGAAGCCGTGGTGCTGGTATCCTTGGTCGGCGTGACGGGCAGGGCCGAGCCATGGCGCCGGCGCCGGCGGCTGAGGGCGGGAGGCCCGGCCTGGGCCCGTGGCCTCGGGGCGGGCGACTCGCTCGCCCCCCCGGGCCCCCCCGCGTGGGACTCCGGAGGGCTGCACGGCTTGAACACGGGGGCCCTCCCGGGGCGACCGGGCCCCGGCCCGGGCCGGCGGCGGGGACGGGGCGCTGTGCGGGCGCGGCCGCCAAGGACAGGCTGCGGGCGCGGGGCGAGCTCCGCCCGGGCTCGGCCGGGACCCGAGAGCTGCGGGGCGGGCGGCGCCGCACGGTGCATCCCCGGCCTGCGCGGGCCCCGGGCGGGCGGCGCCCTCGTGCAGGGTGGGGTTCCTTTCATCCGGCGCCCCGCGCCGTAGCGCTCCGGAAACGGGGGCGGGAGAGGCTCCGAGAAAACGTGGCGTCTTTTCGGGCCTCTGCGGAGATGCGGCGGCGGGGGCGGGGGTGGGGGAGGGGGGCCCCGGGGCGTACAAAGGGCCCACTCGGCGCTACGGTTCCCACCCCAGTGCGGCTTGTGGCCGCGCGTTTTGTTTCTGGAGGTTTGGGAAACGATTGGGGATGGGGGTGCAAAAGACGTTTGGGAGGGGGCGGGGGAGGGCCGCCTCCCGAGTTCCGGTGTCTGGCGACCAACCCGCCGGGGAACCGCGAGCCCCGTGGTGGCTTACCCCGTGCCCCGGTGGCTTACCCCGTGCCCCGCGGGGAACTGAGCCTCATTACACAGATACCCCCGGGACTCCAAATGTTTGCTAGCTTTCTGAGCGCGCACGTTCGTGCGTAAGTCGTATCTGAGTTCTGTTTTTGACATTGTTTTGGCAGAAACCTTGAGGCTGCCTTTATTTAATATTTTGGGGGGGGTTTTGTTTTTGGCTACCTCTGTGTCTGCTTTCGGGAGTCTCACCTGGCGATGCTCAGGGGATTACATGGGATGTGCCGGGAATCGAACCCCAGTCAGCCGCTTGCAGAGTTGTACTATCTCCCTGATCTTCCTCACCCCCCACCCCCCTTTTTTTTTTTAAACGTTAAGCCGCTTCTCCCGTTGACGTTCGAGTTGCAGGAAAGGTTATTTTATATGTGTCTCTTGGACACAGGATTCAGAGAAAGTGACTCCTTTCTGCCTCAGGTTTATTTAGTGTGTTGAGATTATGGGTTTCCCAGGGAATAATGAAAAGCCCTAAAATAACATGGCAAAGTGGAATCCCTAATTGTACATTGGGTAAATATCAAGCAGATTTCTTTAACGCTTTCCTGTGTTAAGTTTTTGTTTTCTTGTTGCCTTGTTGTAATTGTCTTTCTAATACGCAAGTGTCAATTGTGCAGTTTTTTTTTAATTGACCTTAACACTGTTGCTTAGGTATTGCAATAGAGATTTTGATGATGAGAAGATTCTTATACAGCACCAGAAGGCAAAGCATTTTAAATGCCATATATGTCATAAGAAATTATACACAGGACCTGGCTTAGCTATTCATTGCATGCAGGTAATAATTTTTCTTCCTACATTTAAATTTTGTCGCTTTGTAATTTGGAAACTATTTTAAAAATCATTTTCTCTTTGATGGCTGTTGGGATTTATTTTTTATTGCAAAATTTTAAATGTGGTAAGAAGCAAATCTGTAGCCTTCAAGAAGGAATACTCGGGGCTGGAGCAATAGCAGAGCCGGTGGAGCGTTTGCCTCCCACGCAGCCGACCCGGATTCAATTCCCAGCGTCCCATACGGTCCCCTGAGCACCGCCAGGGGCAACCCCTGTGCATTGCTGGGTGTGACCCAAAAAGCAAAAAAAAAAAAAAAAAATACTCATTTATATTTAAAGAGAATTTCAGTTGCTGCTTTTTAAATTTTTTTAATTATTTTTGTTTCTGAGTCACACCCAGTGATGCCCGGGGTTACTCCTGGCTCTGCACTCAGGAATTACTCCTGGCTGTGCCTGGGGGACCATATGGGGGGCTGGGGATTGAAGTGCAAGGCAAACGCCCTACCTGCTGTGCTATCCCTCTGGCCTCCATAGTTGCTATTTTTTAACTTAAGTTACCAATAACTTACCTTTTTGGAGGTCACATCTGGTGGTGTCCTCCTGGTAGGGCTTGGAGGAATATAATGGGGTACATCTGGTTGGTCCACGAGGCAAGTGCTCTACCCTCTGCACTTTCTCTCCAGCCCCATTAAAACTATCTTTGATCGTCCTAGATTATATAAGAGAAGGTTGAAAAGACCAAGTATTTCCTCAGTACTTAGAGAGTTACTGAAGAAATTCTTTGGTTTTGTACTGATCATTTTTTTTTTTTCCTTCTTTGCCCCTTGGGTCACACCCAGCGATGCTCAGGGGTTACCCCTGGCTCCGCACTCAGGAATTACTCCTGGCAGCGGCTTGGGGGACCACATGGGATGCCGGGGATCGAACCCGGGTCGGCCTTGTGCAAGGCAAACGCCCCACCCGCTGTGCTATCGCTCTGGCCCCGATCATTTTTTGATTTAAATTTTGTCAGATTGCCAGATAATTTCCCCACAAAGAATAGGTAATTAACTGCCTTTATTTAGGACCATCTAAGGAATTACTACAATTCTATAACTAAAGGCTAGGCTAATTTAACCCTATGTATTTAAGGGTGTTTTTTTTGGGGGGGGGGAGCTTTAAGACTGTAGATGTTACTTTTATTTTCTGGCTTACAGTGGGGGGCCCTCTTGAAGTCTTGGGGGAACATGTTCCTGCATGCAAAGCATGCACTCCAGTCTTTTGAGTCATCCCCCATCCTATTTATGATATTAAAGATCTAATTAGTGCCTTTATGTCTCATTAAACATTTTTTCTGATTTTGCCAATGAGGATAGAACTGCATGAACTTTTTGGCTTAGTTGAACCTTAGAGGTATGTAAAAGGAGTAAATCTCTTTTTATTGGAAACTATTGTTGACAGGGAAGTTGATGTAGGGGGCCAGAGCCATAGCAGGTAGGGTGGGGCCAACAGAGATTTTGATCTCAGGCACTCCGTATGGTACCCCACTCCCCCTCAGGAGTCATCCTTGAGTGCAGAGCCAGAAGTAAGCTCTGAGACAGCTGAGTGTGCCCCCAGCTGAGTATACTCAGTTATACTCAGTGTGCTGAGTATAACCTTTACTCCTTCCCCAAAAAGCAGGGAATATAGCAGTGAGTAAAGAAATGTTACTTTGGGACTTCACACAATGCTGAACAGTGTGAGGTCTACCTGCATTTCTATTTCTTTTTCATTTTTTTTCCTTTCTTATTTTATTGACTTTTTGGGTCACACCTGGCAATGCTCAGGGGGAACTCCTGGCTCTGCACTTAAGGGGATCATATGGGATCCCGGGGATTGAACCGGGTTGGCTATGTGCAAGGTAAACGCCCTAATCTCTGTACTATTGCTCTGGCCCCAGTTCATTCATACAGTTCTTGAGCTCAGTCCCTGGCAGTGCATGCCCCCCAACTTCCCTCCAAAAAGCAGTACTTAAAAACTAGCTAGTATACACATCTGGGTGTGGCTCAAAACATTAAAGGAAAGAGAGGAGCAAGCCTTTAGATTTGTTCTGGGGGAGGAAACAAAACTAGGAAAAGGAACTTGCATGAGAAGCAGACATTTACACTGTGGTCAGAAGGAATGAGAGATTTTTTTTTTCTTTTTGGGTCACACCTGGCAATGTTCAGGGGTTACTCCTAGCTCTGCACTCAGGAATTACTCCTGGCGGTGCTCAGGGGACCATATGGGATACTGGGAATCTAACCTGGGTTGGCCGTGTGCAAGGCAAACGCCCTACCCGCTGTGCTATCACTCCAGCCCCCAGGAATGAGAGAACTTTCAGGAAATCGCATATGACCTGAAATACTGTGCGAATTCTCTACTTTTTGGGAGGAGGGAAGAGGCCATTCCTGGTGGTACTCAGGACTTACTCCTGGCTCTGTGCTCAGGGATCACTCCTGATGATGCTCAGGGGACCATATGAGGTGCCGGGGTTACCTTCAAGGCAAATTACCTTACCTGTTGTAGTAACACTTGGGCTCATTCTCTATATTGTAGGAAAGGGAAAGGGCAGTTGGCACTGCTACTTTTGTATGGGAGAACTTATGGTACACCATTTGCTTCTTCTTTTTGGGTCACACCTGGCAATGCTCAGGAGTTACTCCTGGCTCTGCACTCAGAAATTACCCCTGGCGGTGCTTAGGGGACCATATGGGATGCTGGGAATCTAACCCAGGTTGGCCAAGTGCAAGGCAAACGCCCTACCCACTGTGCCATCACTCAGCCCTTCTTTTTTTTTTTCTTTTTTAAAACTTTTTAATGAATCACCGTGAGGTACAGTTACATACAGACTTACAAACTTTTGTGATTACGTTCTAGTCATACAATGATCGAGTGCCCATCCCTCCACCAGGGCCCATCTGTACACCAATTTAGGAAATGGTTACATCAGTTTCTACATGGATCCTATAATTAGGAAAGTTTAGTGTTCAGAGTCTATTCTCTCTGCTCAAGAGTGAATTTTTTTTGGCGGGGGTGGGGTGGAGTGGGGTGGTCACACCCAGTGACGCCTAGGGGTTACTCCTGGCTCTGCACTCAGGAATTACTCCTGGCAGTACTGGGGGGTGGGGGGCAGACACCATATGGGATGCTGGGGATTGAACCTGGGTTGGCCGAGTGCAAGGCAAATGCCCTACCTGCTGTGCTATCACTCCGGCCCCCTCAAGAGAATTCTGGCAGCACTCTGGGATCACAGTACTGGTGATGAAATCAGGGTTGCCACCTACAAGGCAAGGTACCAGTACTTCTGGCTCCTGATTTGGTTTTGTTTTGGGACCCTATTTTGTGGTCTTTGGGTCACTCCTGGTCGTTCTCAGGGACCATATGTAGTGCCAGAATCAAGTCTATTCTCTGTTCCGGGCTTCCTGCATACAGAGCATGTGCTAGAGTTCACCGAACGGTTATGTCCATACCTCCTACTGAAAGAAGCAAGTGCCAGAGAGTTTTTACAGGTATTAAAAGCACTTGATTTTCCTGCAACTGACCCATTTGATCCTCAGCACCACATGATCACTGAGCACCAGTTTCTGGTGCTTAATTAAAAAATTAGGATGGTTGCCAGGGTGACAGTACAACAGGTAGGGCATTTTCCTTGCACCTGTGAACCTGGGTTAGATCCCTGGCATTTCATGTGGTTTCCTGAGCGCTGCCAGGAATAAATCCTGCGCACTGCTGGGTGCAGCCCAAAACTTCACCCTTGCCTATCCCCCAAAAAAGGTTTTGGATTTGATTTGTATGTCAATAATTTGACTAGGAAAGAGATTAAAGGGGTGAGTACTTTAGAAGCAGACAACGTATGTTCCCCTATGCTCTGCTGGAAATCATCTAAGAACAGAGCTGTGAGTGGCCTTCAACAATTGCCTAGTATGCCCCCAAGTCCCAAAAATTCATTCTCAAAAATCTGAGCTTGGATGCAGGAGATAGTTCAAAGGGCTGCAGTGAATTCTTACAGGAGACTCAGGTTCAATCCTGGTACTGATAGAGCCAAAAGCCAGAAAGAAAGGCATCCCCCAAACATTTTGTTATTTGAGGGACTTTCCTTTCAAGCTAGGGGGCTCAATATTTCAGGTCTAATGGAGCTAGGGGGAGGCATTTGGTGTTGGGGATTTCATTGGGGTATGTCAAATATTTTCCCCTGATTGGGGCTGGAGTGATAGCATAGTGGGTGGGGCATTTGCCTTGCACAAGGCTGACACGGGTTTGGTTCCCAGCATCCCATATGGTTCCTTGAGCACCGCCAGGAGTAGTTCCTTGAGTGCAGAGCCAGGAGTAACCCAAAAACCAATATGTATATATACATATATGTATATATTTTCCCGTGGTTGCTGAGCTTTTCTTATTTTTTGGTGCTACACCTAGAAGTCCTCAGAGCTTGATTACTTCTGGTGTTCAGGGAACCATAAAGGCCTTACCCCCTGTGCTATATGTTTAGGGGCCACACCCTATAGTACTTTAGTAGTCCAGTTCAGTTTGGAAGTGGGGGGTTGGGTTGTTAATGTTGATGCTTGGTGGGGTGACCATGAGGTGCCAGGGTGTAACAGGGTCAGCACATGGTCCGACCCAATGAGTTATCTGTCTTTAATCTTTCTTTTCCTTCTTTCCTTCTTTCCTTCTTTCCTTTCCTTCCTTCCTTCCTTCCTTCCTTCCTTCCTTCCTTCCTTCCTTCCTTCCTTCCTTCCTTCCTTCCTTCCTTCCTTCCTTTCTTTCTCTTTCTTTCTTTCTTTCTTTCTTTCTTTCTTTCTTTCTTTCTTTCTTTCTTTCTTTCTTTCTTTCTTTCTTTCTTTCTTTCTTTTTCTCTCTCTTTTTTTTTTTTTTGGCTTTTTGGGTCACACCAGCCATGCACAGGAGTTACTCCTGGCTCTGCAGTCAGGAATTATTCCTGCCGGTGCTCAGGGGACCATATGGGATACTGGGATTCAAACCCGGGTCCGCTGCGTGCAAGGCAAACGCCCTACCCGCTGTGCTATCGCTCCAGCCCCTAATCTTTCTATTCTTATATATAATATGTGAAGGAAAAAAGAAAAACCTAAATTACCAGTTCAATTTTAAGCAGAATGTCTGGAAATCACCTAGAAGACTTAACTAGTTGCTGACCCAACCTGAGAGTTTTTCTTTTCTGCGTTTTTGTTTTGGGGCCATACCCAGCGGTGCTCAGGGCTTACTCCTGGCTTCACACTCAGGGATTACTTTGGGTGGTGCTTGGGGTACCATATGGGATACTGGAGATTGAACCCAGGTCTGCTGTGCACAAGACAGAATCCCTATTCACTGTTATTACTCTGGCCCTCGGGTTTCTGATGTAGTAGGACTCTGGCAGTACCTGATGATTTGCATTTCTAAAACTGTCCAGGTGAAATTGATAGTCACTAGGGATCCCAAGTGATTTACAAAAATTTTTATTATAATTTTTAAAGCCCATATCTGCAGTGCGTTGCTTGTGGGCTATTTTCTGGCATGGTACTTGGAGGGTCATGCCATTCCAAGGATCCAAATTGGGACTAAGGCACACAAAATATGCACTTAATCGCTTTGAACCATCTCTGCAGTTCTCAAGTGGTTTGTTTCTTGTATTTGTTCATTTTTTTGGAGGGGGTTGGTTTCCTCCCCTCAGGGCTTATTCCTTAGTGCTCAGGGATCCCTCCTGACAGTACTTGGGACTCTGCAGTGCTGGGGATTGAACAAGGTCATTTATAAACAAGGCACATACCCTACCCTCTATTATTTTTCAGGCTGCCAAGTGATATTTTTATAGACTTCTTTTGGGGCGGGGTGGGGGGGTGTCACACCTGGCCCTGCACTCAGGAATTACTCCTGGCAGTGCTCAGGGAACCATATGGGATGCTGGGAATCAAACCCGGGTTGGCCTCATGGAAGGCAAATGCTCTACCTGCTGTGTTGTTGCTCCAGCCCCAGACATCATTTCCCCGAAAATGACAAAAAGGTTTTGGTCATACCTGGCAGTGCTCAGGAATCACTCCTGGCAGTGCTGGAGGATACCAGAGATTGAACCCAGGTTGGCTGTATGCAAAGCAAGTGCCCTACCTGCTCTTCTGTTGCTCAGGCACCTTGAGATACTTACTATGTATGGATGGAGTAAAATACAGTCTCAGGTAGTCTTGATTCCTAGCTAATAACGCATAGCTAATAAGTAGCAAAACTAGCAAATGAATTCTGGTGCCAGAATGATTGTAGTGGCTAGGGTGTTTGCCTTTCAGGCACCTGACCTGAGTTAGATCCCTGGTACCTCATATGGTTCCCTGAGCCCTGCCAGGAATGATACATGGATGCAGAGCCAGGAATAAGCCCTGAACACAAGGGGTTACTGGCCACCCACTAAAAGAAATGAATACAGATAGTCTGACCCCAAGAACCAGTCATTTTAAAACCATTTGATTTCTTGAGTAATTTGACATTTATGGAAGACTGCAGTGAGACGCTTTTGCATATATAATACAAATTCAGAGTTTGTTTTGTTGTTAATGATAGGTGCATAAAGAGACAATAGATGCTGTACCAAATGCCATACCTGGGAGAACAGACATAGAGTTGGAAATATATGGGATGGAAGGTATTCCAGAAAAAGACATGGATGAAAGACGACGACTTCTTGAACAGAAAACACAAGGTAAGTTAAGTCTTGTACATTTACACATTTATTTTGTTTTGTGCCACACCCTGGAGTGCTTTCAGGAACATGTGATTCTGGGTATCAAATCTGTGCTGCAGCCTTTAAAAGCCATCTCCAGGTACGTACTACATCATCCCCCCCTTGATTTTGGTGGTTCTCAGAGTTTACTCTCATTGGCTCTGTGCTTAGTAGTGTTTAGGCTACCGTATGTAGTGCCAGGGAACAGTGCCCAGATTGGCCACATGCAAGGAAAGCACCCTACCCACTGTACTTTATCTCCACCTCCCCACATTACATTTTTTTGATGTCTGTGAATGGAACCCAGGACTGAGTAAAAAGGATGTGCGCTATGTTTTTTTCTGATAATTCAGTTATATTTTTTTATTGCCATTTATCTTGGGGGGGTTGGGGAGCATATGCAGAATTGCTCAAGAATCACTCCTGGCAGTGCTGGATGGTGGGTTATGTGGTATGTGGTGTGTGGAATGAAACCTGGTACAGTTGTAGTGTAAGGCCTTCCCTTCCCTCCATCCTCTCATTTTTGGGCCGCATCTTGCATGCTCTGGGTTTACTCCTGGCTCTACTCACTACTTACTCCTGGTGGGGCTTGGGAACTATATAGGATGCTGGGCATCGAATCCTAGTTCTCAGAACTAGGTCTGCATCCTACCTGCTGTATTACTGTTCTGGCTCTACGCTTTCTGTAATATCTCTGGCCCCTGTGTTCATTTTTATTGAAAGTAAAAGTGTGATTGTAATACTGTTAATATGTTCAAGCATTACAGCTTAACATACCACCACATTGCCTGTTTACTTTTATCAATATCTGGGCCGCCCCTCCCTCACACACCCCACCTCAGTCCATCCACCCTCCTCTCTTCCTCCCTTTCAATTTAGCTCAGTTCTGCCAACCAGCTGTGGTTTTCTTAATACAACCTCACTATTAAAGAGACCTCACTATTACTGGGAACAAGAGAGACTGGCCAAGGGCTGGAGCGATAGCATAGCGGGTAGGGCATTTGCCTTGCATGTGGCCAACCCGGGTTCGAATCCCAGCATCCCATATGGTCCCCTGAGCACCACCAGGAGTAAGTTATTCCTGAGTGCAAAGCCAGGAGTAACCCCTGTGCGTCGCCGGGTGTGACCCAAAAAGCAAAAAAAAAAAAAAGAGAGAGAGAGAGACTGGCCAAATGACTGAGCATATACTTTGATTCAGGGAGGCCTAGGTTTGATCTTCGGCATCATTTGGTCTTTCCGTGTTTTTAGCACCACCACCTGACTCCCCACCCCGTTTCAGGAGTAGGCCCACATCACTGCTAAGAGTGAGGCATAGGAATGGGCCAAAGGGTTGGTCTATGTACTTTGGTTTTGATCCCTAGCACTAATGTGATGCCACTCTAAATATTACTTTTAGGGAGTGGTTGGTGTCCTGTAAAACTACGGGGTGGAGTATTAGTTCCAACTGGGAAAGATAATAGGACTTAGAAGCTGGAGCCCCAGGATTGATTTGTGGCACTGCGTGGTTACTCTTGAGTAGTCGCTAAATCTTTTGATATAGCCCAGAGAATATTTCTACCACTTCCAAGGGTTAAATTAATTGTACATTTTGCTTGTAGCAATATTTGAAGCTTTCAAATATTAGATTTGAATTTCAAATGGAATTAACAAAGTGTGATACCTTTGACGGTAAAGGTAGCTTGTTTTAAGCATCCATACTGAATATGTAGGAGCAAGTCACTTGTTTCGCATACAGCCAACTAACTCCTATTTGACCCCTGACACTACATTTGGGGTCCTCTTAGCACTGCCTGTGTGGTCCAGACCAGCCCTCCTCCCCCCAAAAATGAGTGCTTTGTTTGATTTAGAATTAGAATCCATGTACTGTTCAAATGAAAGATATCATTTGTCACCTAGGAAATTAGGGGGCCACACCCAGCAGTGCACAGTGGTTCACTGTTCCTGACTATGCATTCAGAAGTTATTCCTGGGGGTGCTCAAGGGATCATATTTGGTGTCAATACTCAGTTACAGCTGCCTTTGTCACATGCAAAGCCAAGTGTCATAGCTCTTGTGTGCGCGTTCTCTCTCTCTTTTTCTCTCCCCCACCCTCCCACACACTTTTCTATATCCCATCCTCCATTCTCTCTTTACATCCCTTCCTTCCTGGAAATATTTAAAAACAGTGTCCTCGGGGACAGGAGGGGAACTGGGAAAAGGATTGTAAACTGTATGTTTTTGGAAAAAAGAAAAAATAAGAGGTAGTTTACAGTAGCTGATATCAGATTGCCAAGTTAAGTCCTAGGCACCAAATGCTTCTCATTTCAATACCATTAAGTCTAGCCTCTTGATTCTAGCATTACACCCTCAGGTCCTGGCACTCGCTGGCCCACATGGTTCAACTGAATTTTGCTGGGGATGGTCCATGGGCTCTAAATGCACCTCCCCTTCCTCACTGAATATGAAATGTGTAGTGGTTTTTGTGGATTTTGTTTTTGTACTGGTAGTGTAATCAGTCCTCATTTGTGCTCTAGGTGTGAGCCATAGCCCCCCAAAACCCTGATGAATTATTTTAGTGTTGAATATCATAAGTATGGTATGTTTTATTTATTTGGGAAGAATTAATTTGAACTTTTTTAGCAGAGAGTCAAAAAAAGAAGCAGCAAGATGATTCTGATGAGTATGATGACGATGAAACTGCAGCTTCAACTTCATTTCAACCACAGCCTGTTCAACCTCAGCAAGGCTATATACCCCCAATGGCACAGCCAGGGCTACCACCAGTTCCAGGAGCACCAGGAATGCCACCAGGTAACAGAAGCTTGCTTGCTTTTCTTTTTTTAAAAATTTTGCCCCAGTAGCGGGGGTTTGTGGTTCAAACCCAATGATGCTTATGAGTTATATCTGCCTCTACACTCAGGATCACTCCTAGCAGTGCTCCGGGAACTGTATGGAATGCTAGGGATCAAACAGGAACAAAAATATTGGTCAGCCACTTCCAGGCCTTATCACTGTACTATATCTATGGCCCCGTCTTTTTTTTGGTGGTGGTGGGGGTCGCATACCTGGCTGTGCTCAGGGCTTAATCCTGGCTGGTGGGGCTTAGGGAACCATATGGAGTGCCAGGGATCAAATTTGTTGGGTTCACCACATGCAAGGTAAGTGCCGTACTGTCTCTCTGGCCCCCTTTGACTTTCCTTGTTTTTTTGGTGGCAGGGAGGGGGGCCTAATGCCACACCCAGCAGTGCACAGGGGTTACTTCTGGCACTGTCCTTAGGAATCACTCCTGGCATTACTCTAGAGTTCCATATGGGATGCTGGAGAATCAAACTCAGGATAGCTATGTGCAAGGCAAATGCCCTACTTGCTTTGTATCTCTCTGGCCCTGCAGGAGTTGTTCTTGGCAGTGACTTGGGAGCTGTTTTTGTTTCTTGTTTTTTTGATTTTTTGGATCACACCCGGCGATACACAAGGCTTACTTCTGGCTCTGCACTCAGGAATTATTCCTGGCGGTGCTCAGGGGACCATATGGGATGCTGGGAATCAAACCCGGGTGGGCCATGTGTAAGGCAAACGCCCTACCCGTGGTGCTATCACTCCAGCCCCAGGGAGCTGTATCTGAGTGCTGAGTATCAGAACATGTGAGGTATCTTGAGCTCTCTCTTGCTCAGCATTATTTCCCTTAAAAATTTCTTAGAATTTTGGGACTGGAGCACAGTGGGTAAGGTGTTTGCCTTGCACGTGGCCCACCCGGGTTCAATTCCTAGCATCCCATATGGTCCCCTGAGCACTGCCAGGAAGGAGTAACCCCTGTGCATCGCTGGGTGTGACCCAAAAAGCAATAATAATAATAATAAAAATTCCTTAGAATTTTATTGATACTTCGTAAAATGGCTAAATTTTCATTTTCTAACCCTGAATTGTTACTTAATTTTGTTTGTTTGGGGATCATACCAGACTATACGTCTGGTTCTGTGCTCAGGGAACCATATAAGATGCCAGGGAGCAAACTCTCGGGTTACCCTTGTGCAAGGCAAGCGCGATACTCCCTGTACTGTCACTCTGGCCTCTAATCCAGTAACGTTAATTAAATACGTTGTTGAAATTCTTTTTTATAGGCATACCTCCATTGATGCCAGGTGTTCCTCCTCTGATGCCAGGAATGCCACCAGTTATGCCGGGCATGCCTCCTGGGTAAGAAAGTCCTCAGTTACTTTTTGGGCTTATGCCTAGTAATGGTCTTTGGATAATATAATTTAAATGTTACTTTCTCTTTTCTCTTTCCTTTTCTGTTTTCTTTTTTCTTTCTATTCTTTTTTTCCTCTTTTGTTTCTGAAAGGTATGGGCTGTATAAATATTAACGTGTCTATTAAAGGGGTCTGTATAAATTTTAAGGAATAGAAATTCACCTCTAAGGAAGATTGATTTGGGTTTAGGATATATATAAAAAATACAGCCATCTGCTTCAGTTGCATCTAATGTAATTAAAGAAGTTGGTTGTAAATATTTGAGTTTCTGAGATTCACAACTATCAATAACTGTTGTGTCAAGAAGCATACTCTGTAAATAATTTGTCAAATCATCAGGAACTAAAATGAAAATGAGGTGCTCAAGCCCATCACTTTACTTAACTATTGTTGGATATCAGGTATACAATACACTTTCCCACTGTATTTTGAAAATCACAGTTAGATTTTGATTTTGTCATACATTTTCACAGATTGCATCATCAGAGAAAATACACCCAGTCATTTTGCGGTGAAAACATGTAAGCATCTCATTCATAATGTAATTCAGGAGGTATAATCATAATGTCATTTTTTTTGTGTGTTTAATGGTATCTAGTCAGCTTCAGAAATATTTTTTTCCTGAACTTTTCCCACTAAAACTCTAAAGATTGCAGGTTGATTGACACAGGTAACTTAATAGAGGGAAATAAGTTACTCTGAGGAAATACAGGATGACCAAATAAACAGAGCCTTTCTAAATGTTGATAGTTCTCCTAAAACAACAAAAAGTTAAAGGTGTTGGTATTATGAAAGGATATATTCCTTAGGATATTTCCGGTTCTAATAATACAGTTGTCATCTTGCTAAATATTTGTAGAAGTTAGTCTAAATGAAAGTCTTTAGTAAATTTGAACTGATTTTAAAGGGGACCTATTTTAGGAAGGGGAAATAGGTTACATTTTCATCATGGTTTACATTTAGGTAGCTATTTAATAAAAAAATTTAGCCTGTTTACTTTGACTTAAAATTTTGATTTATCAAATTCTATTCCCCTCCAAAAAATGTTTTTGCCCCACAGATAAATCTGATAGAACAAAGAGATCTCATTTCTTTCTTGCATATTTTGTGTGGATATTTTCGAAGTAAGACAAAAGATGTTTTTTCTTTCCAATTAATGTATGCATATATTAGATAAAGGTTTTGTAAAAAAATTAATGAGATATAATTGTTAACTTTAAACATTAAATGTTTTGTCAACAAAGATTGAATTTTTCCTTATACTGGTTAACCTGAGTGTTTGCTGGTTATTTTAGCAGATTTACTATTTAAGGTTTTTGTGTTGTACTTTCAGCTTGATTGATTTCAGTATTAAGGGTCAAGTTCAGGTCTTGCCTGTTGGTTCACAGACTTGAGCCAAAATAATTTCCAGTGGTTTTACTATGAAGTAACTTTGTTGTGTCTTTCAATTTGCTTTCTATAGAATGATGCCAATGGGTGGAATGATGCCACCTGGACCAGGAATACCACCTCTGATGCCTGGTATGCCACCAGGTATGACATGTTAATTTCCTTTTTAGTATAAGTTTTGTGCTTAAGTGTTAAACTAATAATTTTGGGAGGGTGCTTATGATTGAACCAAAGGCCTCAACAATGCATATGACCTAATCTGTATCTTGAGTATTTTTGGTGGTGATGAAAAACCCATGTGTTTTCAGTGTGTATACGGGGCACACAAATGGGTGCTTGGGGAGGCTCCGTATAATGTTAAGATTGAACCTAGGTCTCTTACCTGCAGAACATGTCCAGCCTATTGAGTTATGTTTCTGGCCAAGAACATGGTGTTGGTTTTTTTTTTTTTTTCTTTTTTAAAGGTTTCTGTATTTGGGACCATATTTGGCTCTTAGGGTATACTCCTGGTTCTTCTCCAAGGATTACTGCTGAGTAATGTTCAGGGGGCTCTTTGGGGTGCCAGGGATTGAATGAAGGATGGGTATGAGACAAGCACCTATCTGCTTTGTTTTGTTTTGGGCCACACCCAGCAATGCCCAAGGCTTCCTCCTAGCTCTGCGCTCAGGTATCACTCTTGGCAGTGCTTGAAGGACCCTTATGAGAAGCTTGTAATTTAACCTGAGTTGGCTCTGCACTCAGGAATTACTCCTGGCGGTGTTCAGGGGACCATATGGGATGCTGGGAATCAAACCCATGCAAGGCAAATGCCTTACCCGCTGTGCTATGGCTCCAGCCCCCTTTCTTGGCTCTTACCGCTTGTGAGTTACTTCAGTAGTGATCGATTGAACCTGGGCATCTTGCATGCATAGCACCACCTAATTTTTATATATAAAGCTATCTTTTTTTTTTTTTTTTATCTCAGTGTGAATGTTTTGTGACCCCTATGTGGTGCTGTGGATTGATAGGGAGCTGGACACATGGAAGTGCCTTGACCTCTTTCTCACATTAGCTCTCCAGCCCTTTTTTTTTTATTATTATTATTTTCCCCTTTTTGGGTCACATTTGGCGTTGCACAGGGGTTACTCCTGGCTTGTGCACTCAGGAATTAATCCTGGTGATCCTCGGGGGACCATATGGGATGCTGGGAATCGAACCCGGGTGGGCCATGTGCAAGGCAAATGCCCTACCTGTTGTGCTACTCTCTAGCCCCCGGGAATTCTTTTTTTTTTTTTTCCCTGAAATGATTGGTTCATCAGTTGGATCTTCTCCCCAATATTTTCCTGCAGGTATGCCACCTCCTGTTCCTCGTCCTGGAATTCCTCCAATGACTCAAGCACAGGCTGTTTCAGCTCCAGGTATTCTTAACAGACCACCTGCACCAACAGCAACAGTTCCTGCTCCACAGCCTCCAGTTACTAAGCCTCTTTTCCCCAGTGCTGGGCAGGTAAGGTGATGGTCCTGGAAAAGATTGCACTTAGATTTGAAAGCAGAGTGCATATATTTATGGAAGTCTTTGGATTGTCATACATAATAAGTATACTGAGAAATGGCCTCTTCTCTTCCATTTTTATACACATTGATTTCCTCATTTAGCAAGAGATAGTAGAGTATGACTAAGATTGAGTCTTAATTTTTGGTAGAAATGAAAAGTTCTGTTTCTAGGGAATAAAGTACATGACATTATGTAGCTTGGAGAGAGAGTACAGCAGGCAGGGTCCATGCCTTGTGTGCAGCTGACCCATGTTTAATCTCGACCAGCCTTATATGGTCCTTTAAACCCTGTGCAATGCCAGATGTAGTCCATAAACGAAAAGTTCATGCCAGTATTAACAAGTTCAGCTTTGTTCAACCATAGTCAACGAGAATTATCAAAGTTTTAATTTGATATTCTTGTAATCACAATATAAAAAGCTGCAATGCTGAACTGGAGAGTACAACAGGTAGGTTGTTTGGTTTGGCACATGGCCAGCTTGGTTCAGTACCTGGCACCCCATACAATTCCCCTTCGGCCAGGAATGAACTCTAAGCTCAGAGCACGGAATAAGCCCTGAGTAGCCTATGGGTTTAGACTCAAAGAGTGCCATGCTTCACTCTTGCCAGAACACACGAATTAATAACTTCTGACCCAGTAGCTTTTCCTACATTTTCAGAATTCTGAGGCAAATGATACATAAATAGTGGTTGATACTGGTTTTTTGTTGTTGTTACATTTAGAAATAAGCAGATGTATTCAGGTCATTGGGAAGATTAGGATATATTGACACTTTGTTTTCTTGCTGGGGTGCTTTGTTTTATTTACATTTTTTTGGTAGTTGCTAAATTTAAAATTTTGCTGTAAATTTTCAGTAATCATTAACCTGCAATTTGAGGGCAGTGTGAATTTTTTTTATTTCGAGGGAATGTAACAAAAATTTAAGTTGTTTATTGGATTGCCAATGATGCTTAAGTTTAGGGTATATTTGAAAATAGTTCAGTGTAATAAACTAACACATTAGTTTTAGAAAATGGTTAACTAGGCTTATTGGTGTAGAATTAAATTTTTGAGGCTCATAATTTGTCACTTGTTAATTCAGATTTGATTGCATTGTATTTTGCATTTACAAAAATGCAATCTATACTAAAAAAGTCTACCAGTGGCTTATTTTTCACCCCTTTGTTTGGAGACTTTTCATTGTTTCCTTTCTTTTATGCTACAGATGGGGACACCTGTAACAAGCTCAAGTACAGCTTCATCCAATTCAGAAAGTCTGTCTGCATCTTCTAAAGCTCTGTTTCCTAGCACAGCACAAGTACGCAGGAAGTTGCAGTTTAAAATTGTTAAAATGGCTTTATAATTTAACCCTTTGGACCCTAATTTAAAAAAGAATTTCCCAAAAATGTTTAATATTGTATAAGTAAAATGAGTTGTATTGTATATTAATGGTTTTGAAATTTGAGCTCATAGGGAAAAAAGTACTCCAAATTCTTACGGTTCTAAAGGGTTAAAAGCATGTTAGCAGTAAATGCATTATAGTGGCCAATGGTTAGCCTGATGCATGATTAAGCTATTTTGATTTATGCTGTTTAATCTAATGCATCACATACAATGTAAGGAAATTAGTGCTCTGCATTGGTTCTAAAATTGGCCTAGTTTACCTGTGTCAGTTGTTTGGTATTATGAAGAAAGAATAACACGATTTTTACTGGTAACTTTTTACATAATAGATCTACTAAACCCTTTTATTCATGGTACTCAGCCAGCCATTGCTATTTGGAAAGGCATTATATAAAGAATATTTCAAAGAATCTCTACTATTCATTTTTTGCTATCATTGATTTTTATGCTCAATAATTGGAGTTTACTCAAATATTTGCACTCCAAATTTTAGCTTTTAAAGACTACTTGGTACATTAAAACTAATTTAGAATAGTCAAAGTAGAATGTAAGCTATTTATATACTATATTTAATCAATCCAGAGTAAAATAAAAAGATTTGTAAATTTTTGTCGAGGAGGTAGATGACGTCTTTTTTTTGATTCTACTTAGTGTTTTCATTATGACAGGATATTTTATATATATTTTTTAATTTTGTTATGTGTATCATTAACTATTTTACTTTCGTTTGAAACTTTGTCTTTCTGATTTTAAATTTGTTAGTAGATAAATAACATTTTGAGTTTTGAGATTTTGTTGATGTGAGGTTGTATTTTTCAGGCTCAGGCAGCTGTCCAAGGACCTGTTGGTACAGATTTCAAGCCCTTAAATAGTACTCCTGCAACAACTACAGAACCCCCAAAGCCTACATTCCCTGCTTATACACAGTCTACAGCTTCAACTACTAGTACAACAAACAGCACTGCAGCTAAACCAGCCGCTTCAATAACAAGTAAGCCTGCGACACTTACAACAACCAGTGCAACCAGTAAGTTGATCCATCCAGATGAGGATATATCACTGGTAAGTTTTTACTGACAGTGTTTGATTTAATGTTGTTAATGACAAACACTTCGATTTTATGATCTCACATAATGCTAAGTGAATTTTTGTTTTGTTCTGGGGCCAAAATCAAAGGTGCCTTGGCTTATTCATGACTGTGCTTGGGATTCCTTTGAACCATGGTGGTGAAGGAACCAGACTCTGCTGCTTGCAAGGCAGATGCCTTATAAGCCGCTGTACTATTTCCTTAGCCCCTTTAAAAAACTTATGCTCGTTTTTTGTAGACCACACCTATTGGTGCACTCTGCATAGGGCTTACCCGTGGTGCTCAGGGTACCATGTGGTGTCAGTGATTTATCCTAGGCCTCTTATATGCAAAGCTTGTATGACACTCAGCTTCTTCAGTTATTTCTTTTCCCTACAAAATATTTTTAAGCATTCTATTTTTCCTGTTGGGCCATACCAAGCTTTTATTTAGGGATCATTCCAGCAAGTGCTTAAGGAACCTAATGTGTTGCAGATTGAGCCTGGGTCAGCCATGTGCAAACACAAGCTCTTGGCCCAGTGAGCTATCTCACCACTTCCAAACCATTGAGGTTGTTTTTTTTTTCCCTTAAGTTTTATTTATTTTTCTTTTTTGGGTCACACCCAGAATTGCACAGGGGTTACTTCTGGCTCGTGCACTCAGGAATTACTCCTGGTGGTGCTCGGGGGACCATATGGGATGCTGGGAATCAAACCCGGGCTGGCCACATGCAAGACAAATGCCCTACCCGCTGTGCTATCGTACAGCCCCCAAACCATTAACTTTCAAGAGCCACGGGATTAATCATGCTTTGATCTTAGATACATTTCCTGCCCTTCCCCCTACATATTTTCAAAATACATTAAGATGGGTTATTATACTCCACAATACATTTATTAGAAGAAATAGTTGATACTGAATTTTCCTTCAGGTCCTTTGATTCCTCCCGCTAATTTCCATGATGCGGGGAGGGTGGTTTTTGGATTTCAGCTGGTGGTACTTGGGGCTTATGCCTGGATCTGCTCTGATTACTCCTGGCAGGACTTGGGACTTTATGGGGTGCTGGGGATGGAATCCAGGTCCGGTGCATGCGAGATGAGCGCCTTGATGTGCTATCTCTGGCCCATAACGTTTTCTGATTTCTTGTTGAAGTAATACCTCAGAAATTTTTTTATTTTGGAGCCACATCTAATGGTGCACAGGACTAATCTTGTCTCAGTGCTCAGGGCTCACCTCTGTCAATGTTAAGGCACCCATGTGGTTCTGGTGCTAGGAATCAAAAGTGGGCCTCCTGCATGCAAAGAATTTCATCTTGTTGGTGAGCTCTCCCAAAGTCTTGTAGAGATTTTCTGCGCTTCAAATATAAAATAGATGAGACGGGCCAGAACCGTAGTACAGTTGGTAGGATGCTTGCCTTGCATGTGACTGACCAGAATTTGATCCCTGACACCCCATATGCTTCCCTGAGCACTGCAGAGTATGGCCCTAAACCCAAAGTAAATAAATGAGATTTTCTTTAGGGGGTTCATACTTAGTGATGCTCAGGGCTTACTCCTGACTCTGTTCAGTAGTTACTCCTGGTGGGCTCAGGGACCATATAGGGTTCTAGGGATCTAACCCGGGTTGGATGTGTGTAAGGCAAGCATCCTACCCACTGTGTTATTGCTCCAGTCCAGAGGAAGTTTTCTTTTTCTTTTTTTTTTTTTTTGTTTTTGTTTTTGTTTTTGGGTCACACCCGGCGATGCACAGGGGTCACTCCTGGCTCTTCACTCAGGAATTACCCCTGGCGGTGCTCAGGGACCATATGGGATGCTGGGATTAGAACCCGGGTCGGCTGCGTGCAAGGCAAATGCCCTAACCGCTGTGCTATTGCTCCAGCCCCAGAGGAAGTTTTCTTATGGCATTGAGATTTTTAGTAGCTTAACTGGTGTTTGAATAGAATAATGGGTAAATAAAGGGCAC
Source organism: Sorex araneus (assembly GCF_027595985.1). Classification (NCBI taxonomy): domain Eukaryota; kingdom Metazoa; phylum Chordata; class Mammalia; order Eulipotyphla; family Soricidae; genus Sorex; species Sorex araneus. Next base: position 197,803,828 of record NC_073304.1, read on the forward strand.
GATTAAACTTTTCTTTTGGGGGGGCAGCTTAGACTGCACCTCGCTGTGCTCAAGGCTTTTGGCTCTATGCTTGGGATCACATCTGTTATTTGGCTTAAACTAAAATAACAAATACTTTAAACCCTGTACAATCTTGGCAGCCGTAAGATTTTTTCTGACTGTACAAAGTTTAGATAATTGCCTCTATGTGAAAGAATGAATGTAATCAGGCCTTTAATACTGTGATTATTTTTATTTCTAGGAAGAGAGAAGGGCACAGTTACCTAAATATCAGCGCAATCTTCCTCGACCAGGACAGGCTCCCATTGGTAATCCCCCGGTTGGACCAATTGGAGGTATGATGCCACCACAACCAGGCATCCCGCAGCAACAAGGAATGAGACCCCCAATGCCGCCACATGGTATTTCTCTTATTATGTTTATTTTAGTTCATGTTTATTAGTAGATTAGAGTACACTTAGTAATAATGTTATCTGCAAGATACATTGCATTTAAAAAAAGTTGACTTAGTCTTTGTTTTTAAATGTGTTTTTTAGGTCAGTACGGTGGTCATCATCAAGGCATGCCAGGTTACCTTCCTGGTGCCATGCCACCATATGGGCAGGGACCGCCAATGGTACCCCCTTACCAAGGCGGGCCTCCTCGACCTCCGATGGGAATGAGACCTCCTGTAATGTCGCAAGGTGGCCGTTACTGATCTTACTTCATCCAATCTAATAGGTTTGGAGATTAAACCTTTTATCAACTTGTGCTGTTTATATAGCCAAGCTTCCGTCAATAAGGCTTCATTGTGACTTTAACAAACATTATCTTCCTACATACCAGGAACTATTGGACATTTATTTTACATGGGAAAAATTATTTGGAATAATAAAGCAGGAACTTTTCCTGAAGTTGCAATTTATACTGTATGGCTTCTTTTTCATGTTTCATCTAGGTTTTTAGAAGTGAAGTATAGTAAATTTGGTTCGTTATATTGTGAAGGCGCTGGAATTACATGAACATACCACCTTAATAAAGGCAAGTTCTGTAATCTTACATTGCTATTTGTAAAGTTATGCCTTCACAGCATTTCAGAATGCTGTTGGACTTCATGTCCCCAACCTAGCTTGGTGAGGGCTGTAACTGTTTCCAAGTACCTGTACATTGGAAGTCTGAATGTGTAATGATATTTAATGTATTTAGAGTTCCTCATGTTGCAGGGCTTAAGAAATCTGACCTACCAAGGTCATGTGACTTTTCTGTACTGTTAAACTTCATTGTAATAAAATGAGAGAAAAAATTATGCCTTTTTATTCATAACTCAGCTGTGGACCACTACCTGAAAGGTTTGTACAAATGCATGCCACAGTAGATGTCCACAAAATCTCATAGTTGCCAATGCAGTTTTTGATATACAATTGAATTATTTGAATTGTAGGTTGTTAGCTGCATGTGTTAAACTGAACCAATATATACTTAATGTTAGTGCTTAAGTTGATAGAACAATTTAGATAAATGAATCATTAGTAATGGGTATTAAATCTATATGTGACCTTTATGCTCCCTTCGTGTTGATATATGTTAGGTGTTATAGTTTTTTTTTTTTAAGATGTTGCTTTATAATACCTTCTTTTCCTGAGAGATGCTTAGAGCCTAGTGCCAGACCCACTCGTTTCCTTCTGATTATTTTGGGATAGCAATATTGTGTGGACCTCAGAACCTCAGCAATTTTTCAGGTGCAAACTTCTAGAAGCTTAAGGTGCATGTAGTAATAGTTCTTTTGTGCTATTAAATTTATAATTAATACCTTTTAATTGTAAAGTGGTAGGAATTAAGTACACCTAAGAATCTTGATATTCCTATATTAAGATTCTTAACGAGTGGATTTACAGATACTATGTTTTTTGAAAAGTAATAGTGTGATTTTTTTACTACTTCAGTAATCCTACAAAAAGCCTTTTAATTCTTGGAAATTTGAATGTTACTATGATCTATGAAGAACTTCTGTATAGGTGACTACTGTTAACTCAGTTTCTTGTTACAAGTCTGAGAATAATGGCTCTTGACTTTGTTTTGGGGCTATGTCCAGTAATGCTCAGGAGATACTCAAGGCTCTGCACTCAGGAATTACTCCTGGGGATACACTCAGGGGATCATACGTGATGCTGGGAATTGAACCTGGGTCTGCTGGGTGCAAAGCAAGTGTACCACCCATTACTATCTGTTCAATCCCCTCTTGCCAGGTTTTGTTTTGTTGTATTTTTAAAACTTCACTTTTACAAGATAATTTAGGATATTTGCTTACCAAATTGTATAGTATAATTAAATGGGTTCAAATTGAGTTTTACTTAGTATTGAGCTAATATCTTAAAATGATTAGTAAAATAAAATCTCTATATGAAGATGTACACTCGATGAAATTGAAAGTTTTTTGGATTGCATTAATGTAGGAAAATATTGGGAAATGTTTTGATCATCGTAGAGAAGCTTGTGACAAAATTATTTAAACAAAACATTTTAGATATGACAGATATGCTATTCTATTATTGTTGCTCTGATCGATTGTTTTAGAATTCCTTTCACTACCATTGAACTTAAAAACCTTAAGTCCAGAACGCTAACATTCATATGTCACCAAGGATCACCAAGGATACATTTCTCTGGCCCGCAGCCAAGTTCTCTCCTACCAAGTTCCTGCCTACCTAGTAGTTCTGAAGTTGTTAAGCCACATTTCTTGGATTTATTTGGTAGTATGTTTTATCATAGTGCTATGGAAAAAACCATTGATAATTTTTTAAAGGTAAAAATATCATGATTCAGTCAAATAGAGTTTCAGTCATTTCATGTACGCTCTTAGCAGTAGTGAACTAAAATGAGTAATCTTTCCGCGTTTGTTTTGAACTTTTAATGCAAAGAGACTTCTATGTGTTTTATTGTTTTCTCTGGCCTAAACGAAGAAACTTGCACTAGGTTTTGTGTGTGTGTGTAGTGTTGAGGATTGAAGTCAAGTCCTCATACACATAAAGCATGCACTTGCCACTGAATTTTCAGTCGTTTTCTATACATAAAGTGATAGAATTTGCATTAAAAGTTAAGGGGCTAGAAAGCCATGAGGTAGTATAGTGAGTTAAGTAGTTGCCTTGCATGCAGTCAACTGAGTTCAATTCCTAGCACTGTATGTAGTCCCCTGAGCAGTGCCAGGTGAGGCCCCAAAACAAAAGTTGAGGGGCTAGAGAGGTAGTAATGGATAAGGACTTGTTTTGCAGATGGTCAACACTGGTTGGGGTCTCAGCACCACATTGGTGTCCTGAGCATATCCAAACCAAATCATCTTACCCATCCCCAACCAAAATTCTAATATTTTTGCTTGGCACTTAAACATCTTGTCTCCTTTGTTAGATACATGGTTCAGGTGGTGCTTATTTGGTATGTTTATACAGTATAATTTGTGCATGCATCATAGTAAGCTTCTAGAAAATATCTTTAACCTGCTTCTGGGGTCCACATGATGGTTAAATTATGAGTGGAATAACTTTTCATTGAAATGAATTAACTTTTGCATATGCTTCCTTAAATAAGAGAAGTTGAGTTAATGTAAACTTCAGCTCCCCTCACAGATAAGTTTTAGGATTTGATATACCAGGTGTGCATTGTGATTATCATATTTAAGGAAGTTGTAAGATTAATGGGGCAGCCAGGGTTGGCACTACCTCATATCCACTCCTATATATCACCTTTAGGTGACAGCAAAAGTAGATTTTGTCTGGCACTAGTTTCTATTGTATAGATTTTACTATGGTGTGATAATTAGACCAGCAGGTGAAGATCAATTTCTTAATGGCTGCTGAGTTACCACCTGAATACTTCATTATTTTAGTAATCTCACACATTTTCTATTGGAAATGGGGAAAATACTCAGTGTGTTCTTATTCTACTGATCAAGTTACATTTTTACCTTATTCTAAGCTTAATTAATCTTATTGTTGGGATATGAGGGGGAGAGAAGAGATCCTCAACTAATTAAATTATGGACTCAGAATGGAATATGGTGGACAAGAGTTTTTTTTAAGCTGCTCTTTTTCCTTTGCTTGCTTGATCATTGGGAGGTTTTTGGGTTTTTTTTTTTTATTTTAATGCATGTCTTTTACATTAATTGGGTAATGTTTTTCTAAAATTAAAATTTTCTTCTTTCTATAGCCCTGCCATAGGACAGGCTGAGGCTGAGTCTCAGTGTTGCCCTGTTCAGTCTGAGGCAAGTGGGATTTATTTTATTCCTTCTAGGGGCTTTCACAGCTTTATGGCTGTTGGATATTTATGTCCCCAAACTTGCAGCAAGTTTGGTGAAGGCCCCTAAATTTAATTAAAATTAGGATTTTTATACTCTTTTGGCAGAGAAGGCTCTATATTAATATTCACGTTTGACTGTGGTGTTAATAAAAGTGATGTGTAAATTTTATGTAATATACTTTGTGTTACATAATATTTTACAGCCTGAGTAATGTTGGTATTATAATGAACCAGTAAATTGACAAAATTTAACATTCTTGATTTGGAGGCATGAGCTGTCATTCAAATTTTACTTTCATCTTTAGGAAAATCTTACTGTTTCTCTCCTCGAATTTAAATTTAACCTCAAGACTTAAGTTTTATCATTGGAAATGCCACTGGATACTGAAATCTACATTCTTAATTGCAAAGTTATATGCTGAACATTAAGGGTGAAAGGTCATCTAGAAATGGTTATGATTTAATATTTCCAAACCTCACCACATTAGAGCAAATGTTAATGTAGAGCCCTATGAAGTTTGGGAAGGTGGTGTGTTGTGTGTATGTATGTGTATGTGTGTGTGTGTGTTTGTGATATGTATATACACAACACATTCAATAAACAGATAATAAAAGTTTGGCTATTATGACATGTTTATAAGATGAGTAGATTAATAATATCTACAGGAAATGAAACCATTTTGAACTATTTTGGAACTATTACTTTGAGCGTTATTTTCAGTCTTTTATGCAGTATTTTATGCAATATTTTATACAGTATTTTATGCAATATGCACGTATTGGATAATACCTGTCTTTGTTTACATCTTAAGTTAGCTCCTGTGATCAAAGGTGTGTATCTGGTGTACAAGGTGAAGAGGAAACTGAGAGGCCAAAACAAAACAATTTTTATTGATTTTTTTCCCATATGTGTTTAAGCCACCATACTTTGCAGATAGTATTTTTCTCTGAACAGTTGAAGAGTAAACAGTGTACAATGTTCATCAGTACTGCTTTCTATGTGATTTTATCTTTGGAAGCAAAAGGAAGAAGCATATTACAGGAATATCGATATTTTTTTTCTTAATTAGTAAACAATGCTTTTTCTGTAATTGAATCAGAATAGAAGATTTAATGTTTCACAAAACAATGTAATAAAAAGACTCCATTGCATTATTTCAAATAACCGTTTTGGTTATTTAAACCCTTTAAGGCTTCTTACATAGTTGGATATGTTTTTGTTGTATCCAACATTCCCATCATGCAAACGATTCAAGAGTGGCAAACGATTCAAGAGTGAAGTTTGTCCTGGTTCTAATAGTAGTAATTTGAAGTTTGTGTTGGGTACAAAGATTCAGATTTTTTTTTTTTTAAATGGACATTTGTTAAAGTTGAAAGAAGATAACTAATAATTTCTTTGTCCCTAAGTTTGTGACCCTGACAAAACTGGTAAATCATGCTAAGTGAAAAAAATGTTATCTAAATTTTATATAAAACAGGTTCGTCTTTTTTGGGGGGATGGATGATACTGGAATTTGAACACAGGGCCTTACACATGCAAGGCATAGGATCTCACACTGAATTAGAAATTGCTAGCTCCTTAAAGGTAAAATACTACATACCTGTAATGAATAACTTTTGTGTGTTCTTCCAAAATGAAATGGGTTTTCTCTTTAGCTTTATGAAAGAAATGATCTGAAACATTTTAGTTACAAAGTTATGGATGGTAGTAGAGATTTTTGTAAGTAAGGATTAACATACATTACACTAGCTGTCATGACAGTAAGTAACGGTTCATTTTCTTCTTCTTTTTTTTTTAACCTCCCTGTATTTTGTTTTCTGTATTCTGAATCATAATAAATTATCATTTTGGTTTTTTTTGCATAGAAATGAATTTTTTTCTGTGTGATTTCTTGGCAAACTATAAAGCTCTTTAATGAGTGTAGTGCCATGCAGTAGTAAATATTTATGGTATTTCGTTTTCAGGGTTATAATTATCTTAAGCACTTAGGCACCTGCAGATCTAAATGAAAACATGCGTAGAAAATGAACAAAGCAGAAATTTTTCAGTTTATTATTCTTACTGAATTTTGCTGATAAATTTACTGAATTTCAAAAGTGCAGTCTCAGTAGTTTCTTTTTGTTTGGGGGCCACACTCAGCAGCGCTCAGAGCTTTACTTCTGCTCTACTTAGTGGTCACTCTTGTTCTGTGGTTGGCCACATGCAAGGCAAATGTATTTCTTCCTGATCCCATTTCAGTAATATTTTAAATAACCAACTCCCCACTTGATGTTTCTATAGGGAAATCAGTTCAAACAGTTTTTTTTTTTTTTTTCCTTTTTTGTTCACACTAAGCAATGCTCAGGGGTTTCTCCTGGTGGTGCTTGAGGGACCATATGGGATGCCGGGGATAGAATCCAGGTTGGCCATGTGCAAGGCAAATGCCCTACCCACTGTACTATTGTTCCGGCTCCATTGAAAGCAGTTCTTAAACAAAAACTAGTTTTAGTCAATGAACTAAGAAAATAATTTAAAAGCTTTTTTTAAGACCACTCCCAAATGTACTCCAGGACCAATCCTGTAGTTGGGTTTGAACTTGGGTATTCCTCATATAAAATGTGTTTGTCAATTGAGCTATATCTTCCAGCCCTAAAAACCTGCTCTGGGTCTATTCTTTCATAATTGGTTATGGGAAAGGGTGGTTTTTTTTTTCTTCCCCTACTTTGGAAAAAAAATATGGAAAGAAAGGCTTTGTCCGAAAATTTGAAATAATTGAGTTATTTGAAATTTTGTATGTTTTTGAAAGTTATTATACTATGAATATAGAAGCCACTAAGGCACAAATGGGACAGGGTTATTTTGTTGTTGTTTTGGGGCCATACCCAAGTATTCAGGCTTACTCCTCATTCTGTGCTCAGGATTATTAATCACTCCTGGCAGTGCTTGGGAGAACCATAGGGGTTCTGGGAATGAATCCTGGGTCTATTGCATGCAAGCCTTACCCACTGTACTATCCTTCTGACCCAGAAATGGAGATCTTCACTGAAGCTAGTTTGAAATTATTCGTGTGAAGAAAATTTTTAGTATTGTGTTTATTATAAAGACTTTCCAGATTAGATTCTTTAGGAGATACATGCACAGTTATGAGACTTTTATTTTTTATCAAATTAACTGCTGAGAGGATAGTATTAAGTAAAATTTCAATGATTATTGGAGTCCTACCTGTTTTACCTTACTTGTTTTGGGAGTCATACCCACAGTGCTTATGGCTTACTCCTAACTGTACTCATAGATCACTTCTGGCAGTGTTCAAGGGACCATATGTGGTGCCAGAAATCTAACCCCATTTGGCCATGTGCAAGGCAAGGACCTTATCTGCTATACTCTGTCTGCCCCTGTTAAATCTAAGTGCCATAAATGATGTTATAAGGTGGTGTAATGTCACGGCTGAGTAATGTGCTGTGTATCTGTATGGTCAGGGGTTTGTGTGAAGCTGTTTTGTAAAGTGGAGTCCTTTATTGGAATTCTCTAAATTCTCTGGCATTCCTACTGTGTCTGGGTATTGTCTTTTTTGTTCATGGCATTGTTGAATCTCTGTGCCTTTACTTTTGGCTAAATTTTGGAATTCAGTGAAATTGAAATTGGATAAAGATTCTCTTTCCCTGGCTTTATTACAGACAGACTGTTTGCAGATAGTGATTATTTGAGAGGGGTCATTATGTAGTATCAGTGAATTAGACATCGAATGTGGGCGGGAGATCTTGTGGGTGCCGATTGTATGCCTTGCGTCAGGTGACTGGGGGGTTAGCTTGCACCTGGTACCCTTAGCACTGCCTGGAGCAACCTAAGCACTTTCGTGAGAAGTCCATAACTGCCTGGGTGTGGCCTAAAGAAAACCATGACATTTTAGTGTAGTGAAAATCAACAGTATTCTGCCTCTTAAATTGGTTAGGTTTTTACCATATTATTTCCCTGTCTGTATTAAGAATCATGAAGCTACCAAGTAGACCAAGAGGGGAATTACAAGTTCCTGTTTGAGTTAAGAAAATAGGGGCCATCTAGTTTTTGAGTAAGCCTGCCTTTTAGCATCCAAGCTTCAAGACAAGCAGAGTTTACTGTAGTGTCATTGTTTGAAAATTGAAAAATTTTTAATAAGAAAATGAAAATCAAATTATTGAAAATTGAATTAAAGTTAAAATATTTGGCACTGAGAGGGTGTATAAATTAAGTGTGGAAAGTATCAGTGCTTGCCCTCACATCTCCCTCATATAAACACGCCCCAATCAATCCCTTTTTTGTAGTAAATTTTGAAGCATAATGGGGTTTTTGTTTTGTTTGGGAACTGTACCCAGCAGTGCTCAGGGCTGACTTCTGTCTCTGAATTTAGGGATAACTCCTGGTGAGCTCAAGAGACAATATGGAGTGTCAGGGAGTGAACTGGGTTGGCCAAATTAAAGGCAAGTTCCTTACCTGCCGTATAATCCATCTAGCCCCTGGAATACATTTTTTTTAATGTGTCCAAGAGATAATACAGTGTTGTTAAAAGTCAGCGTCACGAGTTCACTCTAAAATTAATATCTAATGTAAGGTAACTTTTTTTTAAGACTTAGACTATTTTAAATGTATTAATGTCTGAGGAAATTTAATGCACAATGACTTTTAAACTATGGATTGAACTCCTCAGTTTAATACACTTTGTGTTTTTGTTAACTAGCAGCAGAATTTCAGCATTTGCTACTTACTGGTAGAGAAGAAAAATCCCACAGCCCTGCCAGTACAGGTTAGTTTAATCTGTAAGTACTTGATGTTCCTTTTTTTTTTTTTTAAACCAACAAACCATATCCATATAACTCACACGCAAAAAAACTGCAGTTACTTAAATGTGAGTATATAACTAATAATAGATCCATTGGACACTTTTAGACAGTGCTTGAACCAAAGTAGCTCTAAGTTTGTTAACTTCAGTTCTTAATGAAGGTGTAATACTGTTCTTTTATAATTTGGTAGTGGTTGAATTTAGACACATTGTACATAAAAGGAAAGACAGTGATAGTTCCATTGGCTATAAGATTCTTTTTGGTGGTATATGGGCAGGGCTTTGGGGCTAGGGTCTTGTCTTTTATCTAGTTCATGATGATTCTCATATTTATCCCTTAACTTTTACAGTATATATCATTGTAAGAAAAGTCAAGTTTCTTCATTGATATTTAGTCAGCAAGTAGGATGTTTTTATTTTTTGTTTTTAATTGATCATCATAACTTAGCTTGATTTTTCTCCTTTTGTAAACTATAAACTTTTTTTCTGTTGATGCACCAGCACTCTGTTTATTTTTCTTCGTATTAACAATAACAAACCCTACTTTGTTAACCAAGAAATCTGGACACAGTTCACCATGTGTTCCTTTTGAGGATTTTTATGTGGAGATTTAAAATGTGAGGGGATCTTTCTTTAGGAGAACCTTCCCATAATCTGGGTTCTTCTTCCTCTTCCTTTCCATTTTCCTAAATAAAGTCTCTTCTGAACTCAGTTTTGGTTTTTTTTTTTTCCTCAAATGTTGTGGAGAATAGTGAAATTTTTATTGGTTCAGTCAGACTTCATTATTTAATCCATCCTCCCAAGTTCTCCTTTAACTTTCAAATTCTGTGATTTAAACCCATGGAGAGAATAAAATACACTATATATTCTAGCATAAACATGACGCTCAAATTCAGTTTCCTTACATGAAAATTAGTGAAGAATTTGCGTAGGATACATATAGTGGTAGTGATTTCCTTAAAACTGTCTTAACACTGCGACCAGAGATAGTACAGACTGTAGGGTGCTTTCCTTGTGTGCGGCAAACTCAGGTTTGATCTCCGGTATCCCATATGGTCCCCCAAGCAACACCAGAAGTGATCTGTGAGCATCTATGTGTGGCAAAAAACCAAAACAAAACCAAAAACATCTAGCACTGTTTATCTGGTGAGTACTTAATCTTAGACTTTTGCATATAAAGCTTTGATTTTTTTTTTATTTTTAATTTCCCTTTTGCTTTTTGTACCACCCAGCAGTAGGGCTTACTCTTGACTCTGCACAGGGTTATTCCTGGAGATGCTCTCTGGGTATATACTTCCTTTTTTAAAAGATGGGGACACATTTGATGAAAGGTACGAATCCTCTGGAATTCTACATTCTTTATTCTCTGAATCAGGAATATTAAAGTAATTGTTTACCTAATTTCTTTTTCATTTAGCAATAAAAGCACAGAAATAGAGCACAAATATTTAAATTTTTTTGTATGAAAAAAGTATTAAGGGTTTTTTGTTCTGTTTTTTTTTTTTTAGTGCTGGGACTTACATATGCAAGGCTTGTGCTTTAACTCTGAGACACATTCTCAGCCTTTAAAAACTCATGTTCCGGGGCCATTTTTGACAGTGCTCTGGGGACCATAAGTATAGTGGATTGAACAGGAATCACCTACATCTCTTAGGCTTAAACATATTTAAAACTGTTTTAAGCTCAAGGTTTTATTTTTAGTTGACTGTCCAGAGTTTTGCTGTTTTTGGTTTCCATGTTAAATGGTTGTAAAATATACCAAAATTTCTTAGTCTAGCAGAAGCTGTTGGTGTACTTTATGAGTAATTTTAAGAGAGTTAAAATCGAAACGGACTGCTTACCTAAGTTGGTTGTGCCAACCTATTACTCGGAGGAATTCTCTTTAGAGTGGGACTTATTAACTTTAAAGAACTCTAAATATAAACTTGCATTACTCTAAACCAGCAGACAAACATAGGCTAGAAGTGCTGAGTTGAGACAGACACTGTATGAGAGTGGTATAAGAGTTAATGCTGAATACATTTTTAGCTGAATTATACCCCCGTAAATATCTTTCCCCAGAAGTAATAAGAGGATTTTTTTCCTTCTAGTCTTGATTTGAGAATATTTTCGCTTTATATTTCTTTTTTGCAATTTTTATAAAAAAACAAATGAGTGCTTTTTGGTATGAAGAATGATAGTCTCCCAAAATCTAAAAATTAATGAGTATGTGATAATGGCAATGTATTCTTCTAGATAAGCACTAAACAAAGTATGGATCCTCAATTTATGTCTTTAAGATTTAAGGTGAAGTAATTTCTAAGGAATACTCTCCTTTCCTAGCAAGGATAAGCAGAAAACTTGGTAAGTATATAATATTAAATGCATGTAATAGTGATGAGAGTAAATAGCCAAATTTGCATAGTTTAAGATGGTTGTTTGAAGACCAAGAATTGAATCTCCTTATGACTTAATATGTATCTAGCAGTTTGACACATTTTTGTACATCATTAAATCGAAATGTACCTTACTCCTTTGTCTGGTTGGTTTTCTTTTTATATACTACTTTTAAATGTTTTACATTTCAGCTCTATCCAGGGTTGAAATAAGTAAATTATTTTAAGTTGCTTACATGGCTTTACTTAAAATCCCATGATGACTTTCATTAAAACTGATGAGGCAACTAATGAAAGAGTGGGGAGGGTTGGAGGCACACATTCGCCTGTTTTGGAATATAGTAAAGAACCAATGCATAAGAATAAAAATAAAATGGTAGGCATTTTACTATTGTTTAAATGTTAGTTCCTTTATAAAATCTATTAATTTACACATAGGTGTTTAATCTAAACTTAATGTATGGAATAGTGCTTTTTAAATGAAGAGGGAAACATTAGGAAATCAGTATTTCCCCCCTCAACTCCCTTCTGTTCTATATGACCAATATGTCTCTGGTTAAGGTGAATGTTTGATCGTTGCACTTGGGAAACTACTTTACATTGGAAAAATATATTCCATTTCTTTTCAGTCTAGTATAGTATTCTTTTGAAAAGCGGTACAAGATGCCCAGTGGGTTATAGTGAATGGTGGGGGTTCCTTACTTTAATTCACTTTCCAGACTTCATTTCATTATACATATACGCAAGAAGGGAAATGAAGAACAAGGATCATGATGGTAAGATGTACCTCAACAAAACAAAAATGGAGAGATGGTTAATGGTAGCTGCATGATAATCTGATCCAGCTTAAGCATGACTAGTGTTCTGCTTTTTATGTAAAAATAAATTTAAAGATCAGAGTGACAGTACTGTGGGAGGGCTTTTTCTTGCATGTGGTCAGCCTGGTCATTAAAAAATGAGTACCACAGGGCCTGAAGTGATAGTGCAGCGGGTAAGTTGCTTGCCTTGCCAGTTTCATGACGTGTATGTATGGTTCCCCAAACAGCAGGGCTGAGCTCCGTGGGGTGAGGCCCAATAAAACTAAAAGAAACCAGCGCCATAAATTGTGCAAGTGCTCATGTCAGGCAGCAATTCTTGCCTCTGAACCCCAAATGGGAAATGTACCTGGGTATTTCACACTGGTTCATTTCTGAATTTATTAAAAAAAATTGTTACTTTTTCTTTTTCTTTTCTTTTTAATTTTTTTTTTTTTTAATTCATTTTGGGTCACACCTGGCGGTGCTCAGGGGTTACTCCTGGCTTTGCACTCGGGAATTCTGGTGGTGCTCAGGGGACTATACTGGATGCTGGAAATTGAACCTGAGTAGGCTGCGTGCAAGTCAAACGCCCTACCCGCTGTGCTATTGCTCCAGCCCCTCATGTTCCTGTTCCTCTTTTATATAAAACGTTTACTAAAAAGCTAGCCAGCATCTAAGCTATAAGTAACATTTTCATGTTTTTTTTTTTGTTTTTGTTTTTCTTTTTTTTTTTTTGCTTTTTGGGTCACACCCAGTGATGCTCAGGGTTCACTCCTGGCTCTGCACTCAGGAATTACCCCTGGCCGTGCTCAGGGGACCATATGGGATGCTGGGAATTGAACCCCGGTCAACCAGGTGCAAGGCAAATGCCCTACCCGCTGTGCTATCACTCCAGCCCCATCATGGGTTTTGTTTTAAAATAAAAATTTTTCTTGTATTCTGCTTGCAAATTTGTATAGAAAGCATTTTAAGAGAGCATACCAGATATTCATATAAACTTTGGTTTTGGGGCCACACCAGGTGATGCTCAGAAATTACTTCTAGCTTTGCATTCAGGAATTGTTTCTCTTTGGGTCTGATCTAGCTTAAGCATGACTAGTGTTCTGCTTTTTATGTAAAAATAAATTTAAGGATCAGAGTGAAAGTACTGTGGGAGGGCTTTGATGTTCAGAGGTTACTCCTTACTCTGCACTCAGGACTTAATTCTGACGGTGCTTGGGGTGTCCTGGTGTACCGGGGATTAAACCCAGGTCAACCTGCGTTGGCCCCATGAAAGGCAAATGCCATACCTTCTGTACTGTTTTTTGGTCCTGCAATCAGGAAATTCACCTTGGTGTACCATGTGGCGCTGGGATTGAACCCAGGTTGACCTCATGCAAGGTAAGCACCTTACTGGCTGTACTGTCACTCAGGCCACTCATACAAGCTTTTTTTCCAAGAGATGAGTGATGGAGCTAATCCTTACCTATAAGTTTTGTTTGGGGACCACACCTAGTAGTGGGCAGGGCTTCTGGCTTAGCACCCAGGAATAATTCCTGTTGGTGTTTGGGAAACATTGAGAAAGCCAGGGATCCGACAAGTGGTGTTAGCCTCATACAAGGCAGTTGTTTCTTCCCACATACTAAGCCATTTTCCCCCTACAAATAGTATTTTTTGTTTCATGTTTGGGGCTGTATGAGTGTTAGGTTTTTTCTTCAGCTGCTTTTGGACAAATTAGAAGTCGAGTACAGTGGGTAGGGCATTTGCTTTGCCAACCTGGGGTCAATTCCCAGCATCCCATATGGTCCCCTGAGCACCGCCAGGAGGAATTCCTGAGTGCAGGGCTAGGAGTAACTCACGTATTGCCAGATGTGACCAAAAAGCAAAAAAGAAGAAAAAAAAAGTCCGAGACTGACACCTGCAATTTTTTTTCTGTTGTGGGGAGAGGCCCACACCTGGCTGGTTTAGGACCCTCTGGAGCACTAGGGTTCGAACTGAATCAGCCACATGAAAGGCAAGTGTCTTGCTACTGTACTATCACTTCAGCTTTATAAAATTTTCTTCCTTGCAAGGAGATAGCTCGCAAATAGCACTCAACAGAGCATGGTGTCCTCTCAGCAATACTAGACAGTACTGTGGGCCTACCACATTTCCTTCCATGTGCTACATCCCTTTGAAGTTTCTGCCTGGAACTGAAGCGGTATTTTCTCAAGCAAGTAATACAGCTTTTTTGCATCATCTGAAGGCTAATACCATAGGAAATATTTTTAATTTTTGTTGAAATTCTATTGTCTCGTAGGATTTGGGGGGAAGTGATATTTATTGTATAGGACACATCTGCGTCATCATTTTTGTTTCTCCTTTTAGTTTTGTAGGGTTGCAGAGGTTGTTGACTAAGCATTCAAGCTAAACTATAATTTGAAAAAAGGATATTTATTTTTACATCTGATTTCTAGTTGTGCTTTCTTATTTTTTAGTTTATGGGCCACGCATGACAATGATCAGGCCTTACTCCTCACTCTGTGCTCATGGACCTGATGATTCTTGGGGGAACCGTAAGGGATGCTGGGGATTGAACCCAGATCAGCTGCCTACTAAAGGCAAGTCTTCCCCTACTTATTGTACTATTTGTCCAAACCTTTGATTGCAGTTACGTTTTTATCTAAAAGTTGGAGGATTTTTTTCCCATTAAAAGGAATTTGTTGTCCAAGATCATTAATTATTTGACTGTTGCTAAGGTGAATAAAAAAATTCATCTACACTTGTCTAAGCTTATTTCATTAACTTTTCTCCAGTATAATTTATTATATTATTGGGAATGAACTATTATACACGTCTCTTTTAGCAGTGTATTTTGTGTGTGCGCCCTGGGAATTTGGAATATTTTTTTTTTTTTTTCTTTTTGGGTCACACCCGGCGATGCACAGGGGTTACTCCTGGCTCTGCACTCAGGAATTACCCCTGGCCGTGCTCAGGGGACCATATGGGATGCTGGGATTTGAACCCGGGTCGGCCGCGTGCAAGGCAAACGCCCTACCCGCTGTGCTATCTCTCCAGCCCCTGGAATATGTTTAAGGGCCAGAGTGACAGTACAGTGGGTAATACACTTATCTTCATGCAGCTAACCTAGGTTCATTTCCCAGAACCCTGTGTGGTCCTCTGAGCCCGGCCGTGAGTAGTACCTAAACACAGCCAGGAGTCCCCTGAGCACCACCAGATGTGACTCAAAATCAAAAAAAAACGGAGTTTCTAGCAGGGAGAGGTAACATATTTGTAGGTTATTATGGTCAAGGGGACAGGTTCAGATTATAAGGTGGTAACAGAAGTAGCATGCCAGTTAAGGGGTGCTAGGGTGCACACTTGGCAGCGTTCAGAGCTTAATTCTGGCTCTGCTCCTGTTGGCACTTTGTGGATCACATGTGAATCCAGGGATCACCCTGTGTCTGTTGCATCCAAGGCAAGCAACCTACCCACTCTGCTATTCCTGCCCAGCATGTCAGTTTAAGCTTTAAATTGTAACATGCAATCAAATCTCCATTTACTGATTTTATTATGTAGAGTATGTTTGTCACACCTGACAGTGCTTTGGGCTTAACACCTTCCTGGCAAACACCCTGCCCATTAATACAGAAGCTGTGAAAGAGGACCTTCCCTTGCCTGGTGGTGGGATGACTAAGTATAGAGCTGGAGTGATATTACAGCAAGTAGGGTGTTTGCCTTGCCCATAGCTGACCGGGGTTTGATCCATGGCACCCCACTGTTCTCTCAAGCCCACCGGAAGTGATCCCTGAGCACTAGGTGTGGCCCAAAACAAAAAAAATAAGTTCCTGGGCATGAGGTGGACAGATATTGAAAAGAATATGACCTAAGGATGAATCATGTGAAACTTCTGTCTCAGTATAGCCCTCTTTCTTAGGGGGTGGTTATGGCTTTACACATTAAAGGCAGTTATTCTGCCATGAGCTACATCCCTGTCCCCTTTAGCCCTCCTTTCTGGGTTTGGGGCCCTACCTGACAGTTGTCTTTGGTAGTATTCCCAGCCCTATAGTAAGATCCATTGGGTCCATGACAGTACCTGGGATCAGATCTGTGGCACCCTTTAGGTGTCCAGGTAGTATTGGGGAAATACTCCTTGTGATTACCCCAGAGGGAAAGCCACGTGGTACTGGGGATCAAAACCCAGGTCTTTCCATATGGAGTGCATGCTCTCTTGCCCTTTGCCCTTTCTCCCTGACCCCAAAAGAGAAAGCTTAAATACAGAAATGGAAACAGTAATGAAAGTGTTTCCTAAGTGAACCAAGGCTTCATGGTTTAGAGCTTCTCTACATGATAGACATGAGGGCTTTGGTTTGATGCCCGATTTCTGCGTGTTCACCAAGCTGTCCTGTTGGGGATTCTTTGTATAGTCCAGCTCTGCTGTCTGTCATCCCTAGTACTGCATGGCAATTCCGGCTGCAACAATGAGTCTCTTGCCTAAAAGGTGTGCAAGCACAGCGAAAGCTACAGCCGGGTGTTTGTGTGACACAACCATCAAGGGAAAGGAGGATAGATGAGGAGTCAGGACTTCAGTGAATTCTGCACAACTTCCAAAGAACTGACCCCTCAGCCGCCTCAAACTGTTGAACAAAATGTAAGGGAAAGCTTCTGCACAAATTGAGATGTCAATATCACTCTGCTTGGGGCTGGAGCGATAGCACAGCGGGTAGGGCGTTTGCCTTGCACGCAGCCGACCCGAGTTCGATTCCCAGCATCCCACATGGTCCCTTGTGCACCGCCAGGGGTAATTCCTGAGTGCAGAGTCAGGAATAACCCCTGTGCATCGCCGGGTGTGACCCAAAAAGCAAAAAAAAAAATCACTCTGCTTCCCAAGCTAGGAAAAAAACATGAAAGGAAAACTAGGGCTAGAGAGATAGTACAGGTGGTAGAACACATTGATAATCCCAGTTTGATCCCTAATGCCACATACAGATGCCTGAGTACTAAAGGATGTTAACCTCAAACCAGAGGTGGAAACAACCTCATCCAGAGCATCCGTATATTTCAAGGAAATAGGACAGACAATTCTAAAACGTGTATGGAGATAGAAAAGACCCCAAATAGTCAAGCCAATACAAAGGAAGAAAAGAAAAATGGAGGCATACCGCTCCTTTGATTTCAAGACACTAATTGCAGTAGTAGGACTGGAAGTACAGCAGGTAGGGTGCTTGCCCAGCAGCAGCCAACCAAGGTTTGATCCCTGGCACCTTTTATAAGTCCCCGAAGCCCACCAGGACTTCTAATTGCAAAGCCAATAGTAAGTCCTGAGAACCTCTGGGAATGGACCAGAATGCCCCCCCACCCCACAAAAAAAAAGTTACATAATGAAATGAAATAGGTACGTGGACCAATAGAATGGGAGCATAGAACTAAACCCACAAGTAGGCACATCCATGAACTTTGGATTTGGCGTGTGTATGTGGTTTGGTTCCAGCATGCCCAATGGTGCTCTGGGGAGCCTTTCCCAACTCGTAATCGGGGCAGGTGTCAGTCACTCATGGTACTGCTCAGAGGACTGTGCAGTGCTAGAAACCAAAAGACCTTCAGCTTGCAAAGCATGTTCTCAGCTGAGTTGTCTTTCTGGCCCCATATAGGGACATCTGGTCTCTGATCATGGGTTCTAGGCTACACAATGGAGAAAAGAAAGCCTCTTCATCAGATAGTGTTGAAAAACTGGATTGCCACACACAAAAAAGATGAAGTTATCTGTACTTAACACTACACAAAAATGAGCTCAAAATGGATTTAACGTTTACATTTACCAGTTAACCA
Organism: Sorex araneus; assembly: GCF_027595985.1. NCBI lineage: Eukaryota > Metazoa > Chordata > Mammalia > Eulipotyphla > Soricidae > Sorex > Sorex araneus. The sequence goes on from NC_073304.1 coordinate 197,821,852, forward strand.
GTTTACTAAACCTGAAACTAAAATGCACTAAAACCATGGGTGATGTGCTTCAGGAATTCTACATCAGAGTTGTTTTTGGAGATTCAATGCCAACTGGCAAGGGAGATTAAAGCAAATGGGGGCTGGAGAGATGCACAAAGGGCTGTAATGTATGCAGAAGTCTCAGGCTGCGTCTCCTGTTTCTCCGGTTTTTAGTAATTAATTTTTGGCCTTTTTCAGTCACACCTGGCGAAGCTCAGGGGTTACTCTTCTGGTTCTGTACTCAGGAACTACTGGTGGTGGTTGGGGGACCCTGTGGGATGCTGGGGACTCAACCCAGGTTAGCCATGTGCAAGGCAAATGCTCTACCACTCCAGCCCCTCCAGTAACTTTGGATATGACCCATAACATACTTTTACTATAATTCTTTTCCATTTGGGTGCCACACCTGGCACTGCTCCAGGACTCCTGAGGGCTCTGTGCTCAGGAATCACTCCTATCAGGAGTGTGGGACTCATGGGGTGCTGGGGATGGAACCTAGATTGACAGCATGCAAGGCAAGCATGCTGTATTATCACTCCAGCCCTGTTATACAATTCTTTAAACATGTTTTTTGTTTATTTTGGCCACAGTGCTTCTCAGGGCTCATTCCTGGCTCTGTGATAAGGGGATATTCCTGGTGGGTCTCAGGGGACCATATATGGTGCCAGGGATCAAACCTGGGTCAGGCAAGAACCCTATCCAAATACTATTGCTCCAGCCCGCCAATACATATTTTAAAATTGTAAGGGATCAGGGAGTCCTACAAGGAGGAGCACTTAGTAGCTACAAGAGACGAACTACAGCCAAAGCTGTAGTTCAATTGTAAGTAGAAGCACTTGCTTTGCAACTGAGACCATGGGTTTGATCCCTGACACTGCACATCAAACAGGAGATAGAGTAAAATAATCGTACCATAGACTTGGAAGAAAATTAACAGCAGTTTGGTGGTTATTGGATTGAAAGTACTGATTACTTTTGGGTGGAGGGGGGCTTGGGTTGTTGGGCATAAAACCAGAGGCAGCCTCATACATATGTATAGTGTATGTGTGGGTGGGGGAGAGCGTGAGGAGGACACATACCTGGCTTTGCTCAGGGCTCACTCCTGGCTCTGCACTCAAATCACTCCTTAGAGGTGCTTCGGGGACCATATGCAGTGCTGGGGACCGAACCCAGGTAAATCAGGTGCCCTACCCCACTGTACTATTTGATATTATCTCTTAGGGGATCACATCTAACAATATGAAACAGAAAATCTCCTTATGGAAATAATCTTTGAGCTGAACTCAGAGGGGCAGTATAAGGACTTCGAAGTGAGAAAGAGCTTGGCCGATTTAAAGTAGGAACAAAAGAATAGAAGCCGCAGGAGCAGAAATGAGGAATGCCAGGGGCCAGGGTACAAATGGTTGTACTGCTCTCGAGCTTGTCCCCATGGATGTAGAATATCTACTGCCTCTGATCGCTATGAGAGACTCTCCTGGCTGGCATAAATAGTTCTTGCTGGTCTTTTGCTCTGGGCCTGCGGCATTCTGGACTAGTTTGTTCTTAGGGATTATGGGCTGAGTATAACACACAGTAAAAGGTCCCTTCTGCTATCTTAGCTGAAGAACACAAAAAAAGCAAAAGAACGCCACTGAGCAGAGTGAAGTAAAGAGGGGCCTGAGCAATAGTACAGCATGTAAGACACTTGCCTGGAGTTCGATCCCCTGCATCCCATATGGTCTTTCAAGCACAACTAGAAGTGATTCCTGAGTGTAGAGCCAGAAGTTACTTCTGAGTAGCGCTGGGTATGACCCCCCCAAAAATAAAAAAAGTTTAGTAATGGGGGCTGGAGCAATAGCACAGCAGGTAGGGCATTTGCCTTGCACGTGGCTGACCTGGGTTCGATTCCCAGCATCCCATATGATCCCAGGTGTGACCCAAAAAGAAAAAACATTGCCAGGTGTTACCCAAAAAAGAAAAAACAAACAAAAGTTCAGTAATGACATCCGGAGGAGGCCAGGGCTGGAGTGAGCACATTTTGTGGACTGGTACATGGGATGGTGTCCAGACTCAAGGCCCCATTTGTCAGAGTTGCTACGGAGACATTCAAAGCCAGCTGGGTCAGCCGACTGTCAGAGCAGGTGATGTGGAGAATGTGCCATCCCTGAGAATGCCTTTCAGGTACAGTACAACTTACATTTAGGGACATTTGACTGCCTGTCACTGTAGTCCACGTAGGCAACAACCAAGCTGTAGCTGAGGGTCTCTAGGATGTCAGCTCAGAGATTCAAGTTCAACAACATAAATGCTACAGTGAAAGATAAGTGGCCTTAACTCAACATGGCTCTTTATTAGTGCCTAGCTTTACAATTAACTCAAGAGATAATGTGATGTTTTTTGGTTTTGTTTTTGTTTTTTTTTGCTTTTTTTTTAGGGGGAGGGTCACACCAGGCAATGCACAGGGGTTACTCCTGGCTCTGCACTCAGGAATTACACCTGGCAATGCTCAGGGGACCGTATGGGATACTGGGAATCGAACCCAGGCAAACGCCCTACCCGCTGTGCTATTGCTCCAGCCCCAAGAGATACATTTTTTGTGTGTTGCCTTTTAGTTGAGGAGGGGCCACACCGGGCAGTGCTTGGGGACTATTCTTGACTTGGTGCTTGGGGGACATGTAGAGTGGGTGATTAAACTCGGGCTGTCTACATTCAGTTTCAGGTTCCAGCCCCTTGAGCTCTCTCCCAGGGTCTGCCTGAGTGCTAGGTTTTATTAACCCTGTTTTCCAGATGAAAAAAAAAAGATTAAGAAAATTTTAAATGTGGGGCCAGAGTGGTAGTACAATGGGTAGGCTGTTTGCCTTGCCCACTGCTGCCCCAGTTTCGAACCCCTGGCATCCTATATGGTCCCTTGATCACCTCCAGGAGTAATTCCTGAGTGCAGAGGCAGGAGTAATTACCTCTGAGCACCTCTGGGTATGGCACCCTCTTCCCGCCAAATGTATTTAAGTTATAAGCCTTTAAGTGTTTGGCCTGAAATTTGAAAGCAAGGTTGACACTCCAAATATTACAAATTTTTCTTTCATTGCATTTTTTTTTTGTTTGGTTTTGAGGCCATACTCTAGTTACTTCTGGCTCTACATTTAGGAATCACTCCTGGCGGAGCTCGAGGGACTTTATGGGGAGCTGGTGATCGAACCCAGGTGAGCTGTATGCAAGGCAAGCATCTTACCTACTGTACCATCTCTCTAGTCCTTTATTGCATTTTTTTGTTTAATGTTGTATTTGGAAAGATTATGTAAAAGGATAATTCATAATCGGAGATCACTATTGAATTTGATGTAAAAATAGGAATCAGTGGGTGACCAGGAACACAATTGACAAAGTAAATCTATGAGACTTGTATCTATGAGGCTCTGGTTATTATAACAGTACCCTCCCCCAGCCCCACCCAAAGAGGAAATAATTAAGGGCAAATGAGGAAATGAACTGGGTAATAATCAAGTCTAATCTAGCTCCTGAATTCTTGTGTCTCCTAGGCAATCCCTACGTAGCTCCAAATTGCATAATCTAAATCTAAATCTCAAATTCAAAAAACCCTTTTTGTTATTTTTGGGCCACACCCTGTGCTCGCTCCACATCAGGGCTCACTCCTGGTCTGCATTTAGGGATGACTCCTGGTTCATGTCTTAGGCAAATCTAGGATTTTTTTTAAGTCATTTGGTGCTCTTGGTATACCAAAGTGGGTGCTAGTGATTGAATCTGGGTCAGGTGTGTTCTAAGGAAATGCACTACCCACTATACTGTCTCTCCAGTCCCTTCAACATCTTTATGGGCGGGGGGAGTGGAATAGGGCATGCCTGTTAGTGCCAAGGATCAAACCTGAGCTTCCTACATAAAAGCCCTCCCTATACCTAGACCTTGGAGCTGTCTCCCTGACCCCGGTTCAAAATATTTTAAAATGTGAGAAAATATTGGAAATTTAAAAAAAAAAATTTTTTTCTTTTTGGGTCACACCCAGCGATGCTCAGGGGCCACTCCTGGCTCTGCACTCAGGAATCACTCCTGGCAGTGCCTGGGGGAACCATATGGGATGCCGGGCATTGAACCTGGGTCGGCCGTGTGCAAGGCAAACGCCCTACCCGCTGTGCTATTGCTCCAGCCCCAATATTAGAAATTTTATTTTTCTTTTTTTATGGGGGAGCGGGATCCAGGAGAGGTTGGTGTGCACACCCATCAGTGCTCAAGGCTCACTCCTGACTCTGCAAGGCTCAGGGCACCATGTGGGGTGCTAGGGATCAAACATGCATTGGCTGGGGCTGTAGTGATAGCACAGCAGATAGGGCATTTGCCTTGCATGCGGCTGACCCAGATTCCATTCCCAGCATCCCATATGGTCCCCCAGCACCGCTAGGAGTAATTCCTGAGTGTAGAGCCAGGAGTAATCCCTGTGTATCGCTGGGTGTGATCTGAAAAGAATAAAACAAACAAAAAAAACACACATGCATTGGCTGTGTGGAAGGCAGATGTCCTACCTGCTGTTTTATCACTCTGGCTCGATATATGGAGTTTATAACTGAGAGACATTTTCAGGGATAAAAAATCAAATATTAATCCGTTATGAGGGCTGGGCTGGGAGGGTGGAAGAATCCCTTTGGATACCTGAGGAACTGAGGATGACGCTGTAACAGGTATGTTGAAGAACCTGATTTGGGTGAAAATGAAATTCATTTCCCTTGGATCTTTCTTTCTGTCCTGTGGATCATGTCTTAGGCAAATCTCACTTCGAAGTCATTGTGTAATGATTAAAAGTCCAGTCTTTCAGCTCAGTTTAGCTGTGGGTGTAAAGTTGCTTTAAATAATTCAGTTTAGCCTCAACCAAAGCTTTGTGCTTGGGTCCAAAGAGTGCTCAAAGGGCTGCCAGAAGTACCACACTGGGATCAGCCTCCTGCACCACTGCTCTTCAAAAATATATGCATATCTCAAGGATATGAGATATCCTAAGAGGTAGTAAAGAACAGCACGTTTAGGAATGTGCATTAGACTATGGGGGGGGGCGGGGGGAGCGCACACCCAGTGGTACTCAAGGCTTACTACTGGATTTACTCTTAGTGTGGTTTTATATATATATATATATATGTGTGTGTGTATACATATACATACATATATATACACATATATGTATATATATTAAATCACGAAGAGCATCAAACAAATCACAAAGAGCATCCAATTGATGCTCCAGGGATGAATGGAGACGTTACTGGCACCCGCTCGAGCAAATTGATAATCAACGGGATGACAAATGATACAAGTGATGAGATAAGTATATCTTAAATATTAATAAAAATACACATTTTACACACACACACACACACACGCACACATATATGGACTGGAGCAATAGCACAAGAGTATCCAGCCCACACAGTAGAGCCTGGCAAGCCACTCGTAGAGTATTCGATATGCTAAAAGTAGTAACGGGCTGGAGCAATAGCACAGCGGGTAGGGCCTTGCACCTGGTTGACCGGGGTTCGATTCCCAGAATCCCATATGGTCCCCTGAGCACCGCCAGGAGTAACTCCTGAGTGCAAAGCCAGGAGTAACCCCTGTGCATTGCTGGGTGTGACCCCCCCCAAAAAAAAAGCAAAAAAAAAAAAAGTAGTAACAAGTCTCACAATGGAGATGTTAATGGTGCCCGTTCGAGCAAATTGATGAACAATGGAATGACAGTGCTACAGTGCAGTGCTGTATATATATATATATATATATTTATACACGCACACACACACATATATATTAATGAGGCCAGAGACAAGCCAGTAGTACAGTGGATTAGGCATTTGCCCTGCATGTGGCCAACCCGGGATTGATATCTGGCATCCCATATGGTCCTCTGACCACAACCAGGAGAGATCCCTTAATGCAGAGTCAGGAGTAAATCCACAATGCAGTGTGACTCAAAAACCAAAACAGAACACAAAACAAGTCACAACAACAATAAGAAATATGAGGCCAGATAGATAATCAGGGATGTTGCTGACCCTAGCTATTATAATTCCTTACCCCAAGTTGATATACAAGCACCACTGGTAGCCACACCTGAACACAGAGCCAGGAGTGACCCCTGAATGAGCACTGCTGGGCATGTCTCAACACCTCCTCCAAAGCACCTTGATTTTATATCTTATTTAAACAGCTTTCTCTCTCCATCTCTCAGGCAATTTGTGATTAGAATCATGAGGTGACTTAGTGGGCACTTCCCAGCATTGTAGGTTCCCTAAGAACAGTCAGGTGTGCCCTGCCCTCCCACCCGTCCCCCCCACCCCCCGCAAAAAAAAATTGTGTTTTTTGTTTGGTTGGTTGGTTGGTTGGTTTTGGATCACACTTGGTCTACTCCTGGCTCTGTGCTCAGGAAGGAGCACCTTCTAAGAGGCTCGGGGACCATATGTAATGCAGGGATTAAATCCTGGTCAGCTGCATACAAGGCAAATGTTCTACCCAATGTACTCTCTCTCTGACCCTCACATTTCTGAGTGGCCTTTTCTATCTTTCTTTTCTTTCTCTTCCCACTGTGGTTCTCATATTTTGGGGTCTCATCTAGCATTTTTTTTTTGTGTGTGTGTGTAGTGTGTAGTGTGTGTGTATGCAGAGAAGTAGGGTGTGTAAACACACAGAAAAGAAGGGGGTACCACACCGGGCACAGGGCAGCAGCGCTCTATCTCTCCCAGCGCCCGCGTTCGGTAGTCTTCAGCTGCTTCCCCCCACCCCGGGGAGGTGGATGGCGATGATGAGGCAGGCGAAGGAAGGAATGAGGGCCAGGCTGGTTGGTCTCAGTTGCAGTTTATTCCATTCCCATCTCCATTCTCCTCTGATTCTCCTCCTGCTTCTTCCTCCCCCATGCTACTTCATTCTCCTCCTCTGGATCTGGATCTGGATCTAGCTTCTCCAGATCTGGCACTGGGACTGGCCCCAAGCCCACTCTTACAGCCTAGTTAAATCCCCAAGCATGAGGGTTGGGGCTTACACATAGGTGTGGTCACAATCAATAGGATAAAGTTCTTTCCCTCAGGGGATGCTTCTTCTAGGACAGATTTTCTTTCAGCAGGACACCCACCCAAGAGTGGAATCCCATGGGTGTGTTTCTCTTCTCCTTGTCCAACTATAAGTATTCATAATATTAATCATTTTGTATGGACACAGCAATAGATGCATTAAGCTTATAGAATTGCTCTCCTGGGGTCATCTCGATCTCAGACTACAGTGCTCAGGCCAGATTAGTCTTTCCTATCCCTAGCAGGGTCCTAGTCTCATCAATGCTTTTGGATCATGACAGCAGTTGTCCATGACCAAGCTCTTAACTTATGGTTAAGCATTAGGCACTTTGGCCAGTCCTATCTCGATGCTAGGGTAGCACATAACTCACCTCTTGCCCTGGGTCCATCCCATCCCTCGTCGGGACCCTGCCTTTGGGGGTGCTAGGAAGTAAGGGTAGCTGAGGCTTAAGTTGAGAAAGCAGATGCCTGGGAGTGAATAATATTCGAAGCCAATTAAATCCCATGTTACAAAAGCATATTAACAACTGTCTTTCTTTGCCCATACAAAAAGGACATTGCTTTAAAGTAAACTATTCAAAAGACACGAGGAGAGGAGAAAGGCAATATTAACTTACAATACAAGTTCAGTGTCCAAGAAAGGTCTGACCTTACATATTAACAGAGTCTGATTAGGGGGAAAAGCTGATTAACTGGTTGGGGAAGAGAGCATAGAAGTGGTTACAGATAGACAAAGGAATAGGAGTGACTCGGGAGCACTTTGATGGGTGTGACCCGATATACCTAAGCTTCTTGTGGCAAGGAGAACAGGGCATACCAATGTTGTCTTAAAATGTTTAGAGATTATTACCAGATAAGCCCAAACTCTGTGGCAAGGGAGAAAGGACAAATCAATGATATCCTACAGTAGGGATGATAAGAAAAGAAGGGGCTGGATAGATTGTTCAATATGCACCACAAATTTCCCTCACTGCCACTGTGCGTTACTCTGAAACAAGAAAATGGAAAAAGAAAAACAAGAAGAAATCAGCATCTATTTTGTGACCTATGCCAGTAGGGTTAGAAAGCCAGGTCCTGAGTGTGGCTGTTGTGCTGCATGTTTGTTTGTTTGTTTTGTGGCCACACCTTAAAGGGTTACTTCTGGCTCTGCACTCAGGAATTAGTCCCGCCAGTGCTTGGGCAACCATATGGAATGTGCAGGATAAAACGCAGGTTGACTTTGTGCAAGGCAAGTACCCTACCTGTTGTACTATCTTCTGGTCCGTTTATGCTGTGTTTCTGAATTCGCTGTAGACTCTCACTGCCAGTCTTGCTTACTCCAGCCATTGCTTCTGCCTCTTATTCCCAGATTTTACCTTGGAAACAGCCCAGATGAATAGTCCTGAGTAGTTTACCTGGGCATCATCACATGGCTCAGGGGGCAATGTGGGGTTCCGTGATTGAACCTGAGTTGGCCCTATGCAGGTTGGCCCTATGCAAGGCAAATGCTCTACCTACTGCACTATCACTCTGGCCCCTCACTACTTTTTTTTTTTTTTAATAAAGAAGATCAACATTGCCCTCCTCCTGGGTGATGGGTCCCTGTCCTCTTATCCTTCACCAGCGTCCTGGAAAGAAAATGCTATTTACTCACCTTCATCAATGAGAAAAAGGCGGGGAGCGTCTAAGTGACCTGGGGAGGTTTGCATCATAATTCTGAGATCTGGAAGTTAGGGGATATGCCATGCAAAATCTGAGTTGTTGATGGGGAATTGGATTCATTGGGTTATACACACATTCCTGAGGGATAGCGCATTCAGAGAGGGAGAGCAAAGGGCTGAGCACATGCTTTGCATGCAGGTCAGGGCTAAATCCTCAACACCACATAGTCCCCTGAACACTCTCTGGAATCATCCCCACTGGAATCAGGGATTAAGTAGCCTTTGACCATTACCAGGTGCTGCATAAATCCCACTGCAGTCCCCCAAAAGAGACATTCCAGGGCCTTGGGTGTGACTTGAGTGGAGGAGCACAGGCTTTGCAAAGTCTATGCAAGTTCTGGCTTTAATCCCTGGCCCTCTTTCTCCCAGTACCAACAGAACTGGTGCAGCGGTTTCCAGGGACAACCAGGCACAACACCTCCCAGAAAGTCTCCACAACAATTAAAACAAAACTTGGGACCATAACTGCCTGTGCTCAGGGCTTCCTCCTGGCTCTGTGCTCAGGAATCACTCCTGGAGGGGCTCAGGGACCATAGGGGAATGGGAATTGAACCTGGTCCAGCCACTTGCAAGGCAAACACCTAACCTGATGAACTATCTGTCCTGAAAAATTTTAAAAAGCCACACCTCCTCTTAAGGTTGATGTAAGATTAACATGTTGATTTAGAATTTTAACTATAGAATTTGAGATACAAAAACATGCCATAAGTAGCTTCATCTTCTGAAGAAGAGCTATCAGTGATTTCTCTAAAGAATTTAGTAAAAGTGGTTAGAGAGTTTTTTGTTTTTTTTGTTTTTTTTTGCTTTTTGGGTCACACCCGGCGATGCACAGGGGTTACTCCTGGCTCTGCACTCAGGAATTACTCCTGGCAGTGCTCAGGGGACCATATGGGATGCTGGGATTTGAACCCAGGTCAGCCGCGTGCAAGGCAAACACCCTACCCACTGTGCTATCACTCCAGCCCCGGTTAGAGGGTTTTTGGGGCAGGGTGAGGTGGGGTACACAATGAAGCAGTGCTTGCAGACCATGTGGTGCTGGAGGGATCTAGCCTGGGGTTCCTGCACAGACACTTCAAGCCTTTTTTTTTTTTGGCTTGCTTTTGGGTCACACGCAGCGATGCTCAGGGCTTACTCCTGGCTCTGCGCTCAGGAATTACTCCTGGCGGTGCTTGGGGGACCATATGGGATGTTGGGAATCAAATCCCAGTAGGCTGCGTGCAAGGCAAGCACCTTGCCCGCTGTGCTATTGCTCCAGCCCCACACTTCAGCCTTTGGACCATCTCCCTCGCTCTGTTGTGGGAGCGTAAAAGTGAACAGGAAGGAACAGAGAGATACTACAGAGAGGCACTCCCTTTGCTGTGTTTGATCCTTCAAAGGTGGACACAATATAACAAAAAACCAGGGATCCGAGTGATCGTGCAGCAGGCAGGACACTTGCCTTGCTCACAGCCGACCAAGTTCAATCCCCAGATGGTCACCTGAGACCACTAGGAGTGTCTGGGTTACTTCTGGGGGGGGGGCTACCACACGGATGCTGGGAATCCAACCCCACTCAAGGCAAGCACCCTGCCCTCGCGGGCCCAGAAAGCTCTTCCTTATATTGAGAATTGCTATACATCTTGAGCACCTTCTTTAAGCTCAACACAATTGTTCATACCGAATGTCTTTTTCCTTTCCCCTGGACAGACTTTCAGATATCCGATTTTACTTGAAGGAACTAGAAATGCTGGAAAGAAAAATTGATGTCATTGCCTTTTTTTTAAGCCAGGGAATTCCAGTAGCTGTTAAAATTTTTGCGCGACTCTCCCCTACCCGCTCGCTTTCGGAAAATGGATTTATTGAGTGACGTGGGCGAAGATATTTTCCTTTCAGAATAAATAGACCAGCTTTGTCTGACATTGTTTTCATCACAGGCTGGCTGGGATTCAGTAGGAGTGTAGTTGAGAGTGTGGGTGCGTGTGTCTCCCAAGGGTTAGTTACTTGACCCCCTGAACACATTTTGTTCTTGGACACCGCGTAGTTAGTTGTACCGAATGAATGAATGAATGCCTTCGTTTCGGTCCACACCTGGAAGTGGGTGTGAGATCTGGGTTCGGGAGACCACACTCAGTGCCGGCCGCGGATCGGACTTTAGGACAAGCTCCTCACTCTCTACGCGGTACACTAACTAACAGGGGCCCAAAAGAGCTTTTTTGCCTTTACGAAATCGCTTGCGAAGTAGACAAAACTCACGCCCAACGTGGGGCTCGAACCCACGACCCTGAGATTAAGAGTCTCATGCTCTACCGACTGAGCTAGCCGGGCAGTTGATGACTCAGCCGATCCCCATGAAAGTTACAGAGACTCTTTCCCCGAATCGCCGGCACTCAAAAAAAAAAAAAAAAAAGGCTGCAGAGTTTCTACTGGGGTGGGCGGGGACTGACTAGCCTTGGCGCCAAATTCTGGGCGCGGCCTCGTACGTCGTTCGCGCGCCAGTCGCTGGGTGGAGCTGGAGAGCTCGCCGCCCCCGGGGCAACGGGACGCCCCAAGTGCGGCCCCGCGGGGCGGCGGGACTACAACTCCCGTGGTGCTTCAGACTCGGAGGAGGTGGGGCCCCGGGCGAAGGCGGGACGCGAGGGCGGGCCTTCCGGGAGTGTGTTTCCGGCGTCGGAGGCCGCGGCCGGGCGCAGTGTGAGAGCGGTAAGATGGCGGCGGCGGCGGTGGTGGAGTTCCAGAGAGCGCAGTCCCTCCTCAGCACCGACCGGGAGGCCTCCATCGACATCCTGCACTCCATCGGTAACGGCCGCCGCGCCCCCTCCGCGGCCCCGGCGGCCCGGCCGCGCCCGTGCGGGTGGGCGGCGGCGCTGCGCGGCCGGGCTAGCCGGCTCCGCGGCTGCTGACTCACTGTGTGTGAGGGGGGCCGGGCCGGGGGCACACAGGCCGCCCGCCGCTCGGGGCAGCGGCCCGGGCCCCCCGCGCCGCCCGCCGGACGGCTGCTGACTCACGGCGCCGCGCTCCCCGGCCGCGGCGCGGGGGGCCCGCGCGCAGCCCCGCTCGGGACGCGGTTGCTTAGGGGCGCAGCCCGGGCCGGGCTCGTCTCCCGGCCGGAGTTTCCCTCCCTGCCGCTCAGGCGTCCCGGCGCCGCGGCGAGACGCGCCGGCCCGGCGGGCGGGCGGGCGGGGGCCGCCGGGGCCGAGCCGGGGGGCCGCCCGGGAGCGCGTGTGGATACGCCGCGGGGGGACGCGGGCGCGGCGCGGGGAAGCGCGGCCGGGCGCCCCGGCGGCTCCGCGGGGTGGCCGCCGTGCCGACGAGGGGCGCTTGGCTCCCGCGTCCCGGAGAGTTGAGTGCGGGCGCTGCCCCGCGCGCGTCCCGCCGGGCTGCCGCTCCGTGCACTTTGCCGGGGTGCCGGGCGGATCAACAAGTAGGGCGCGGGCGCCCGCGCGCGGGGGGCCGCCGGGACCGGGGCTCGGACGGTGACCCGTCCCTGAAGTTTGGTTCCTCCCCACGGGCCCGCACCGGAGCCCCGACGCGGCATCTCCGGGGGGTCCCGGCCGAGGGGCATGTGGGTGCTACCTGACCTCCGAAAGGCGGTTTGGTTTTGAAGTTAATGCTTCGGGCTTGGACAGTTCAAGTTCCAGAGCCAGTGACCTCTCAGTCACAGTGCGAAGTTAACCTCCGTGACTTTTGTTTTTTCTTTTTCCTGTTTTTGGGGTACATCCTGATCACTGGGAGAGTTAATGTGCGAGGCATGGATTTTGTGTGTGTGTGCGTGTGTGTGTGCGTGTGTGTGCGCGCGTGTGTGTGCGCGTGTGTGTGTGCGCGCGTGTGTGTGCGCGGGTGTGCATGCCTAGTATCTGTCTAGGCATATGTAAAAAGTGGAGATTTTGATACACATTACAACGAACCAGAGCTCTCTTGCATTCTTCCAGTGCTAGGGGAAAGTTCCCTCCGCTGTTAGAACGAGCTTGAGTCATGATGGTTGACAGCTTTACTTTTCTCGACTCCATCATGGAGTATCAAAATCTTGGTTTTTGTCAAGTCATGATGCTTTGTTAGAGAAGTCAGAACTAGTCATGCACACAGAAGTTATCACTGCAGACTTGGGGAGGATAGTCATTGTTTAAATATGGTAGAATAGTTTTAAACAGTGGAAAGTGGGAAAGAGCACAAAGTTCTTTTAGCAGGTCCCGGATTCCTGAAAAAGTGGCAATCCTTAGTGAGACTGAGTGGCGCTGTGACCGGTTGGCTTTGTGAAGCTCGTAGTCCAGCACACCCGTAGCTCAGACTTTCCAGACTTAAGATTCACTGAGGGTTGACTTTGCAGTCAGTAACTTTTTTGTTTGGTTTTTAGTTTGTGGCTGATGGTGTATACTCAGGCTTGTTTCTTTTTCTTTTTCTTTTTTTTTTTTTTGAGGGGCGATGGGGAGGGCCACACCTGCCTGATCTCAGGCATTATTCTTGCTCTGTGCTCAGGGGTCACTGGTGGAAAGCTTGGGGGAGCACATGGGGTGCTGGGGATTAAACCTGGGTCGACTGTGTGCAAGGCAAGCACCCTACCTGTTGTACTCTTTGACCCCATATTTGTTATTTTTGCATAAATTAGTGCTTAGCGTGGAAGATTTAAAAGCACAATTGTGAAGAACATATACATATATAATATATATATGTATGTATACAGTGTTGCTTTAATCCGGTGACTGCAACAAGAATTTCAGTGTACATAGGTAAGGGAAATTCTAATTGATAAAATGAAAAGGCACATTTACAGTCAGTGGGCAAAATCTCAGTGATTTACATAGGACTTGTCTAACAATCATTTTACTTTACCGGTTTTAGATTTAAGCTCTCTGGAAGTTGTCTTTGACTATGTTTTAGCTTGAAATTGAAGTTGGTCTTTTGAGGGAAAATGTCCTCTTTATTTTCTGCCAGAGTTTTAAGAGGGTTTACATTTCTCCCCCCAGTGAAACGTGACATTCAGGAGAATGATGAGGAGGCAGTGCAGGTCAAAGAGCAGAGCATCCTGGAACTGGGGTCTCTCCTGGCGAAGACTGGACAAGCTGCAGGTATGTGATTGTTTCCTCATTTGCCTGAAATGCTAGGTGAAATTTTGATTCTCCTGTTTCTTGGTGATAAAATTCAGTTTTATTTCCAGCCTGCTGAGTTTACTGAGCTTTAAGTTTTTTGTTTTGTTTGGACTATGCCAGGAATTAAGCCCAGGATTTCAACCATGTAAGTGCCCTACCATGGAGCTATATCCCAACCCCAAGTTTTGGATATTTCAGCATGAAGTTATGTTCCTTTAATCTCAGTTATTTTGTGGCAGAGTTTTCTCCTGTTGGTGAATATAGAGCTACTTCCTTCTAGTTTGAATATTCTGTTAAATACAGGCAGGAGGTCTTCACTACGCAGCAGTGATGTACGTAAGGTAGATTGTGATTGTAAGCCTGACTTGAAAATGACTAGGTATTTGTATCCAGGGAAGTGACTTGTCCTTTTTTCCCCATATATGGAATGAGTAAGACATGAAATGGAAATATTTCCAGGATTTCGCTGTTGGTACCTAGAACTTTGTGCATGTCATTCCCCAAACATTCTAGTAATTGAATCATTGACTTTCTTTGCTAAGATGAAAGTCTGAAGATGGGCAGTCCTTGGCATGAGAGAATCGTGCTTATCAGGAAGGACCTTTGGCCAGTAAAGTGATAATCATACTTTGAGAAAAATGCTTAAGCCCAAAATGGATGATTTTTGCCAATTTTAAAGTGAATTTAGAACTTTTCTGATTAGTGTGGATTTTAAATTTCTGTTAAGTAACCTCGTGAATTATTTTACCAGACCTTATGCTGTTATTTAAGAGAATGATGGGTTTAAGTAAGCTACACTTTGTGAACTTTGAGAATTAAGCTTTCCTAGTTTATAGTGACTTTTTTTTTTTTTTTTTTTTTTGCTTTTTGGGTCACACCAAGAGATGCTCAGGGGTTACTCCTGGCTTTGCACTCAGGAATTGCTCCTGGCAGTGCTTGGGGGACCATATGGGATGCCGGGGATCGAACCCAGGTCGGCCGCGTGCAAGGCAAACGCCCTACCCGCTGTGCTATCGCTCCGGCCCCTATAGTGACTTATTTTTAGGCTAATTAATAGGAAATTGAGCAAAAGATGTATGAACTTGGGACATATGTTTATATAGGTTGTATATTTTATTGTAGGGCTTGGGTGCTGAGAACTTGCTTCTGGACTATACATACAGGGATTACTCTTGGATCAAACCGGGGTTGACTGTTTTCAAGGCTAACATTTTTACCTGCTGTTCTCTATGGCCCAAGATGTCATATTAAAATACCTATAATTAGGGCCCAGAGAGAGTACAGTGGACAGGGCACTTGCTTTGCATGTGGTCAACCCAGGTTCAATTCCTGGCACTACATATGGTTTTCCCCCATGCCCTGCCTAACGTGACCCCAGAGCACAGAGCCAGGAGTAAGCCCTGAAGGTGTGGCTGCTCCCCCCTCAAAAAAAAAAAAAAGAAAAGAAAAAGCCTGTGATTAGAAAAACTATACCTGTTTTTCAGTGCTAGCTACAGACTTGTTACTATTTTGTTTTGTTATTTTAAGTTACTTCTGACTCAGTTCTGGAGGACACCATTGGGTGTGCTAAGGGGACCATGTTCATGTTCTGGGTTGCTTCCATATGCAAAGCATACGCTCCAACCCTTTGAGTTATCTCCCTGGCTCATAAGTATTTTTTTTTCCCCTTTCCCCTTTTGGGTCATGCCCAGTGATGCTCAAGGGTTACTCCTGGTTCTGCACTCAGGAGCTACTCCTGGCAGTGTTTGGGACATCATATGGGATTCTGGGGAATAGAATCCAAGTTGGCCATGTGCATCCGGGTTGGCCACATGCAAGGCAAATGCCCTCCCCATTGCACTCTCACTCTAGTCCCCCTGGCCCATAACTGTTGATTGTGTTATGCACAATTTTTTTTTAGTTTCCTTTTAGGGGGTACCATACCTGGCGGTGCTCAGGTCTTACTCCTGGCTTTACTCAGGAATCATTCTTTGGCAGGGTTTGTGAGGATCATAAAAGATTAAACCCAGATTAAACCCCTGGGTTAGTGTGTGCAAGGCAAGCACCTACCCTGCTGTACTATATATCCAGCCCCCAAAACAACTTGATAGGATAGATACTATTATCAAGTTTTGCACTTCAGGAAACTTAGCAAAGATGAATAAATTACCCAACGGCACTCAGCTGGTACGTAGTATACCTAGGATTTGAACCCATGGATATCTACTTCAGAATTCATGGCATGATGGATACTGTTTTCCATAGTTATCCACTTGTGGAGTCTAAGTGGGAGTTGGTATTCTCTTTTTCTTTTTCTTTTTTTTTAAACGTTAGACTGAGTTTGTTATATTATTATGGATTTCTCTTTGAATTAATTTATTTAATTTTTAGGGTTTTTTTTCTGCCACATCCTGTTTGGGTTTACTCCTGGTTCTGTGTTCAGGGGTCACTGCTGGCAGGCTCGGGGGACTGCATGGGGTGTCAGGGATTGAACTTGGGTCCGCCATGTGAGAGGCAAGTACTCTATCAGCTCTACTATTGCTCTGGCCTCTACGCTTTCAATTACTGTGAACCTAGAAGTTGTAGAATAGTTTTGAAAATTTATTCAAAAGGTAATAAGGCAAATTTCTAGAAACTTAAGAGAACCAAATAATGATTCAGAACTTTTCTATCAGATATCTAAATTTTTCTTGTATGTGTAATTAAAAACAGCATGTAGTATAGTATTATCTCAGAAAAATTACTCAAAAACATTAATTTGTTTAAAATTCCTGTTTTACGCTTTGGTATCACTGAAGTTGATTTTTTTTTTTCTTGAGGGTGGTGGGGGGCTATACTGGGTGGTGCTCAGGGATCACTGCCAGGGTTTGGGGGATCATGTGGGGTACTGGGAATCAAATTTGAATTGGTTGTGTGTAAGGCCTTACTTATTGTTCTGGCCCTATCACCTTTGTTTTTTTTTTTTTTTTTTTTGGTTTTTGGGTCACACCCGGCAATGCACAGGGGTTACTCCTGGCTCTTCACTCAGGAATTACCCCTGGCGGTGCTCAGGGGACCATATGGGATGCTGGGATTAGAACCTGGGTCGGCCGCGTGCAAGGCAAACGCCCTACCCGCTGTGCTATCGCTCCAGCCCATCACCTTTGTTTTTATCCTTACCTTCTAGTCAACAGTTAGAAGTATATACTTACTAACCTGTTGGAACTTGGCAGATATTCAGAAACTTTTCCAGTTTTATTACTGTTCTCTGAGAGTTTGATGAGTTTATATAGAAAACAGAAACTGGGAGGGGGGGTGCTGGAGCGATAGCACAGCGGGTAGGGCGTTTGCCTTGCACATAGCAGACCCGGTTCGATTTCCAGCATCCCATATGGTCCCCTGAGCATCGCCAGGAGTTAATTCCTGAGTGCAGAGCCAGGAGTAACCCCGTGCATCGCCGGGTGTGACCCAAAAAAGCAAAAAAAACCAAAAACCAAAAAACAAAAAAAAAACTGGGTTGGAGAGCTAGTAGGGTGTTTGCCTTGCATGCGGCCGACCTGAGTTTGATCCCCAGCAGTAATTCCTGAGTGCAGAGCCAAGAGTAATTCCTGAATGTACTTAGCTCATGTAGCCTGGTATAGCCCCCCAAAACAAAAAAACAAACAAAAAATAAAATAGAAATGTAAGCTAGTCTTTAGGCTTACTTTTTTATAAACCTGTTTTTGATAGGTTTTGTTGTTTCTTTGGATGTTAGGTTCCTGAGAATAGAAAATATTTTTGTTTCCTTAACCTTCGATTTTGTTCATTTATTTATTGTTCATTTATTACTGTAAACTAGTAGCAAGTCCCTACTAAAGTTTGGGGATTTAGTGCAGGGCATATGTCTGACCACTAGTTAAATCTCTGATACCACATGGCCTTCCTGGCACTACCAGTTGTGACCTTGGAGGTTCATGAGCACTGTTGGTGGACCCCTGCTTCTGCTGCGCCTGAGCAGTACTGCATCCTCAAGCCCTGGCACCGAACTGGCACTGAACTGCTGACCCGGGTCCCTGGAAGCGGTGCTGGGCTCCCTACGCACTGGTTAGGAAACTCCTCCTTTCTCTCCTCAAAAAGATGGTCCCTGACCGATGGTGGTCATTGGGATTTAGTGAATAAGATGTCTGGTGGATAATATTGATTGAAAGCAGTGCTGAGCATCATTGGATGCTTAGATTCAGGAGCTACTGTTTTCAAACCCTAATATTGAGACACTTAAAAGAATTATGTTGAGTTCTGTGAGGTTCTGAAAATCAAGTTTTCATTATATAATTTGGAAGTAATTCTAGTGAGAGGAGGAGTAAGACAGTATTATTTAATGGAAATTAAAAGGAACATTATTTTGTGTATAGATGGAAATAGAGAAGATAACTAAATATAAACAAAACCCCAAAACAGTAGTAGACTAAGATAAAAAAAAATGTAATTAATTCTTCTGAGAAGTGTGGCAGCTGAATGGTCTTTTGTTTTTGTTAGAGTAAAAAGACAACATTCAGTCCTTGAAGGAAATACTGTAATACCACCAGGTGCTAGAGAGAAAGGCAGACTGCTTAGCTCATGTTTCATTTCTGCCTTTTCCAGGAAGGAAAATGATATTCAAACTGAAAAAGATAGAAATAACGTCAGGAAAGAGAATTAAAGTCAACGTAGGTGAGAGAAGAAAGAGCAGAGAGTTCCTTAGATAAATTCAACTAGACTATGGTAATTACTCTTAATATTCTAAGAGTAGTTTTAGCAGATAATAATTTATAGAGCCACAATAATTCTGAGAAAAATAATGGAAGGTGGACAAGTTATAACAAAAAAAGTAACAAAATATGCCTTGATACTCAGGATAGGCAAACAATGCACCACCAGTTTTTGGGTTTTTGGATCACACTTGGCAGTGCTCTGGGATCTGGCTCTGTGCTCAGAGATCACTTCTGGCAGAACTCATGAGAACATATTTGGTGTGAAGAGGTGAGGCAGAGGGGGAGATGGAACACAGGTCCTGTGCAAGGCAAGCACCCTACCTGTTGTATTATCTCTGTGGCCCCTGTTGCTCCATTTTTTTAAAAATCAGATGAAAACAACTGATTTAGATACTATAAATTGTTAATCAATAGAAAAGTTCTTAAAGGCATTGTTTGGTAAATGGATATTATTCTCCTCTCCCTTGTCTTTAAGAAAAGTTCTTAAAGACATTGTTTGGTAAATGGATATTATTCTCCCCCCCTTTTAAAAAAATTTGTTTTTGAGCCATACCCAGTGGTATTTAGGGCATACTCCTGGCTCTGCACTTAGGGATCACTCCTGGCAGTGCTCTGGGAACTATATGGGGTGAGATGCCGAGGAATCAAATCTGTGTTGGACATGTGCAAGGCAAGCACCTTACCTGCTATATTGAAAATTCCTCTGGCACCTAAAGAGTGGGTTTCTGAACAGATTATTCTAAACTCATATCTCTTTAGTTACATTTGTAAGACTCATAGATTTGCAAGGTTCCATCATGCTCAGGGGTAACTCCTGGCTCTCCACTTAGGGGTCACTTCTGGCAGTGCTCAGAAGACCATATGTGGTGCCAGGGATTGAACCTGGCTTGGCCGGTGCGCGACAAGCACCCTACCTTTGTACTGCCTCTCCATTCCCTGCCTTCTGTTCTTGTAAGTGATGGTTTATAAAATAAAGCCACATTCACTTGTTTTCATGTTGTCTCTGACAGATTTTTACATTGCTATGGCAGAGTTAGGTACCTGCCACTGAGCCCAGTTAGTCCACAAACCCAAAAATGTTCACTTGTTTTCTTTATGGAACCTCTTAGAAAATGTTTTGGGCTAGAAGAATAATTTCATTTTATTTCTGACGTAATTGGAGTATTTGAACATTTGCCATGGCATTATTGTTAGATATGGATTGTGCTTCTCTAACAGCAAATAGATCATTTCTCATCCAGGAGGGATGCCTAGCATCGTGTCACAGGAATCTGCCCTTGCTCTGTTCAACACATCTGACATTATGACTAAAGTCCTTTCAGTAAATGTGCTTTTTTTTTTTTTGCTTTTTGGGTCACACCCAGTGATGCTCAGGGGTTACTCCTGGCTTTGCACTCAGGAACCACTTCTGGCGGTGCTTGGGGGACCATATGGGATGCCGGGGATTGAACCCGGGTCGGCCGTGTGCAAGGCAAACGCCCTACCCGCTGTGCTATCGCTCCGGCCCCAAATGTGCATATTTTTTAGAAGATTAGTGCAGTAATAAGTACAATAGAGGACACAATTACGAAAGTTTTTGCCAAAGCCAGCAAAGTTGAATTTGGTTGTGGTAAGGAGAGCCCGGCAAGCTACCAAGTATCTTGCCTGCATGGCAGAGCCTGGCAAGCTACCCATGGTGTATTCGATATGCCAAAAACAGTAACAAGTCTCACAATGGAGATGTTACTGGTGCCCGCTCGAGCAAATCTGTGAGCAACGGGATGACAGTGACAGTAGGATAAAGTTAGACCCTTAAAAGTATTTATCAAAACAAAGGAAGCTGGGGCAGAGATAATAGATAATAATAGAGATAATAGTGGGTAGGGTGCTTCCCTTGCAAGTGGCCAACCCAGGTTCAATCCCTTGTACCCCATATGTTTTCCCAAGCCTCACCAGGAGTGATAGCTGAGTACAGAGCCTGCAGTAAGCCCAACTAAAGGGGAATTACTTGTGTGTGTAAAAAAAAAAAAAAAACCTTAATATCTGACCAAAGAGTGCTATTAGAAAAAGCAAAGCATACTATCTTGTGTTACGTGTAGTCAGATTAAGAGAACTAAATCTCATATTTACTGGTCAGCACTACCTTGAGCATTATTTTCTTCCTAAGCTCAGAGTAGGTCAAATAAAATGATAAGAGAAAAAATAGATAACGAATCTAGAAACCAGAACTTTAGAAGATGTGTTGAAATAGAGAAGGCTTTTTTGTTTATTTGGGGCCATACCCTGTGATGCTCAGTGATTACTTCTGGTGCTACACTCAGGAATCACTCCTGGCAGTGCTCAGGGTATCATCTGGGGTTCCAAGGATTGAAGCTGGGTCGGCCATGTACAAGGCAAGTGCTCTACCTGTTGTACTATCACTCTGGCCTCAGCATTACACTGTGATTCTATCAGATAATTAAAATTTACATGACTGTAAAGTGATTTGAGGGCAGAAGTCAGTACAGCTTGGAGGTAGCATTGAAAGATTTCATAGGACTGTAATTGGATCTAAAAGAATATTTTGTATTTACATTTATTGAGAGCATGGAGAGAAATTCCACACGGAAATGCAGCATGAATGAATCATGAAAGCAGGAGTATATAGATCATGTAGAGGTAAATGGTGGCAGAATGGGAAACAATTTTTGGTTTTTTATTTTGGACCACACTTGACAGTGCTCAGAGCATTCTCCTACTTCTCTGTCCAGGGATCACTAGCTGTGCTGGGGAGAACATAGGGGTGCTGGGGAACCACCCTGGGTCTGCTGCATAGAAGGCAAGTGATTTCGCTGAACTCTGGCCCTGAATTAAGAGGTGTATTTTTTGTTTGTTTTGATTTTGGGGCCATACCTGGTGGTGCTCAGTGCTTACTCCTGGTTTTGCACTCAGGGATCACTTCTGGTGAGCTCAGGGTGCTGGGATTGAACCTGCGTTGGCTATGTCCAAGGCAAATGCCCTACCCATTGTACTATCCAGTTTGGCCCTGAATGAAGTTTTTATATAGTGATTCTGTAAGAATATTACTGGATAATACAAAAAAGGCTGGTAATAAAGTAAATCTTAATAGATTTATTTTTGGCTTTTGGGCCACACTTAGCTTTGCACTACTTGTGGGACTTTGGGGACCATATGGGGTGTAGGGGATCCAACCTGATTTGACTGCATGCAAGGCAAGTATCCTGCATGCTGTGCTGTACTATTTATCCCCCCCCCCCGCGGGTTCTAAATATTTATCTTAATTTTAATACATTTTTTACATTTTTTAAATGAATCAGCGTGGAGTACAGTTACAGACTTACGAACTTTTATGCTTACATTTCAGTTATACAGCGATCGAGTACTCATTCCTTCACCATTGCCCACCCCATCCCCTATACCCCACCCCGCCTCTGTGACAGGGCATTTCCTTTTGCTGTCTCTCTTTATGGGTGTTGTGGGTTGCAATAGAAGTGTTGAATTGCCATCATTCGGTCTGTAGTCTACTTTTAGCACGCATCTCCCATCCTGAGCGGGCCCAAGCACCCCATACTTGGTGTTCCCTTCTCTATTTGAGCTGCCATTTCCCCCTGCATGTGAGGCCGGCTTCCAAGCCGTGGAGCAATCCTCCTGGTATTCATCTCTACTATTCTTGGGTGTAAGTCTCCCATTCTGTTTCTTTATATTTCACAAATGAATGCAGTCTTTCTATGTCTGTTCCTCTCTTTCTGGCTCATTTCACTTAACATGATGCTCTCCATGCTGTACTGTTTCACTGGCCCCTGTGGTTATAGTTTAAGATAGATGATGCAAAATAAAAATTTTAAAAGGGTACAGAAGAGCTTTAAAGGGAAACTACCAGAACTTTTTTTTTTTTTCCTGACCATATGAAATGATACTCAGGGCTTACTCCTGGGTCTGTTCTAGGGATCACTCCTGGTGGTGCTTGTGGGACCATATGAGGTGCATGCAAGGCAAGTGCCCTAGCCATTGTACTATAGCTACTTTTACAGCCTCAGTATTGTAACTTTTTTTTTAATTCCTGGTGGTGCTCCGGGGATCATATGGGATGCTGGGAATCAAACCTAGGTTGGCCTCACGAAAGGCAAATACCCTACCCGCTGTGCTAGTGCTCCAGCCTCAGTACTGTAACTTTTATGTGTGAAGTTTCAGAGGTTCAAGGAAGTGAAAATGCTAAAATGCTAATTATACTGGATAGAGTTAAGTATTTTGGGAGGGGAAAAAAAGAGGGAATCTAGAACTGAAAAACTATTTTATTTATTTATTTTGTTTGTTTTTGAACCATAACTGGTAGTGCTCAGGGATTACTCCTGGCTCTGTGCTCAGGGATTACTCCTGGTGAGGCTTGGGGGACCATATGGGATGCTGTGGATCAAACCTAGGTTGTCCAGTGCAAGGCAAGTGCTCTATTTGCTGGAGTATTGACTAGAGGAAATTTTTTTTAATGTTTATAGCCTGATATTTGTTGGTTGTGGGAAGTTATGTTGTCCAAAGTGGGCAAACACAGCATATTTCATGATTCTTGAAACTTTTCTCTCAAAGTATGAGTAGCTTGATGTGTGTCTTTTATTAAGGTGGATATGTGAGTCAGAGAGCCAAGAGCCTTTTCCACACTCTTATGGTGGGGATATGAATCCATTGGTGGTATATATAACGTATTTGCTATTCTATTACCTGCTAGGAATGCTTTAATTTCCTGCTGTTTCATGTCGAGTGATTCCAGTGGCATGAATGTTTTTATGATCTTGGATCATTTTTCAGTGAGTATTTTTATCCCTAATATGGATATTTATTTTTCCTTGTCTGCATTGCCTCTCACACAGAGCTTGGAGGACTTCTGAAGTATGTGAGACCCTTCTTGAATTCCATCAGCAAGGCTAAAGCAGCTCGTTTGGTCAGATCTCTTCTTGATCTGTTTCTTGATATGGAAGCAGCTACAGGGCAGGAGGTAAGCTACTTATATGACAAATTGGAAAGAGTCTGCTTCAGGGAGAGAAGTACTTTTCTGCACTTTGGTGTTTAGTGTGGAAGCCACAGCTTGGAGGATAAGACAGCTCAGGACTGGAACATGTCAGTTTCTTTGTTACAGGGCATTTGATACTTTGGGTCTGTTCCAAGCTTTGCTTTGTAAGTGGAGATTGTCAGTGGTCCCTGGAATCCTCATTACATCAGGGTCACAGACTGATTCTTGTCTCTGAGGTGTTATATTGCTGCAGCTTTGTAATGTTTTCTGTGTCTATGGTACCTTTCATCCTGTATTACAAAGCTCCTTCTGAGTATAATTAAGTCTGTGGCATCTTTTCTTGGCTTATTTTGCACTGTGTGTATACCTTTTGTGTAGGATGAGCACTCAGCCATTTGTGTAGGGTCTTTTTTGGGGGGAAGAGCATACCCATTGGTGCTCGGGGGCTTACTTTTAGCTTTGTGTTCAGGGATCACACTGCTGGTGATGTTATGGGGACCATAGTTGATTCCAGGAATAGAACCTGGGTCTGCCATTTATAAGGCACATGCCCTACTTGGTGAACTCTCTCACCTGTCCCATCCATTTGTATCTTGCATACAAGGTAAATGTCTTTTGCAAGCACAGACTAGAATCGGAGGTCTAATATTAAAAGAGTGGTTTACCAGAATCAATGAACCACTTCCCATTTTTTCTAAGATAACTGTACTTTTGCAGTTAAGCATGTGATATTACCAAAGTTAAGAACCATTCTGGATTGGAGAGAGAGTTCTGGGGTTAAGGTGCTTGCTTTACACATGACAGATCCCAGTTAAATTCTTGCTACTGCTTATGGTCTGCTGAGCACTACCCTAAGCACAGAGGAGTAAACTCCCAGTATCTGGCAGATTTCAGCATAATAATGTTTCAGTTGTTGTTTCCTTGTTTTGGGGCCACACCCAGCAATGCTTAGGGGTTATACCTGGCTCTGCACTCAGGAATCAGTAGTGTTGGTGCTTAGGGACAATATGGAATGCCTGGGATCCAACCTGAGTTGTTTGTATGCAAGGCAAGCACCCTACCCACTATATCTCCGCCCCCCCCCTTTGTTTTAAATATTGTTTTGCACAAGTCTTTGATATATATAAAATAGATAATATTATTATTATTATTACTATTATTAGACTGGGAGAGGGTTTTTAAGAGCAGGATGAGGACCTAAGGGAACAAGGAAGAAGAAACACGAGCTATGCAAGGGTAGAGATAGTGGTAGGCCTACAGAGACAACTCTTATTCCATAGGTTGGTCTTTTTTTCTTTTTTTTTTGTGATACACCACATAGGACTGTACTCAGGGTTTACTTCTGGCTCCACTCTCAGGGATCACTTATTACAGTGCTTAGGGGCCGTATCAGGTCCTGGGATTGAAACTGGGTTGGCTGTGTGCAAGATGAGCAACCCACCTGTTGTATTAGTGGTCTCGCCTGTTTAGACACTTAGATGCCTGTTTTTCTTTTATTTTTGGAAGTGCTCAGGGATATCTCCTGATTTGTTGCTCGGGGATCAACCCTAGTGGTGCTTTGGGGACCATATTTAGTGCTGGGGACTAAATTAGGGTAAACTGTGTGCAAGGCAAGAATCTTAATCTCTGTACTGACTCTCTGGCCTTAGATGACTGCTTTCAAAACCAAAGCAGTGAAATTCTTTTTGTGAGCAATTTTTTTGTGTGGGGGAGGGGATCAGGGGCATACCTGGTGGTTCTCCTACCTGCTGTACTATCTGGCTCTTTGTGAACAATTTTTTTGGGGGTCACACCAGGCGATACACAGGTGTTATTCCTGGCTCTGCACTCAGGAATTACTCCTCAAGGGACCATATGGGATGCTAGGAATTGAACCCGAGTTGGCTGTGTGCAAGGCAAACACCCTACCCGCTGTGCTATTGCTCCAGCCCCAATTTGTGAGCAGTTTAAAGGAAAATGTGTTTTTTTGTTGTTGTTTTGACTGAGCCTCAGATTTATGGCATCAATACATGTGAAGCATGTGATACACCACTGAGCTATGTTTTTGGCCCTGAAGAAATGATTTTTGGGACTGCTACAGTGCTCAGGTATTACTCTTGGTTTGATCCTCAGGAATCACTCCTGGTAATGCTTGGGGGACCATATGTGGTGCCAGGAATCGAATCTAAATCAGTTGAATTCAAGGCAAGAGCCCTATGTTCTATACTATCTCTTTGGCTCCCCTAAAATAATTTTCTTTTATGGTTGTCTTACCTAACTTATTAAAAAAATTGTACTTTGTTTCGAACCCAGGTCCGATTCCTCCGTCCCTCTCGGAGAGCCTGGCAAGCTACCGAGAGTATCCCGCTCGTACGGTAGAGCCTGGCAAAGCTACCTGTGGCGTATTCGATATGCCAAGAAATAGTAACAACAAGTCTCACAATGGAGCCGTTACTGGTGCCTGCTCAAGCAAATCAATGAACAGCAGGACAACAGTGCTACAGTGCAGTGCTTATGTTTGACATGGCAACCTTAGATTGGCCTGACGTGGGGTCCAGGGCTGGAATGAGAGTTCAAAGGGTTCAACACAGTTTAGCATGTATGCAGACCTGGGTTTAGTCCCCCATCCCTCTACCTCCCCAAGGAGCACCTTTGGGAGAACCCCCATTCACAGAGCCAGCAATAGTGGCTCCTCCCTCCACCCCCAGCCCTCCTTGCTGGGTATGGCTCCAAATGAACAAAAATATTTAGAGACCTGAATAATAAATGCTAATTGAGATAAACTAGTAAATACTACCTGGAACTATTTTTTTGGGGGAAGGGTGAAGAGGGGACAGGTTTGGGGCCTCAGCCAGCAGTTCTTAGGGGCTTTCCCTTCCTTGATACTTGGGGTTGCTTCTGGTAGTGCTCTCGGGATATAGGGTGATGGGGATTGAACCCAAGCTTGCTGCATAAGAAAGTGTATTGAAATTAATTGAACTATCTCTCTGGCCTTTATCTAGGTCTTTATAAACAATTAATTCTGTAAGTCACTTCTTGGTACTCTGAGGTCTCTGGAATTTGTCTCTTCCCATAGAACTGACTTGGTGGGTAGAACGGCATTTATTTATTTATTTTATTTTATTTTATTTTATTTTATTTTATTTTATTTTTTCTTCTTTTTGGGTCACACCTGGCGATGCACAGGGGTTACTTCTGGCTCTGCACTCAGGAATCACCCCTGGCAGTGCTCAGAGGACCATATGGGATGCTGGGATTCGAACCTGGGTCGGCCGCGTGCAAGGCAAACGCCCTACCCGCTGTGCTATTCCTCCAGCCCCAGAACAGCATTTATTTTATGAACAACCAGTTTTTCTCCTTTTAGGAAGTCTAACCAGATCATGATTTTAAGTGTTCTGTAGTTGGTAGTTGGATTTGCTTCTACATGTGGGTCTGTCTGGTTAGGCCCTCCCTTTTTATTTTACTGTTGTACATTGCTCATATCATTTATTTATTTATTTATTTATTTATTTATTTATTTATTTATTTATTTATTTATTGGTGCTGGGGACCCAACCTAGGATCTCACACATGCAAGGCAAGTGCTCTTCCATTGAGCTACAATTCCAGCCCCTGTACAATCACCTTTTTTGTGAAGGAGGGTGTTTGGGTCCCAGCCAGTCACTTCTGGCTCTGTGCTCAGGGATATCTCCTAGTGGGTTCAGGGGACCATATAAGATGCTGGGTGTCAAACCCAAGTTAGCGTTCTTCTCTCTCTCTCTCTCTCTCTCTCTCTCTCTCTCTCTCTCTCTCTCTCTCTCTCTCTCTCTCTCTCTCTCTCTCTCTCTCTCTCTCTCTCTCTCTCTCTCTCTCTCTCTCTCTCTCTCTCTCTCTCTCTCTCTCGCATGATTGGTAGTTTTATCTTCTTACAAAAATTTCACCCTGCACTACTTCTTTCCCTCGCTTTTATTATTGCTGTGATGGTCTTCTTCTTTTTTTTTTTTTTTGCAGCTTTTTTGGGCCACAACCCACAATGCTCAGGGTTTCACTCCTGACTTTGCACTCAGGAATCACTCCTGGTGGTGCACGGGAGACCATATGGGATGTTGGCCATGTGCAAGGCAAGCGCCCTACTGCTGTACTGTTGTTCCAGCCCCATTTGGATTGGCTCACTTGGTTGAGATACTTGTGCATAATTGATTTCAGTACTTACCGGGAATCACATTTTTGCTTTGATATACTTCTGGTTGTCGTGCTCACTGGTAGACACGCAGTACTGCTTGGGTGGGGATTGCTTTTTTCCGTGTGGTGCTTGGTTATTTCGTTGCTGCATGCACACTTCTGTTGTGTTGCTTGGATTGTAACTCAGCATATGGGCTGTGCCTGGGTGTAACTCAGCATATGGGCTGTGCTTGGGTCAAACTCAATGGCTGTGTGTCTGTAAGGCCAGGTGCTCTGCTACATCTCTAGTCACCCAAGAGCTGATGTCTTCATCCATGTCTTCTTTTAATAGTATTTGTGAATTAAAGTAATTAGCTAATTTTGGGAGAAATTACAACTCATCTAAACTCTTCCATATTATACCTCAAACTGAACATAGCAAACCTCAGCATCCAATCACTTACTAAATTCTGTTATTCAGGTTCACCGTCTGTCTCTTTTTGGGGGTGGGGATAGGGCAGTGCTCAGGGATTTACTCCTGGTAGGATTCAGGGAACTATATGTAGTGCCAGAATTTAATCTGGGCCTCTTGCTGCAAAGGAAGCACCCTACTTGTTGTACTGTCTCTCCGGGCTCGCTCCTTCCTTCCTTCCTTCCTTCCTTCCTTCCTTCCTTCCTTCCTTCCTTCCTTCCTTCCTTCCTTCCTTCCTTCCTTCCTTCCTTCCTTCCTTCCTTCCTTCCTTCCTTCCTTCCTTCCTTCCTTCCTTCCTTCCTTCCTTCCTTCCTTCCTTCCTTCCTTCCTTCCTTCCCTCCCTCCCTCCGTCCCTCCCTCCCTCCCTTCCCACCTTCCTCCCTTTTTGGGTCACACCCAGCGATGCTCAGGGGTTCCTCCTGGTCTGCACTCAGGAATTACTCCTGGCGGTGCTTGGGATGCTGGGGATTTAACCCGGGTTGGCCAAGTGCAAGGCAAACACCCTACCTGCTGGACCATCGCTCCAGTCCATCCTTTGTTTCTTTGCAGCAGTAATAACTGGCCCTTTCCCCATAAGCTTTTATGTTTACGGGACATTTTCATGTTATCTTTGTTGTTCTCAGCCTTATACTAATAGGATTTTTTGGTTTTTTTGAGTCACACCCGGCAATGCACAGGGGTTACTCCTAGCTCTGCACTCAGGAGTTACCCCTGGCAGTGCTCAGGGGACCATATGGGATGCTGGGAATCAAACCCAGGTCGGCTGTGTGCAAGGCAAACGCCCTACCCGCTGTGCTATTGCTCCAGCCCCACTAATAGGATTTTTAAAATTATTATTATTTAAACTTATTTTTTAATTAGTGAGTCACAGTGAGGGTACAGTTACAGATTCACACATTTTCATGCTTGTTTTTCCCTCATGCAATGTTTGAGAGCCCATCCTTCCACCAGTGTCCATTCTCCACCAATGAACCCAGTATTCCTCCCACCCCCCAATAATAGGATTTTTTAAAAATATATATATTCAAGTCTTTGCTTACATTTCACTTTTTTTGAGTTCTTCATCTCTTTGAACTCCCAGGCTTTGTAGGGAGTGATTGCTGAATGCAGAGCCAGGAGTAATTCCCGAGAACAGCCAAGTGTGGCTCCAAAACAAAAACAACCCAGAAAACAGCTATGAAGTGAGCTTATGTATGTGGGAGTAAAGGAATGTGATGGGAGGAGTGGGAATGATGGTAGTTGCCAGTGGAAGTAGGGGAAGAGTTGGGATAAGTAGGGGAAAAAGAACATTGAATTAGATCCTTTCTAAATAGTGGTCTGAAATTTCAGAATTAAGCTTAACCTTCAGGAATCTTAGGGAGTTGCCCTGGGAAGCCATTTTTTTGGTTTAGTCTTTGCAACTAAAGCACAAAGCACATTTTAAGAAACCTATGTTGAAATTTTTGTTAGGGACCCTACAGGTTGGATAGGGTTGGGTTTGATCCCTGGTCCCTGGCCTTCTGAGCATCACTGGGTGCAGCCCTGGAGACCCCTGAGCACCATGGGGTGTGGTGCTGGAGGCTTCTTACAGGGTTGGAGCAGTGCTGTCTCCTCAGGCTTTATCACTGAACCCCCAGTCGGGTTCGCCAAGGGTCACAGGAGTGACCAGGCTCCTTGGGCAGCGTTTGGAAAAGAAAATTTTGTTTGAAATAGCATTTAAACAGAGAAGGGGGTTTGAGTAAATTGAGCCAGGAGTTTTGTTTGAAAGTACTAGAACACATGCTTCGTAGGAGCCCTTCGTTCCATACCTCAACCACATGGTTCCACAGTATCAAAAGTAGTAACTTGAACACTGCACCAGGAGTGACTCTAGTCCTGTTGTATGACACTCACCCAAGTAAAATTTCTTTTTTTTGGCGGCGGGGGGGGGGGGGTAGTGTTTGTGTGAAACTTGGCTGTCCTCAGGATCCTGGTGATGGATGCTTAGGGGACCATAAGCAGGACAGAGGATCTAACCAGAATCAGCAGCATGCAAGGCAAGCACCTTAATCTCTGTACTAACTTTGGCCCCAAATATCTATTTTTGTTTGTTTATTTGTTTTTGAGCCACACCCACTGTTGCTCAGGATTGCTTCTGGCTTTGCACTAAGGAATCAATCCTGGAGGGCTCGGGAGACTATATGGGGTTCCAGGGATCGAATTTGGGTTGGCTGTTGTTGGCAAGGCAAGTGCCAACCTGCTGTACTATCTCTTCAGCCCCAGGTATCTAGTTTTTGCTACAACCTTTTATTTATTTATTTATTTATTTAAGTAACACATTTTATTTAGAGGTTTTTTTGAGGGAAGGAGGAAGGGATAAGTGGGAGAGAGAATAGTAAGAGTAACGCGCTCGGCAGAACGAGGGCTTCTTCAAGGGTGCAGAGAGCTCTACACACATCTTAGCACTAGACACAAAACTATGAGAGTACACATCTCAAGAAGGGAGATGCGGGCGGACACATGGGCTCAGGCAGCAGATGTGCCACAACATTTTATATGCAAGGGCTTTCTCCAAAAGTATTTGCTTCTAATACATTTCTTTCTGTTTTTTTTTTTTTTTGGGTCACACCCAGCGATGCACAGGGGTTACTTCTGGCTCTGCACTCAGAAATCACCCATGGCGGTGCTCAGGGGACCATATGGGATGCTGGGAATCGAACCCGGGTTGGCCATGTGCAAGGCAAACACCCTACTCGCTGTGCTATTGCTCCAGCCCCCATTTCTTTCTGTTTTTTTTTTTTCTGGTTTTGTTTTTACTTATGATGTTGGTGGAGAGTTACACCTGACCATTCATGGGCTATTTTCAACTGGGACTCAAGGGAATGACTATATGTTGTTGTTTCTTCTTTTTTTAATATGGAGCATTAAAATCTGGAACACATCATGAATTTACATGCGTCATTCTTGTGCAGGGGCCATGCTAATCTCCCTATCATTCCATTTTTAGAATATGTGCTGCCAAAGTGAGCAGTTAGGGCCCTGTACAGTGTCAGGGATTGAATGCTGGCCTCTGGGATTGAATGCTGGCCTCTGACATCTCCCTGGTCTCTTACATATTCTATATTCTTTATCAGTCATTGTCATCATTAACAAAGCACAAAGACTCGCAAACAAAATAGCTGTTGTAGGCTTTAAATTTTTTTGTACGACCAAAGTGCTTTATTTAAAAAAATATATTTATCAATTAGTCTTAGATAATGCAAATCGTGTACTCTGTTACTGATAGTAGATACATAGTTGATTAAATTTTTATTTTCCTTGATAAAAATGTTTTTGCTTTAGGAGAAATTTTTTGCTAAGTTCAGTATGTTAAGGCTGGGTTGAGGTAGAAAGAGCATTGGAGGTAGGGTAGAGTTAGTTCCAGCAGCTGATACGTGATCTTAGGTGAGTCACTTTTCTGATTCTCAAATAATTGAAGGCAGGTGAAATTATGTAGTGTTTCATTAATAGGAATATACATCACATTGGCCAAGTTCTAATCTAGAGTTGAATCAGGAGCTTATACATATGTTTTTGTATTGATTGGAAAATTTCTCATGGGTTGGAGCAGTATTACAGTAGGTAGGGTGCTTGCCTTGCATGTAGCTGACCTAGGTTTGATACCTGTCATCACATATGTAACACCCCAGGACTACCAGGAGTGATCCTTGAGTGCAGAGCCAGGAGTAAGCACTGAATTCTGCTGGGTGTGTCTCTGTCTCACCCAAAAAGGGGAAAAAACTAATTAAAATAAAATTGGTGAACATGTTCGCTGTCAATAGACACTTGAGAGCAAAGACTTATATTTTCATTGCTAAAGGTTCTCAGCAAGGTGTTTTCAGTTCTAGTCTGCTGTGAGTTTGACTTTTCAGAAATAACCAAAAACACCTGAAATTGGCTTAATTTTAGTTTTTGTAGAATTTTTTTTTTTTTGAGGTCAGTTGAAAGTTGGAGATTAAGTAGCCACCAGAGGGCTCCAGTAGTAAAGATTTTACTGAATCTCTTACTGGCAGTGAGATTTCTACAAAGAAAATGTAGCATAGTTCTTGTATTGAAGATCGGCTCTTTAGACAGAAGACCTGTGAGTTTGGGATGTCTCTTTACAACATCTCTTGGAGAGCTTTGGATTTTCCTTTAAAAATTATTCTATTGCAGGCAGAGATAGTATAGAGGTTAAGCTGCTTACCTTGCATATAGTCATCTCCAGTTTGATTCTCATTATATAATGGTCCTTCCAGCACCACCAGGAGTGATTTCTGAGCACAAAGCTAGGAGTAAACCCTAACCCCCTTTTGCCTTTGAGCACTATTTGGGAGTCCTCCCTTTCCTCCCCCCCAAAAAACTACTGTTATATTTACAGTTACTTTTGGAGGCTGAAGAGATAGCACAGTGGGTAGGGGTTCTTGCCTTACACGCGGCTGACTTGGTTCTATCCCTGGCACCCCATATGGTCCCCCAAGTCCACCAGGAATGACCTCTGAGTGCAGAACTAGGGGTGAATTAGGTGTGGCCTAATCATGCACTATACTACTTGGATTATATTGACCTGGGAGTTCAGAGCACCTTTACATAATATTTTAAAGCTCTATTAAGGGTTAGCTAGTTTTAGTTACCTTTTAATTAACTTTTACCATTACTTATTTTTATTTATTTTATTTCATTTTATTTTTTGCTTTTTGGGTCACATTTAGCCATGCTCAGGGAACACACTTGGCAGACCCGGGGACCATATGGGTGCTGGGGTTTGAACCTGGGTCAACCATATGCAAGGAAAATGCCTTACTTCCTTTACCATCACTGAGCACAGAGACAGGAGTAAACCATGAGCACCACTGGATATGGCCCCCAAACAAAAACAAATCAAGCAAAAGAATACAATTTTAAGCACAGCTACTTTGTGTGTAAAAAGCCAAGTTATACTTCACTATGGTAAAACCATTTCACACTGAGATACTATGGCTCAAGACATGTCCCTTTGGGGCTGGAGCGATAGCACAGCAGGTAGGGCATTTGCCTTGCATGCAGCCAGCCCAGGTTCAATTCTCAGCTTCCCATATGGTCCCCTGAGCACCTCCAAGGGTAATTCCTGAGTGCAGAGCCAGGAGTAACCCTTGTGTATCGCCAGGTGTGACCCAAAAAGCAAAAAAAAAAAAATAAAAGACATGTCTCCCTGAGTTACTAAATAGACAACAATAGTACTGTATAAGGAAGAAATTAAAGCTGTTTTCCAAAATAAGGTGTTTTGGGGGAGGCTCAGTGGTGCCTGGGTCTATGCCTGCCTGGTTATTGGAATACTCCAGGCATTGCTCTGGGGAATTTGTGGTGCTGAGGATCAAATGAGACCTCTTACAGCCCTTTATTTATTTTGGGTCATACCTGGCAATGGAAGCAGGGTTTATGGAAGGAATGTGAGAACATAATGTTGCTTGTATTGTCTCTTTCTGGTGCAGGTCGAGTTGTGTTTAGAATGCATTGAATGGGCCAAATCAGAGAAAAGAACTTTCTTACGCCAAGCTTTGGAGGTATGTACCTAAATTAGTATTACTTCAGGTCTTGAGGAATTAGGTTTCCTGAATATAAGTGACATCCTGAGTGAACATGTTTTTAGTAGTTTTGTATTATCGAGGTACCCATAGGTTATTGAACAGTTTAGTTCCTTCATGGAAGTCTTGCTCTGGTTGAAATTTTGGGACAGAGCTGGTATTTGATTCAGAGGAGTAATCAGCAGTATGTTAATAATTATCTGCTAATGGATAAAGTTAATGATCTGTCTCTGGCCATGATTGGAGCTAATACTGTAGACTAGATCACTGTAGGCTGAATTTGATTCTATGATGAGGACTTCCACACTCACAGTTCTGTGACTGTCAAGCTTTGATTTCTTTCTTTGGCTCTCCTCCCCTACAACCCCCGCCCTCCCGCCCTTCCATCAGTCAATGCCTTTTCTCTTTCCTAGGCAAGACTGGTGTCTTTGTACTTTGATACCAAGAGGTACCAGGAAGCATTGCATTTGGGTAAGTAAGCTGGTAGAAATGAGTAAGTCATGGTTGCTGGTTAAATGAATATATTCTGAACTTGGCTCTTACTGCATATTAAGTTTTGCCCATTTCTAAGAATGGCTTAATGCTCTTAATATTTATTCAATATAGAGTCTAAGAGATAGAGATTAAGACCCTTACCTAGTTTAATTGCAGGTGCAAATGTGGTCCCCTGAGCATAGAGCTAGGAGTAAGCCTTGAGTTCTAGTATTGTGTGGCAATCTTCCCCCCTCCCCCCCAAACTCCCCCATATAATATTTATTCAGTCTGTCATGGAAAAAATGCCATTTAGGAATTCTAAGAACTAGGAGATTCAGAGGGTCAAATGCGAAGATTTTACCGAGTGTCACTGTAATTCATACCATAGTCCCAGTTTGATCCCTGGCACAACATAGTCATCCAATACTAGGAGCAACCTTGAGCACTGCCAGGTATGGCCCCAAAACACCTCCCCAAACCAGCCAACTAAAAACAAACCCATAAATCTATTCTAAAAATTAAGAACTTAAATGGATGGAAATATATGTAAGCTGGAGCGGGTTGACTAAAGGTTTTTCTCTTTTGTCTGTTGCTTTAAAAGATACATATTAATGAGTAAATCTAGGCTATTTACCTGAGATGTAAAAGCATAATTTAATTTTCATAAATTGAAAACAATTTTTTTTTTTTTTTTTTGCTTTTTGGGTCACACCCAGCGATGGATGCTCAGGGGTTACTCCTGGCTTTGCACTCAGGAATTACTCCTGGCGGCGCTTGGGGGACCATATGGGATGCCGGGGATCGAACCCGGGTCGGCTGCATGCAAGGCAAACACCCTACCCGCTGTGCTATCACTCTGGCCCCGAAAACAATTTTTTCACAGAGTGAAAAAATTTCCAGTACTTTGTATCCTGAAAATAAAAGTTTTATATAGTTCAAAAAGTATCTTTCAGGGGCTGGAGTGATAGCACAGTGGATAGGGTGTTTGCTTTGCACGCGACTGCCCTGGGTTCGATTCCCAGCATCCCATATGGTCCCCCGAGCACCACCAGGAGTAATTTCTGAGTGCAGAGCCAGGAATAACCCCTATATATCGCCGGGTGTGACCCAAAAAGCAAAAAAAAAAAAAAAAGCAAAAAAGAAAAAAAAGAAAAAAGTATTATTCAAGAAAAATATGATTTATATATTTTTGGCTATACTCAGAAGTACTCAGGGCTTAATCTTGTTGCTTTTAAAAAATATTTTAGGGGGCTGGAGCAATAACCTAGCGGATAGGCCGTTTGCCTTGCATGCGGCCGACCCGGGTTTCATTCCCAGCATCCCATATGGTCCCCTGAGCATTGCCAGTAGTGATTCCTGAATGCACCTCTGTGCATTGCTGAGTGTGAACCCCCCAAAAGGACACACACACACACCCCACCCACCCACCCACCCCACCCCTGAGATAGAAATACTTGACTCTCATAAGTTGAAAAATTTGTTATTACACTTATTATTTTCTGCAAAATAAGTTTTATGTGGTTCAAGTAGTAGCATTTTAAGAAAAAAATTTATTTGCGGGCTGTGTGCTCAGTGGTACTCAGGTCTTACTCTTGGATCAGGGATGATTCCTGATAGTGCTTGGTTGTGAGCTGTGTGTAAGGCAAGTGACCTACCTGCTATCCTATCTCTGGCCCCTTAAAAAAGTTTTGTTGAGGCATAATCCACAGACCTAAACATTCACTCATACTTTTTGTTTTAAATTGAAGCTTTAGTAACATATATGTATATGTAAAGCATTACTTTATATTCTCAACAAAATTTGATCTGATACTTAATTGAACCCAGGTTGGGTTCGACTTGCTTGCATGGCAGTTCCTTACCTGTTGTACTCTCTCTCCAGCTTTTGCATTTTTTATTTGAAAATACCTTTTGAATTTTTTTACTTCTATTTAGTCACTGCGAGTTACAAAGTTACTTATATTTGGGCTTTAAGGTGTACATCATTCAGCACTATTTCCTTTATTCGTGTCTACTGCCCTCTACCAATGTCCCCAGTTCCCCTCCCACCTCCCAACCTGTTTTTATGACAGGCACTTTAGTTACACATTTTAGGTAACACTTGAGGTAACTTTTTAGCATCCTCCTCCTCCGTGGTGACCACTTCCCTGTCCTATCTATCAACCACCATCGCCTTTCCACAGCAACAAAGTTCTGCTGAAGTCAGGTTCTTGTGTTCTTGGTTTCTGTGGGCTTTGGGCATTTGTTCTTTCTCAGCTATATTTCTTTATATCCCACAAATTAGTGAGATCTTTCTGTGTCGGTCTTTTTCCCTCTGACTAACTTCTATCAGCACGATACTCTCTGGATCCATCCATGTAGGAGTAAATCTGTTTTTATATCCATATAATATTCCATATGAATATGTACCATATACTATATTCTGTAATTTATTTGTCCAGTTATCTCTCTTTGGGCATTTGGGATTGTTTGCAGGTTTTGGCTACTTCGAATAGTGCTGCAGTACAAATGTACATAAGAGTACAGATGTCTCTTCTACATTGTTTTTGATTCCGTGAGGATATATTCCAAGAAGTGCAATTGCTGGGTCAAATGGGAGCTCAGTACTTAGTTTTAAGGTGTGTTCATATTTTTCCAGAAAGGCTGGACCAATCAACAGTCCTATCAGCAGGGAATAGTTGGTGATTTTTTAGTCACAGACATTTCAAAGGGTGTGAAGTAGCATTTTATTCTGGTTTTGATTTTTCATTTCCCTAATGATTAATGAGCACCTTCTGATGTGTTGAATATTTGGAGAAATGTCTTCAAGTCCTTGTTTACTTTTTAGGTTATTTGCATTTTGTTATTTGGAATATAAATCTGTTCATGAATCCTTGATTTTTGTATTTCTCCCATTCTGTAGATAGATTTTCTCATTTCCCTGATAGTATTCTTTGATGTACATTTAAATTTTGATTAAGTTCCATTTATCTTTTTTTTTCCTTTCTTTTGTTGCTTGTGTTTTTGTTATATCTAAGATATCATTGTGGTGAGATCAAGTGCCTGTCTGAGTTGTATAGATAATTTCAGAGTTTTCTGAATGGAAATCTTTACTTTATCTGTTTTTCTCTTTTTCTTTTTTTGTTTTTGTTTTTGTTTTGGGGCCACACCTGCCTATACCCTTGGCTCTGCACTCAGAAATCACTTCTTATAGTGCTTGGGGGACCATGTGGGATGTAGGGGATTGAATTGAATTGGCAGCATGTAATGGTAAGCACTCTACCTGCTGTACTATTGCTCCGGCCCCTGTATCTAATTCTTAGAAGTAATCATGTAGTGGACTGGAGCAATAGCACAGCGGATAGGGTGTTTGCCTTGCACACGGTCGACCCGGGTTCAATTCCTCTGTCCCTTTCAGAGAGCCCGGCAAGCTACTGAGAGTATTCCGCCCGCATGGCAGAGCTTGGCAAGCTACCCGTGGCATATTCAATATGCCAAAAACAGTAACAAAAAGTCTCACAATGGAGACGTTACTAGTGCCCACTCGAGAAAATCGATGAACAACGGGATGACAGTGCTACAGTGCAGTGCTAAGCGTGTAGTACTCTGTCTGTCTCTGTCTCTGTCTCTGTCTCTGTCTCTCTCTCTTCGCTTTTTGGGTCACACCTGGCGATGCACAGGGGTTACTCCTGGCTCATACAGGAATTACTCTTCACGGTGCTCAGGGGACGATATGAGATGCTGGGAATGGAACCTGGGTTGGCCACATGCAAGGCGAACACCCTACTTGCTGTGCTATTGCTCCAGCCCTGAAAATTTGATTCTTAAAAATAGAAAATCTCTAGGGTAGGTCGTTTGCCTTGCACGTGGCCAACTCAGGTTCGATTTCCATCATCCCATATGGTCCCCTAAGCACC
This sequence comes from Sorex araneus, assembly GCF_027595985.1. Taxonomy (NCBI): domain Eukaryota; kingdom Metazoa; phylum Chordata; class Mammalia; order Eulipotyphla; family Soricidae; genus Sorex; species Sorex araneus. Next base: position 197,859,837 of record NC_073304.1, read on the forward strand.
GCCAGGGGTAATTCCTGAGTGCCAGGGGTAATTCCTGAGTGCAGAGCCAGGAGTGACCCCTGTGCATTGCTGGGTGTGACCTAAAAAAGGAAAAAAATAGAAAATCTCTTTCTCTCTTTTTCTTTCAGGTAAGTTTCTTCATTCTGAGCATTCTTATGAGGGTGTGAAATGAAATGTTATAATAAGGTAGTTAGATTGTGGATGACAAACTAGTATGTTATTCTCTTTTCCAGGTTCTCAGCTGTTGAGGGAGTTGAAAAAGATGGATGATAAAGCCCTTCTGGTGGAAGTACAGCTTTTAGAAAGCAAAACCTACCATGCTCTGAGCAATCTACCGAAAGCCCGAGCTGCCTTAACCTCTGCTCGAACCACAGCAAATGCCATCTACTGCCCCCCTAAATTGCAGGCCACTTTGGATATGCAGTCAGGTAACACTAAATATTTAGGAGTGTGGTGTTTTTTTTTTGCTTTTTGGGTCACACCTGGTGATGCACAGGGGTTACTCCTGTCTTTGCACTCAGGAATTACCCCTGGCCGTGCTCAGGGGACCATATGGGATGCTGGGATTTGGACCCGGGTCGGCCGCGTGCAAGGCAAACACCCTATGTGCTGTGCTATCTCTCCAGCCCCGGTATGGTGTTTTTGTAAATTTTTTTTTTGGTGGGACTTAGGGCAAGTTTGGGCTAAACACATGTTGCTCAGCAGCTACTCCTGGCTTTGTGCTCAGGAGTTATCCTGACCGTTAGCAGGGGACTACATGCAGCAGTGGTGATGGTGAAGGAGTTTGAACTGGGATTGGCTGTGTACAATAAGCCTGCCTTAACTCCTGTACTATTTTTTATTCTGCCCCATGAGTTTTTTTCACACCCATCTTACCTAATAAGTGGAAAGAATAAAGGTTATGTGGCTTGAAAATAAAATTGCCTGATTTAGCTCAAGCTTCTTTGGAGAAACTGTTTAGAAGGTTACCTAACTAGCAGTTCCTTCTCTATCAGTTTGTTAGTAGTTACCTGAAATATATTAAGAATGTGCTTTTTTGTGCTTGACTAGAACAGTGATTTTCAACCGCTTGTGCATGGACTTGTTCTGGTTTGCAGCTTGTAAAGGTTGAAAATCAGTGGGTTTGGCAACCTGATTATATTAGAGATGTGACTTTAGAGATGTCTCACTTAGGTTTCCAGAGGACCCACAACTTCTGCTTTAGTCACTTGGCAGTCTGATAGTCCTTCTCTCCAGCATTGGACTAACTCAGTCTGTTGTCACTTGGAGACCTCTGTAAACTGGACTTTTTCAAAGGTTCTCAGATTAGGAAGAATCCTCTCTTTCCAATTGTATTCATTTTATTGGGTTTGGGGACCATATCTGGCAGTGCTCAGGGGTCAGGGGGCCCATATGCAGTGTGGGGGATTGAACCAGGTTTGGCTATGTGCAAGACATGTGTCTTAACTGTCTCTCCAGCCTCTGTTTGCTTTATTTCGGGGGCCACAGCTCATGGGACATTCCCTATTGTGCTTGGGGTAACTGTATGGTGCTAGAGACTAAACCCTGGGCTTCTGTACATAGGCAATGCTACCAGCCTATGTGTCATTCTCCATTTTACTTGAGTTTATTGGCTAACCTTATGATGGAATGTTTGGGCTCGGAACCCATGTGTAGCAGAAGACCAGTAGATAGCTGTAGGTAGGTGTTTTTTTTAGTTAAAATATTTCATTACCATTATTGAAGAACACCAGAATTAAGGGAGATTTCTAATTTGAGCCATGGCATTACCTCTCTGCATACACCTGTATTAAAAATAGCAACTTCCTGGCCAGTTTGCCTCATGGATAAATTCTGAATATCAGAGTGGCATATTTTGTTATTCACAGGTTAAGAGCAGATGCTCTTGAACCATACTTTACTACTTTCTGCCAATTTTTAGCTGTGTGACTTTGAGCAGATTATTTAATCAATCTTTAATTAATCTATGAAAATGTGATAATTATACTTCCCCATAACACTGGTGAGGATTAAATGAAATTACGAATGTTAAGCTTTCATCTAAGTACCTTATATTAACCAAATATTTTCACTTTCTTTAGACTGCTATTCTTTACATCTTTCCTTCATGATCAAGAAATAAATTTGCCTCTTTAGAGAAAACTGAGCCCATTTTCCTGTGAACCTGTTTCTCTTTTCTTCTTTCTCGTTTTTGTTTGATTTTTGCTTCTTGAGTTACACCTGACAGTGTTCAGGGTTACTACTGGCTCTGCACTCAGGACTTATTCCTGGTGGTGCTTGGGGGACCATATAGGATGCTGGGAATCGAATCCAGGTTGACCAAGTGCAAAGCAAATGCCTTATCTGCTGTATTATCACTCCAGCTCCTTTAAAAAAATTTTTTTGTACCATACCCAGTGTTGCGCAGGGATCATTCCTGGCAGAACTTGGCGGTCTGTATGGGATTTGTAGATCAAACCCAGGTTGGCAAGAACCTGGCCTGCTGTACCTTCACTTCAGCCTCTCTACATCTGTTTTGGGGCCACACCAAGCTGTGCTCAGGGGTTAACTCCTGACTCTATTCAGTTTCACCGTTGGTGGGCTCAGGAGACCATATGTGGTAACAGGGATTGAACCCAGGTCAGCCATGTGGCAAGACAAATGCCTTACCTGCTACAGTATCTCTCGACTCCTCTACCCTTCTTTTCTCATCTACAGTCATTGCTCCAATGAAGGTTAGACCACTGGAGTAGTCTGTTACTGATGTAACTATCCGTAGTTACCCGTTTCCCACCATGCTGATTTTAGTCATGTTTAGGAACTATACATTTGGTTATGTAATCTCTTTGTTAAAAATTTTTCCATTGTTGGGGCAATTTTACATTTACTCTCTAGATTTTTTTGACTTATTTTTCCCTAGCTCTTTACTGGGAGGTATGGGAAAATGGATGTTGTCTTTTCTAGTTTTTGGTTTTGGGCCAAACATGAACATATCTAGGGCTTACTTCTGGCTCTGTAGTCAGGGATCTCTCCTGGCAGTTTTGGGGGGACCATTTTTGGTACTTGGATTGAACCGGGTTGGCTGCATGCAAAACAGGTGCCCTATCCACTGTACTATGACTCTAGCCCCTATCTTTATTTATTTATTTGATTTTTGTTTTTTTTGGTCACACCAGGCGATGCACAGGGGTTACTCCTGTCTCTGGACTCAGGAATTACCCCTAATGTTGCTCAGGGGACCATATGGGATGCTGGGAATCGAATCCAGGTTGGCCGCGTGCAAGCGAATGCCCTACCCGCTGTGCTATCACTCCAACCCCTCTAGCCCCAATCTCTTTTTTTTAAAATTTTTTTAAATTTTTTAATTAGTGAATTACTGTGAGGGTGCAGTTACAGATTTACACATTTTCGTGCTTGTGTTTCCGTCATACATTGTTTGAGAACCCATCCCTCCACCAGTGCCCATTCTCCACCACCATTGAACCCAGTATCCCTTCCACCCCCCAGTCCCATCCCCCCCACCCCATCCTGGCTCTGTGGCAGGATATTCCCTTTTGTTCTTTCTCTCCTTTTGGGTGTTGTGGTTTGCAATAGGGGTATTGGGTGGCCATCGTGTTCAGTCTATAATCTACTTTCAGCACGCATCTCCCTTCCCGAGCAGGTTCTCCAACCACATTTTACTTGGTTTTCCCTTTTCTCTCTGAGCTGCCTTTTCCCCCAGCATGTGAGGCCGGCTTCCAAGCCATGCAGCCAACTTCCTGGTACTTACTTCTACTATTCTTGGGTATTAGTCTCTTACTCTGTTATTTCATATTCCACAGATGAGGGCAATCTTTCTATGTCGGTCTCTCTCTGACTCACTTAGCATGATACTTTCCTTGTTGATCCACTTATATGCAAAGTTCATGGCTTCATCTTTTCGAACAGCTGCATAGTATTCCATTGTATAGATGTATCAAAGTTTCTTTAACCAGTCATCTGTTCTCGGGCACTCGGGTTTTTTCCAGATTCTTCTAGACCCAATCTTTAAAACTAGGGTAACAAAAAAAAAAAAGCTGGGGTAACAGTGTTAATTTGTTGAGGTGAGGACTTGGAAGATTGATATTCAGTGGCTTAAAATGTTGTTTGTCAAGTAAGAGGCCACGAGGTCAATCTTGGTGCCAGAAACATACCCTGAGCCGTCCTTCCAGTTCCACGTGTGGGAAGCCTACAAGGATCCAGAACATGGTTCAGTGACTTATGCAGTGTTCAGGGCAAGTGGACACTAATGTCACCACCTTAAATCCCTGGTGCTACATGTGGTCTGGAATCCCACAAGAGGGATTTTTTTTTTTTTTTTGAGTGGGCAGCAGAGTATTCATGAGGGAGCTCTTTTGTTCTTTTGGTGGTGTTTGGGATTAGACCCAGTGCCTCACATATGCAATGTAAGTGTTCTGCTGCTGAGCCATATCTCTGGCCATGTCATGAAATTCTTATTGCTGCCGCTAGGGTTGGATAATAGTAGTAGTGGGGTGCTGGAGCCATATTACACATGCCTTTCATGTGGCTTACCCGGGTAGGATTCCCGGGTAAGCCACATGGTCTTACATGGTCCCCTGAGGCCTGCCTGGGCAAGCCCTGAGCACCACTGGGTGTGGCCTTCCACCCTCAACCCTCCAAAAACAAAACACCAAACTTTGAGCCTTAGAGATAGTAGATTGGGTAGTGGGTCTGGTGTTTTTCTTGCACGTGGCCGAACTAGATTCAATACCTGCCATCTCAATGTGGTCTCCCTAGCCTGCCAGAAGGGTTCCAGAGTACAGGTCCAGGAGTAACCCAGTTACTGCTGAGTGCAGACCCAAAACAAAAACAGCATAAAGAACAGTAGGGAACTAGAGAGAGCCTCAGTAGAGTGAGAGTGCATGTTTTGCATGTCTGAGTCCTAGGTTTGACCCAAAGCCAGAGCACTGTATGTTTCTCTGAGTACAGGTATAAGTATATTTGAGTACAGATATAAGAGCTAGATATAAGTAACCCCTGTGCATCACCGGGTGTGACACACACACAAAAGAACAGAAAACCCTGAGTATTCCTGTGCCAGTGTGACCGAACCAGCTCTTATCCTCCTCCCAATAGTAGTAGAAGGATCTGATTGCTTCACTTTAAAAATTTGAGACTTCACTTTGAAATACTGGCACATATCACTCAGTAAATGGTTATTACATCAATTTCTCAGCCTGCATGTGAGGCATACAGTATGTGGAAGGTGGGTTAAAAGTGTGTCAAAACATTGGTCCATTGAGGTCATGAATAAGCATTTTTATCTTATATCCGGTGTTTTATTTTATTTTATTTTATTGTTTTTTGTGTCATACCTGGCGATGCACAGGGGTTACTTCTGGCTCATACCCTCAGGAATTATTCCTGGTGGTGTTTGGGGGACCATATGGGATGCTGGGAACCGAACTCGGTTGTCCGAGTGCAAGGCAAACGCCCTACCCACTGTGCTATTGCCCCAGCCCATATCTCAGTGTCCTAAATACTTGTATCCTGATGTTAAGAATATTTGGAAGCACTATGGTAAACAGATGGATGGGACTCAAGTTTATATAACATCAAAAGTAGCTAAGGTAAAGTTTGAACTGATATGTAGACTTTTATGATTTAAGTAACTCCCAACTTTGAAAGAGCTTATTTTTCTATTATCCCAAGTGATGGTATACAGGTTGGGAGTAATAGAGGAGCAGTGAAAGGTCAGCTCATTGTGAGCAACCCAGCTTCTAAGTAACTAGACAATTGGTTAGATGAACTGTAGGAATACTGCTTAACAGTTCACAGGTGTGCCATTATGTGCTATCTGTATACTTGACAGCATTTAGATGAAAGCAAGTACAATATATCTGAAATAAAAAATCTAAGCTGTTTTTTATTTCTTCTGTGAAAGTTGCTCACATACTGTCAAGCATAGAAAAGGTCTCAAGGAATTAGCTGATGGTTGATCTTATTAAGATAAACCATTCAGGCAGTTGTGGCACGTTTAGGTCAACTTCTTATCATAAAAGCTGTGTCATGGGGGCTGGAGCAATAGCACAGCGGACAGGGCGTTTGCCTTGCACGCGGCCGACCCGGGTTCGATTCCCAGCATCCCATATGGTCCCCCGAGCCCCGCCAGGAGTAATTCCTGAGTGCATGAGCCAGGAGTAACCCCTGTGCATCGCTGGGTGTGACCCAAAAACCGAAAAGAAAAAAAAAAAGAAAGCTGTGTCATGGATGGTAAACTGACCTTCGATAGTGACTCCAAAATATAGCAATACCGGGGCTGGAAAAAAAAAACAAAACCCAAAATATAGCAATACCAGTGCTGCATTGATAGTACGGGGGTAGGGCACTTTTCTTTCATGCTCCCTGGCCCTGGTGCCCAGCACCACATAGGTCTCCCGTACCGTCAAGTGGTCTCTGAGCACAGCCAGGGAAAAGCTCTGTGCACCACTGAATGTGGCCCAGAAACGAAAACAGGACTGGAGGGCTGGTGAGAAGGAAAGTGGTGCATCAGTGTGTTTTTTAGTGTCTTTTTGGGGTTTGCCCTTAAACTTCTTGGAATTTATATGGGTAAGAGGACAAAAATGACATTGAACTTGGGGATCCAAAGAATTGGGGTCTGAATTCTGCTTAGAATAAATTAGCGTGCCCCCCCCTTTTTTTTTAACCTTTTGAGTCATACCTAACATGACTCAGGAATTAATCCTGGCAGTACTTAGGGGGTTGAGGGAGCATATGGGATGCTGGAGATAGAACCCGGTCAGCTGTGTGCCAGGCAGACATCCTACCTGCTGTACTATTGCTCAGGCCCCCATAAGTTACCCTTTATCTTTTCTGATCTCATAAAGAAGTAAAGAAGTAAAAGCACTCAGGGCTTAGTCTTGGCTTTGTACTCAGGGAACATTTCTGGCAGGGATCATGAGGAGTGCCAGGGTTTGAACCTGGGTCGGCTATGTGCAAGGCAAGCATTCTCCCCACCATACTATTGCTCCAACCCCTGGGATAGATTTCTGAGAGCCTTCACAGTGCTGATTCTTTGTGTGTCTATTATTTCATACAGTTCTTAACTTCTTTTCATTGTCCAGGTATTATCCATGCAGCTGAGGAAAAGGATTGGAAAACCGCATACTCCTATTTCTATGAGGCTTTTGAAGGTTATGACTCTATTGATAGCCCCAAGGCAATTACATCTCTGAAGTACATGTTGCTGTGCAAAATCATGCTTAACACGTAGGTACTCATTAACTTAGGGTATGAGAACTCAAGTTCTTCATCTGAGTTGTGCTACAGTGGCAGAAATAGCTTAGCTTGGTGTTTGGCTAGAATAGCAGTAGCTGTCTCTGTGGGTGATTGAGGTAGGTGTGGAGGATCTTTGCTTGCTGTTCTTTTAGAACTGGGGAGACAGATTAGAACTCTCCTTTCCAGATTCTCTTGGATTGTTCTCCTTTTTTTTTTTCTTCTTTGTGGTATTTGGGCCATACTGGCGGTGCTCAGGGCTGACTCTGCTCTTAGGAATCACTCCTGGTGGGCTTGGGGAACCTTGTGGTGTGGTGCTGGAATCAAAGCCGGGTTGGCTGTGTGCAAGGCAAGCACCCTACCCACTGTACTATCGTTCCAGCCCCAGGACTGTTCCTCCTTTAACCAGCACAGGTGGCACTTTAATGAGACAAAACCAACTGTGCTGGGATCTGACTTTCATTCTGACTGTTGGAATACTTTTGGTAATCTTTTTGTTCACTTTTTGTTTTGTTTTGTATTTTTTCCCATATTTTTTGGGTCACTTCAGCAATATTCAGGGGTCACTACTGGCTTACACTCAGGAAATATTCCTGGCATTTCTTGGGGGACCATATGGGATGCTGGGGATTGAACCTGGGTTAGGCGTGTGCAAAGCAAGTGTTCTATCCACAATGCTATACCTCAAGCCCTGGTGAAGATTTTTTCTTTTTTGGCTTTCTTTTGAGCCACATTCCACAATGCCCAGGGCTTACTTCGGACTCTGCAGTCCAGAATTACTCCTGATTGTGCTTGGGAAGCCATATGGAATGCTGGGGATTGAAGATGGGTCGGCTGCCTTCCCTCCCAACTGTACTATTACTCCAGCCCTTCAGTTTTCTTTTGTATGTTGGTGTTCCCTCTTTTGGGCTGATTGGAAAAATCCTGGGGTCTGTAGTGTTTGACGCATGTGAGTTTAGGGGTGAGGATTGACAGCATCTTTGGGTAGAAATGTTCTCATCAGAATTTTGAGAAATAGAACTGTGCCTAAACATGTAATTAGAAATACAACATCCTGGAGCAGTTCACCAAGGATGTCTTTTTTTCTAGCCCAGAAGATGTCCAGGCTTTGGTGAGTGGGAAACTTGCACTTCGGTATGCTGGGAGGCAGGTAAGGAATATTTTGACTGCAGTTCTGATCTCTCCAGTCTCTGAGGCCAGCATGTTACATGTTAAGATCTCTGGTGATATCAGTGCTCTTCAGGCCTCTGTTATACTCATTGTTTCTCTCTTTTCTTTTCCTTAGGCCCATTCAGTGTACTATAGTTGCATATCATGTAATGTTTAGAGCTCACTGTAGCATTTACAGTAACTTAAGTTGCATGTAGCTTCATTCAGAAAATCATTCATGAGCTTGACAAGTTGAGCATGTGTAGAATATATGATTCTGGATCTTCTAAGAGTATGGATCCCTGTAAAATCTGGTACATGTGTGTTTTAGGGAGGTTGAATTTCTTGTTACAGAAACTAGGGTTTTTTTTTTTTGTTTTTTGTTTTTTTTTTTTAAACAGGAGAGGGTGACAGTTACAGTAAGAGACTTTGGCGATTAGTAAATCTATTTGGGTCCCTATTGTACTTGAATAGATATAGGTGTGATCTGTAAAAAGTAGATAGCTGGTTTTTATACATTGCTCGGTTATCACTAATAAAGTTTATTTATTTATTTATTTATTTATTATATATATATATATATATATATTTTTTTTTTTTTGCTTTTTGGGTCACACCTGGCGATGCACAGGGGTTACTCCTGGCTCTGCACTCAGGAATTACCCCTGGCTGTGCTCAGGGGACCATATGGGATGCTGGGATTTGAACCCGGGTCGGCCGCGTGCAAGGCAAACGCCCTACCCGCTGTGCTATCTCTCCAGCCCCTATCACTAATAAAGTTTAAAAAAATAAAATTTTATAATTTAAAATGTGTGCTGGAGCGATAGCACAGTGAGTAGGGCGTTTGCCTCGCACGTGGCCGACCCAGGTTTGATTCCTCTGTCCGTCTCAGAGAGCCCGGCAAGCTACCGAGAGCGACCCACCCGCATGGTAGAGCCTGGCGAGCTACCTGTGGCGTATTCGATATGCCAAAAACAGTAACAGCCAGTCTCGCAATGGAGACATTACTTGTGCCCGTTCGAACAAATTGATGAACAGTGGGATAACAGTGCTACAGTAGTTGTTTCCAAACAGACACATCGATTATCTTACTTTATCTTTAGAATGGACACAACAAATGATTTAATTCTTCTATCAGTACTCCTAATTAACTTTCATCAGAAAATGATTCAGATCAACTCCTGGTTTTGATTACAAGAGTATTTGTTAGGGCTGGAATGGTAGTATAGCAGGTTGGGTGCTTACTCTGCATTTAGGTTTGATCCCTGGGACTTCATATGATTTCCTGAGTGCAGAGCCAGGAGCAAGCCCTGGGTACTACTGAGTGTTCCCGTTGCCCAGCCCCAAACAAAACAAAGTAAAGCAAAACACCTTTGTTATTATAGGGCTGGAGAGATTCAGTACAGCGGGTAGAACGCTAGCCTTGCATGCAGCTGACCCAGGTTCGATCCTGGACACATATATGGTCACCTGAATGCCAAGCCAGGAGTCACTGCAGAGTATCCCCTAGTGTGGCTAAAAAAAAAACAAAACAAAAAAAACCCAAACCCCGCCTCACCTCCCAATAAACCGACCTTGTTATTATACTGAAAGACCCACTACTCTGTCTAGAGTCGGAGTTGAAGATTGGCCAAGACAGGTCAGATATTCGGGACAAGCCCAATTGACTAGTTAATGATGGGGCCAGACTTTAAATTTGGGGTATCTGAAGTTCTAGACTTCTCATAACATTTATTCTTCTGACTTGTCGAAAGGTGAAGATGAACTGCAATAATGATTTAGTTATATGTGCACCATTTTGACAGTCTGCTGTCAGACTATTATCTTTACTTAAGTATGTAAGGTATAAGAGGAACCTTTTCTAGTTCTTTGTGCTTTTCAAACAGGTGTCAGGCAGATATAGAATAATTTAGGTTTCTGGTGGCATTGAGACTTGAATTCTTGACCAGGTGCCTTTTATATCTAAATTAGAAGTTGCCCTCAACCATTGAGTGTACTTTCATCACTCAGTGTGTGGCTTTGACATTCAGTGTGATAAATAGGCTTTGCTACCTCAATCCTGATGACATTAGATCTTGGCAAGTGCCCTGTACCAAAAATAACAGTATGAGTCTTGTTATTTTTTTTTATTTTTATTTTTTTTTTTTTGGCTTTTTGGGTCACACCTGGCGATGCACAGGGGTTACTCCTGGCTCTGCACTCAGGAATTACTCCTGGCGGTGCTCAGGGGACCATATGGGATGCTGGGATTTGAACCCGGGTCGGCCGCGTGCAAGGCAAACGCCCTACCCGCTGTGCTATCTCTCCAGCCCCAGTATGAGTCTTGTTAAACAACAGGTATGATCAAGTTTAGGGAGTTTGTTTTTTTTGTTTTTGTTTTTGCTTTTTGGGTCACACCCGGCGATGCACAGGGGCTATTCCTGGCTTTGCACTCAGAAGTTACCCCTGGTGGTGCTCAGGGGACCATATGGGATGCTGGGAATCGAACCCGGGTTGGTTGCATGCAAGGCAAATGCCCTACCCACTGTGCTATTGCTCCAGTCCCAAGTTTAGGGAGTTTGAGAGTTGTGGGTATAAGGGAGTATTGGCAGAGGAGGAGAAATCAGCTGTCTTTTATTTTTTTCTCTCATCTTTGCAGAATGCTGGATCAGGGTCTTTGGGGGGGAGGAATATTTTCTATTTTCTGGTATTGTCTGGTAGGTTACTCCTTGAACAACATGTGTTTGAACTACTGGGTTCAAAATTAGATATAGATTTTTGTTTGTTCTGTTTCTTCTTGTTTTGCATTTGGGCCACATCTGGTGATTGTCAGGGGTTATTCCTCTCTGCACTCAGTAATTGTTCCCGTAGGGGACCATATGGGATGCTGGAGATTGAACCTAGGTCACCCATGTACAAGGCAGATGCCTTGCCCACTGTTCTGTTTTTTGTTTTTGCTCCCCATGCAGCGATGCTCAGGGCTTCGTCCTGGCTCGCCACTCAGGGATCATTCCTGGACTTGGGAGACCATATACGAATGGTGCTGGGGACCAAACTTGTGTCAACTGTGTGCATGGCAAGTGCTTTACCCTCTCTTCTGTCTCCTCACCCAGGCATAGATTTTTTTCCTTTTTTTTTTTTTTTTTTTTGGCCTTTTGGGTCACACCCGGCGATGCACAGGGGTTATTCCTGGCTCTGCACTCAGGACTTACTCCTGGCGGTGCTCAGGGGACCATATGGGATGCTGGGAATCGAACCTGGGTCGGCCACTTGCAAGGCAAATGCCCTACCCGCTGTGCTATTGCTCCAGCCCCGGATTTTTTTTCTAATAAAAATAGTTGGGTCTTCTTATCTTTGGGTTCCACATTCATATCATCAATCACCAGTAGATATCAGTTGGATGAATCTGTGGATACAGAATCATGGATATGGAAGTTAATAATGAGAGATTTAAACATTTGTGGATTTGGTATTCACAGAGGGGCCTGTAACCAATTGATTATAGTTATTTTATTTATTTATTTATTTTTTTCTTTTTGGGTCACACCTGACGATGCATAGGGGTTACTCCTGATTCTACACTCAGGAATTACTCCTGGCGGTGCTCAGGGGACCATATGGGATGCTGGGATTCGAACCTGGGTCGGCCGTGTGCAAGGAAAACGCCCTACCCGCTGTGCTATCACTCCAGCCCCAATATAGTTACTTTTTTAAATCATAAATTATGTGTGAATTTTCCATTGCAGGGGAAGGGGTCTCATTGTCATTTCACCTATTTTCCCTTCTGTTATCAAGGGGAGGTGGGTGGTTTTGGGTCACACTTGGCTGTGCTGAGGGCTTCCTCCCAGCTCTCTGCTCATGTTATCATCATTTCTGGCAGGCCTGAGAGACTACATGTGATGCCTGGGTATGAACCCAGGTTGGATGCGTGTAAGGCAAATTCCTTAGCTGCTGTACTTTCTCTCTGGCCTTGTCAGTTGTATTTTTATGTCATTCTAGATTTTTAAAAAAAAATGCTGCATGAAAGTCAGGCCCCCTACATGCTATACTATCTCTCTGGCACTAGAGTATTGATCTTAATAATTTTTAAAAGTTTAGTTTTGGACTGGAGCGATAGCACAGCGGGTAGAGCATTTGCCTTACACACAGCCAACCCAGCTTTGATTCCTCTGTCTCTCTCTGAGAGCCTGGCAAGCTACCAAGAGTATCCCGCCCTCATGGCAGAGGCTGGCAAACATATTTGATATGCCAAAAACAGTAACAACAAGTCTCACGATGGAAATGTTACTGGTACTCACTCGAGCAAATCGATGAACAATGTGATGACAGTACTACAGTGCTAGATTTTAAAGGAAAACTGATTGGCCCACAGTGGAATACTTCTTTTCCCCTCACTTGGAATTTTGGGTCACTGGCAGTGTTCAGGACTTACTCCTGACTTTGTGCTCAGGGTTCGTTCCTGGCTATTCTCAGAAGACCATATTTGGTGTCAGGGATTGATACTAGGTTGGAAGTGCGCAAAGCATGGGCTCTACTCGCCTTATTGCTCTGGCCCCAGCAGAGGTATTTATTTTTTAATAACTGGAGAACAATGGTGGGACAGGGTCTTCCTTATATCCAGTTATATGAATATAACATACTGCTTATGACACTTGTTAGTAGATTGTGACTGTGTAGAGTAGGTCATTCTCACTTTTTCTCTTTGTTTGTAGACAGAAGCATTAAAATGTGTTGCTCAAGCTAGCAAGAACAGATCACTGGCAGATTTTGAAAAGGTAAGCATGGTATTGTTTTATTGGGGAATTGGTGAAGGAGAGTAAACATTAAGTACTTTATTTTACTTTAGCTGTAACATTTTTGCATTATTTATAAGTGCAATTAGGCAAAAATCAGGAGTAATTTTTCAATATTGTTTGTAAACTCAAATTTTAAGATTCTTTGGAGCAAAACAGACTTGCAGACTTGCATAGTTTCTGAGTTGCATCAGTTCCTTCTTTTTTAAAAAAAATTTCCTATATCCACCTTCCCCAGTTTTTAAAGTAATTTTTAAATTTTATAAAGTAGTTCACAATATTTCGTTACATTTAATATTCAAACACCAATCCCACCACCATTACACTTTCCCGCCACCATATTTTGGGTGTTTTCATCCAAAACCCTAATCCTTGCCCCAAAGCAGAACTGAAATAATATAATTTGTATTGTTTGTTATGAAAAACCGCTGAAAATACTACAAAAAAAATCCTTAGAGGGGCCGGAACGATAGCACAGCGGGTAGGGCGTTCGCCTTGCATGCGGCCGACCTGGGTTCGATCCCCGGCATCCCATATGGTCCTCCAAGCACCGCCAGGAGTAATTCCTGAGTGCAGAGCCAGGAGTAACCCCTGAGCATCGCTGGGTGTGACCCAAAAAGCAAAAAAAAAAAAAAAATCCTTAGAGGAAAGAGGGTGAGAATTGTTGATTTCCACCCAGGGGCCATTAAACCCTTCTATAAGAGATCACTAACATGTTAGAAGTTGAGCCTTTTGTGTTTATATATATATATATATATATATATATATATACATATATATATATGTTAAGATTTTTAAAATATAAATATATAAATAAATACACACACACACACATACACATATACCTCTAAGGTTGGTTGCCTCCTACTTTGAACTCCGTCAAATGTGATGCGGTACTCTTTTTTTTGGGGGGAGAGGGGTTACTCCTGGCTCTGCACTCAGGAATCACCCCGGCAGTGCTCAGGGGACCATATGGGATGCTGGGAATCGAACCCTGGTTGGCCGAGTGCAAGGAAAATGCCCTACCCGCTGTGCTATTGCTCTAGCCCCCATGCGGTACTCTTAGAGTATGGGTAGGGAGGGTGTGTGGTATGAAGTGTTGTATAGCTGTGAATGTGTTTGCATGGTCCAGTAATATGTTCACTCGCAGGTGAAGCTCAGCCCAAGTGTGTGGAGAGCAGCCATGAGCGTGGCAGTGGTTGAGTTCTTGAGGTTTTCAGCTCCCGAGGCTGGGTCCCTTGGGGCGGGGAGGTTTTCACCCGCCCCCCGCAAGTGAAACAGCCTGATGCGGGGTCTGACAGCATGGTTCACCCTACTCCCCCTTTTTTTTCTTTGAGGTCACACCTGGTGATGCACAGGGGTTAAGTCCTGGCTCTGCACTCAGGAATTACTCCTGGCGGTGCTCGGGGGACCATATGGGATGTGGGGATCAAACCCAGGTTGGCTGCACTGCAGCAAGGCAAATACCCTACCCGTTGTACTATCACTCCAGCCCCTCCTTTTTATTTTTAAATAGTTTCAGGTCCAGCATGATAGTACAGAGGGTAAGAGTGTTTGTCCTGTACTCGGCCGACCGTGTTTAATCCTTAGCCTCTATATGGCACCCCAAGCCCTGTCAGGAGTGGTCCATAAGTACTGCTAGGTGTGGCTGCCCTTGTCTTCCACCAAATCAGTTCCACCGTATGGTAGAGTGATTCTATTTGCCATTCACCCAGTTTTTTCCAGTGGTTACATCATAATTACAGTGGACTATCAAAATCAGGAAGTAAACACTTCACAGTGAAATTTGCTGAGTTGTGGTATATAATATCTTTCAGTTTCAAAACATTTCTTGTCCTTTTTCCTTCAATTTTTTACAACAGATTGGTTTTCATTTGATGGTTGGAGAAATTGGCGTTTTCAGGCAAATAGAAAATGGATGCCTGAAATCACATAGTTAGTGTGTATAAGGGTTTGATTTCAGGCCTAGTGCTTGTTCACATCTTAGTTATTCCTTGAGCTCCAGAAGTGCTTTGACTTCTCATCCTTTGTAGTAAGAAGAGGTCTTGATGTGTCAGCATGTATGGAAAGGCACTTCCTTATGATGATGTTTTTACTTTGTTCCTTTTTGAGGGGCATTGTCACCTGCCAGTGTTCAGGGGTTACTCCTGTCTCTTCTCAGAGACCACTCCTGAAGAGGCATGGATGACTCTTGGTACCCGGGATAGAACCCGGGTCGACTGTGTGAAAGGCAAGTGCCCTATCAGCTAGCTGTTCTATCGGCCTCTACCCCAAATCTTATGATATTTATTGGAATTCTTCTCTTAGGGGTTCCTTGGGAAGCTGTTTTTGATATTTGAAAATTGCAGTGCTAAATAAAATCAGAATATTTATTTTTTTTTAACTGCAGGGTTGTATTATGTTTTTGTTCTTTACAAAACCCCATGAGCTAGCTGTGGAATTTAGCACTGCCCATTATTTAAGTTTGGAATATATTTTGATCCCCAGGGAGACTCTTCTGGGGAATAGCTTTTGTGAACTGCTTGAATAGTTCTTTGGATTCCAAGCTGAGCTACTCCTAGTTTGAGTTATCAACATGAGGCTTTAGGTGGAGAGATGGTGGTGCCTTAGTGTGTCTCTATTCTTTTAGTTCTTCATGTTTCTTATCCCTTTTTTCATGAGTTTTCTCTCAGAATCTCCCAGAACTTCATTGACCATGTAGCTCCACGCATCAGTGGATTTAGGAACTAGGAATAGCATGCCAATCTCTGTTACTTGCTTTTTGCTAGGCCCTGACAGATTACCGGGCAGAGCTCCGGGATGACCCTATCATCAGCACACACTTGGCCAAGTTGTATGATAACTTACTGGAACAGAATCTGATTCGAGTCATTGAACCCTTTTCCCGAGTACAGGTAAGACTCCTCCTGGGAACTCTAGCCCTTCTAGTGGGGGAGTTTCTGGCCAGGCATCCTCACTGTGACCCCCTTCCTTGCATCCCAAGTAGGAAATTGGTTTTTGTTTTCTGTGCCTGGTAGGAAGGAGGCCACCAAAAACTTGGGGTTTTCATGGCAGGGAACATGAATCAGATAGAGTGATGTGGTGGGCTTGAGACTGGTCTGTTGAGCCTAGTCTTCTAGAGTTTGTAGGTACTGAACTTAGAGTAAATATTTTCTGTTCTGGGTGGGTGGGACAAGAGTTTTTTTATTGTCCGTAGTGATGAAGCATAGCAGATGGACAGAGCTCAAGAGACCTGAGTACAGTCCAACTGAATCTGGTCCTATAGAGACATTCGCAGGATTGCAAGAGATACAGCAGTCTCCCCTCCCCCACATAGAAGGCAAAAGTAAAACTTTCAGTGTTGTTATCTCTACCTTTCTTGTAGATTGAACACATATCTAGCCTCATCAAACTCTCCAAGGTAAGGAGTCTTGAGCTTGTCTTGAGGGTAGTGAAGGGTCAGGGGGGTATGTGGCATGCCTGCTCTTCACACTGATGGATGTTGTTAGAAGCTCTCAAGCTTCTTGGGGACTGGGGACCCATGGGCTCAGCTGGGATTACATTGTTGCAGTTTTACTTGGAATCTGTTTTCCCTATGAGCCTTTTATACAGGGCCTTCCTGTCAGTGTATCCCTGTCAAGTGGATACTGGTCTCTTTAATCATGTCTTTACTTTTAGGCTGATGTGGAAAGGAAATTATCACAGATGATTCTTGACAAGAAATTTCATGGTGAGTAACAGTTATAACAGGGAGGGGGCTGGTGGTGGGGACTTAAGTGGCTGAGGAAGTATCACTCTTTGGTCTGTCTTGAAAGAAGAGGATCCATGTGTTTCACATGGCGGTTCCCTGGGATCCTTGCCCCTCTTCTCACTGTAGTGAGAGTATATGCTGCACATGCCCAGATGGAATGGGGAGACCTTCTTTCCCCCTCCTGCTGGGGAGAAGGAGGCAGTGAGGGAATGGACTGCTTCCCAGGTGTTCCTGTAGCTAATCATTTCTTTTACTTGGCTTGCCCTTTTGTTTCCTGCAGGGATCTTGGACCAGGGGGAGGGTGTCTTGATTATTTTTGATGAACCCCCAGTAGATAAAACTTACGAAGCTGCTCTGGAAACCATTCAGAACATGAGTAAAGTAGTGGATTCCCTCTACAACAAAGCCAAGAAACTGACATAGGTGAGTGCTGGCTCCAGGATCTGGGGCGGCGCTGTCTTCTGCCTCTCGAGACTGAAGCCTCCTGCTGGCCCCACGGTTCCCGATTGACATTGCTCTGTCTTCTCTTGCAGAGTTGGATCTGTAGCGGTCCTTTGGAGAGTGTGTGTGGCGGGCGAGTGAAACCTTTGGGGGAAAATGCTAGGAGATTCTTTTTTCTTTTTGTTCTACTTTTCGCTCGGAAAGTTTTTAAATCCTCATTTGGTGCATCTGTATTCCAGCCAATAGGTGTGCCAGTTTTCATGTAATCTTTACTGGCCCAACTTGGGAGTGGGGAAATTGCTTAAAAAAAAAAAAAGAAAAAGAAAAAAAAAAGGTTATACTAAATAAAAGGAAAAAAGGCTTACACTACCTAAAGCTGTGCTCTCTGCCTCTTGGGAGAGGGCCGCAAAGCCAGGCGACCGCCAGCCACTGGGGCACCTAATCCACCTGCTGGGCGTCACCTCTCCTCCTCTTCAGAATTGGGTGTTTGCCTGACCATCAAAGCAACGACTTTTTATTCTGTTTGTACTGAACCAAAACAAACAACTGTGTATAGACTGCTGTTTTCTTTTTTTATTTGAAATGAGGCGTTTCGGTGTTCTTTCCCCTGCCATATGGCCTGTCCACCCACCTTTCCCCTCAACAACGGCTCCAGCAGACTGGCCGAAGGTCCTGTCATCGCCGCAGCCGCAGCCGCACAGCTCCGCTTCGTCCTGTGAAGGAATGGGGACGAGGCCAGGAGCTGGTGTCCACCACGGCCACACGGGGAGCAGTGTGGGCCCTCATTGGGCCTGCTATGCATGTGGCTCTTTTTAACACAGTAAACTAGGTTAGACGTCAGTGTTTTAATTGCCCTCTCCTCTACTCTTTTCTCTCTCCCTTCTCTTTCCCCTTCTCAACCAGGAGACCATCCTTTGTCTCTTTCCCTTCTTCCCCCATGCCAGGGGAGTCCGACTCTGAAATCCAGCGCTCTCCCTTCCCCCCTCCTGCTGTCAGATGGATTTATTCCTTTTTTAAACAGTGAACATCGGAAATGAGACTGTGGGGTATTATTTTATTTTATTTTTTATTTTGTTTTTGCTTTTTGTTGTTGGGTGTTTTTTGAACAACCTCATGTATCCCTCCCAGGGAGCTTCTTTATTTACCTCTTAGAAATCAAAGGGACGGGAGGTAGAGCACTGTATTTCAGCATGCTTTGTTTTATGATGAGATTACATAGCAAGGCTTTCGTGCCATTTGGGCAGGTAAGCTTTTGCACCTTTGTTGTGCTCAACTATATTTCCTTCTTCCTCTCATCTCCTCTCGTCTCCTCTCTTTTCCCCTTCCCTTCCTCCGTACCGCCTTCCTGCTGGCCTCCTTTTGTCTTTCTTTCCCTTTCTCAGAATTATCCTTCCAGGTTTTCGTAATAAATTTATATTTTGTAAAAGAATTTTGTTGTACCAGGTTTTGCATCCCCACTGAATCCGACTGGCTTTTATTTTCCTTTCTAAAATCAGGTTTTTGTTTTCAACATCTCTCCCCATCATGTCCAGTCACTGTTTTGGTTTTGGC
Organism: Sorex araneus; assembly: GCF_027595985.1. Taxonomy (NCBI): domain Eukaryota; kingdom Metazoa; phylum Chordata; class Mammalia; order Eulipotyphla; family Soricidae; genus Sorex; species Sorex araneus. The sequence continues at coordinate 197,878,713 of NC_073304.1, forward strand.
ACCATCAATATCAAATGTACAAACGGTTCTTGCTAACCAACACCAGGTATATCTGATGTTCAGATGAGTTCCAATAAAAACAATTTTTTTTTCAAAAAGTGTCCTTTCTTGAGTGCTGGAGGACTCCTGACTAAGCCCAGGCAGCCTTGTGTAGCTCTCTAGACTCACCAATGCTCTACTGTTCACAGGCCTAGTGGGATCTTTTAGAAGTGTAGGGCTTCGGGTAAGAAAGTTGGTCTGTGGGGCTGGAGCCATATTGCAGTGGGTAGGGCACTTGCTTTGCACAGCCTGACCGAGTTCTGATCCCTGGCACTCGACACAGTTCCTCAGACACTGCCACTACACAATTCCTGAGTGTAGAACCAGGAATGACCCCTGAGCATCACTGGGTGTGGCACAAATGCTAAACAGAATAAAAAAGTTGGCTCTGTGAGGTTTGAAATGGAAAGTGGTTTTTAGATATTTTATTTTTCCAAATTATTGTAGCCCATTGAGGACATGGTGTCTGGGTTCTTTTCCTCAAGCACATTTTGAGAATGGTGCTGCTTTGGTAGGTAATTGTGTAGGGGTTATAGGAAGTTATTACAGCAAGTGCCTGGAGAATCCTGATATTCTGATGTGGTTGTTTTTATGTAGAATTTTCAGAAGCAGTTATTTTTCACAGTATGTCCCTCACCCCTCCCTGGGAGTAGTTTCGAGGGGGGCTATGGGGCTCAGACCCAGGGAATGAGTAGAACTGAGGACTCTGGGGCCACTTGGGAGGGTGAATTCCGGTTGTCTATTCCACTTCCATCCCAGCAGTACTGCTCTTCTCTGGTGTATGCAGAGTTTTACTTGCAGGAAGAGTTTTTGCTTCAGTGAAGGACTTCAAATAATATTCCAAAAAGATGTAGAACTGGAGCATAGGGGAGGACTTCCCCAAGCTGGGGAGAACCTGAGAAGCCAGATGGGGAGCAGCCGTCTCTGCTCCGGGACTCTGATGGATCCCTCGAAAACTGCACTGTCCACTAGGTAGCCACGTGTGGCTGTTTAGGCCTTGAAAGATGGCTAGTTCCAAACTGGGTTATTACTGCAAATGTAAACACAAAGCAAACTTTGAAGACAAAATGAAAAGAGAAAAAGAATGTAAAACAGCTTAACTTTTTAAGTATTTTGAAATATTTTAACCATATTGGGCTAAATAATAAAATGTTACTGAAGTTGATCTGCTTGTTCTTTTTTTTTTTTTCAATGTGGCTCCTAGGAATTACCTATGTGGCTTGCATCTGTCCTTTTTTTTTTAAAAAAAAAAAGTATATATATATATATTGGGGGCTGGAGCAATAGCACAGCGGGTAGGGCATTTGCCTTGCAAGCGGCCGACCCGGGTTCGATTCCCAGCATCCCATATGGTCCCCTGAGCACCGCCAGGAGTGATTCCTGAGTGCATGAGCCAGGAGTAACCCCTGTGCATCGCCAGGTGTGACCCAAAAAGCAAAAAAAAAAAAAAAAAAAGACTTAGTTATGATTGGGGCTAGAGCAATAGCACAGCGGGTAGGGCGTCTGCCTTGCACGCAGTCGACCTGGGTTCGATTCCCAGCATCCCATATGGTCCCCTGAGCACCGCCAGGAGTAATTCCTGAGTGCAGAGCCAGGAGTAACTCCTGTGCATCACCGGTGTGATCCAAAAAAAGCAAAATAAATAAATAAATAAAAATAAAATATATGGCTCCTAGGAATTAGTTCCTATGTGGCTTGCATTTCTGGCTCGTGTACTGTGTTTTTTGAACAGTGCTGCTCTAGAACCTTAGGCCTGTGTGTCTTTGTGGCCTCAAACAGTCCAGGCAGAGCTGAGGCAGGTTCTGGCTGTGGTGCTGGCCGTGTGTAGGGACCTTTCCTGATACCAGTTACGGTGCCAAGGGTTTGAGGGTTCATGAGACTCTGCTGGTGCTGGGAGCAGAGGCTGGGGCGCTGGCGCTTGGGCACTGCTGCATGCGTTATGTAATCTGTGCTGCCCAGAAGGGCCACTAGATGCTGCTCTGTGATCCCTGAAAGAACAAAGCACGACTTCCTCCAGAACCAGGGCTCAGCCCTACCACAGAACATTCTCTGGAAACTAGCGTGGCTTTCTTACAATGGCTCAGGGGGTGACACCTGGGCAGCCCACCCCTGCACTGCAGATAAAGCAGCAGTCTGCCTCTTCGACAGCCAGAGATAGGCTATAGGAGGAACAGGTTGACTGGGGGGTGGGTTTTGGGTATCTTCCCTGCAAGACAGCTCTATCAGCTGAATCTGCCTTCTGGATCATTGCTTCTCTATTTCCCCGCCCTTCTGCCCCACTTCTTTTCCCTTCCCTTCTCACCATGCTGTTCTGTGTGGGGCCTTGAAAATAGGGGTAGCACTGCAGTTCCTGAGGTATCAATGAGGTTGGGGTTGGGAGGGAGCAGTGACATCCCATTCATGCTCTGCTGCGTGTGTGACTGCTTTGACCAGTGTGAGGAGGAGATAATCCTGCCAATAGCTCTTTTGAAGGTGTTATGGAACGGCAGCTGAACTGGGCAAGAAAACACCAAACTGGTCAGGTTGTGAAGACCCAGGCAGATGGATGCTTTCTTGGTTTGAATGGATGAATTGCAGCTTGGTACTACCCACCATGAACTGAAGTAGCAATAAACTGAAATTCATAGAGCTAATTGAACCCCGATATGGTGGGTATATGCCTCCAAATCTCAGAAGTGCTTGGGGAAGCATTTTAACCTCTGCTCAGCAGAAGAATCTGAAGGGAACCTTGAGACGTAAGAAAGGCAGTGTTGGGGCTGGAGTGATAGCACAGTGGGTAGGATGTTTGCCTTGCACGCGGACGACCTGGGTTCAATTCCCAGCATCCTATATGGTCCCCTGAGCATTGCTGAGTGTAGCCCCCCTCCTTCCCCATCCACTGAGAAAAGGCAGTGTAGTCATGGGTTTACTTGGGCTACTTCATTAGGGACTGGTAAGAGGGGTCGTGGCAGGAGTTCATCTGTGCCTGGGAAATTCACTGCCCAGGGAGCACAGATACAACTTTGAAGGGGAGGAGAATAGGGACCACAGCAACCATACTCACGGGCCTCCTGGTTCTGGTCAGGACTAATCAATCCCTGATGGTGCTCAGGGGACTATGGTGCAGGGGATTTAACTGAGCTTGACCGTGTGTAAAGCAAGTGCCTTAATTTGTGCTACCTGAGGTGACTTCTTAAAGCTTACTGTAGGAGGAGGGTTGAGCATAGTTCTCTGAAGAGTCTCTGGACCCAGCGACATAAAGACAGGCATGTGCCGAGTTAGCTCTGGGCCTGCCTTTATGGAAATTGAGGATGGCTGCTGTGGCTGTTTCCCAAGGGCTATGGGAGAAGCTGCCCTTGGCCCAGAGCCCTGCTCCACTGGGTTGTCACGACACGCAATATATAGTGAGTGCCCCCACTGGGTGGCATCTCAGCTGTTAACAGCACACAAATTGTGGGAGAGGGCAGAGGCTGACCACCTGGGGTGCTCAGCCCCCTGGGAGTCATGTAAAGATCCTATGGCCTCTCTGGGTGCCACCGACTCCTTGACTCCTGTGTCTCTGGGCTTGCGAACGGAATCTTCAGAACCAAACACACGAAAGTGGCTTTTGTGAAGAACCGGGGTTTTTTTTTTGCTTGGCCGAGGAATAGTTCTTAGTAATAACCAGACTTTGACTCAGAATTGTGTAATTTTACTAGCACCCCGTCTCTATAAGTACCATGAGACACCCAGAGCATGAGAGGCCGCGGGAAGAGCCGCGACTCGGGTTGGGAGACTCTGGTCTCTGGGTACGTGAAGGCCGTGTTCGTGACGGGCCGGGGCCCTGGGTAGTGGCCAGACCCCGGTCTGGTCCCAGGTGTGGTGTGGGAAAGCCAGTCACCGAGGAACGGCCCAGAGCTTGCCTCCGCCTCTGCGGCCTGTATTTCTCCGCCCTGCCCCGGCCGCGGGCGTGGACCGGGGGCCGGGGGCGGTCGGGCCCTAGAATCCAGAAGCAGCCCCGTGGGGCCGCGCGCGTGGCCAGTGCGGGGCCGCGGGCGGGCGGGCGGGCGGCAGCTGCGAGCGGCGCGGCGGGAACAAAGGCAGCACGTGTCTGGGCGGGGCGGCGCCGGCCCCGCCCCCACCCCGCGCCCCGCCTGGCCCGGCCGGCCGCGCGGGTGCCCGGGACTCGGGCGAGCGCCCGCCGCCGCCGCCGCCGACCCCGGGTGCTGCGTGGGCCGCGGCGAGGAGGGGCGCCTCGGGCTCGGCAGCGCGGCCCTGCCCGCGGCGCGCGGCGTCGGCGGCGCGATCCCCGGCTCCCCGGGCGCGAGCAGCGCGCGCGGCCCCGCGGTGCGCGCCGGGCCGGGAGCGCGCGCGGCGGCGAAGGCGGCCGGGCGGGGGGCGGGGCCGGCGCCTGCAGAACCTTGGACAGAAGCTCCGGAGCCGCCGCCGCCGCCGCCGCCGCCGCGCGAGCCCCGCCGAGCCCCGCCGAGCGCCGCCGGGCGCGGGAGCCGCCTTCCGCCGGGTAAGCCTGGGCTTCGGGCCGCCGGCGTGCGGGACCGACCGTGCCGCGGCCTCGCGCTCCGCAGCGGCGGGGCCGGGCGGGGGGTTGCGCTGCGGCGGAGGCGGCCGCGCTGCGGCGCGGGGGCGCGGGTGGGGCCGCCGGGCCGAGGGCTCGGGGCCGGGGCGCAGAAGCCCGCACCGCCAGCCGCACTGCCCCGGCGGGGTGCTGAGAACCATCTTGTTTTCCACGCAGATCCGAAGGGGCCCGCCCGCATCCCGGGAGCGCCCCCGCCTCGTCCCCCGGGCCGCCGCGGGCTCGCTGAGCCGCTCCCTTCCTCCGGCCGGCAGGCTGGGCTCGCAGGGGCGCGGGTCCCCGCGCGGCGCGCAGCGGCACCATGGGCACGGTGCTGTCCCTGTCCCCCAGCTACCGGAAGGCCACGCTGTTTGAGGATGGCGCGGCCACGGTGGGCCACTACACGGCCGTGCAGAACAGCAAGAACGCCAAGGACAAGAACCTGAAGCGGCACTCCATCATCTCCGTGCTGCCCTGGAAGAGGATCGTGGCCGTGTCGGCCAAGAAGAAGAACTCCAAGAAGGTGCAGCCCAACAGTAGCTACCAGAATAACATCACGCACCTCAACAATGAGAACCTGAAGAAGTCGCTGTCGTGCGCCAACCTGTCCACCTTCGCCCAGCCCCCGCCAGCCCAGCCGCCCGCGCCGCCCGCCAGCCAGCTCTCGGGCTCCCAGACCGGGGTGTCGTCCTCCGTCAAGAAGGCCCCGCACCCCGCCGTCACCTCGGCAGGGACGCCCAAACGGGTCATCGTCCAGGCGTCCACCAGTGAGCTGCTGCGCTGCCTGGGCGAGTTCCTGTGCCGCCGGTGCTACCGCCTCAAGCACCTGTCCCCCACGGACCCTGTGCTCTGGCTGCGCAGCGTGGACCGCTCGCTGCTGCTGCAGGGCTGGCAGGACCAGGGCTTCATCACGCCTGCCAACGTGGTCTTCCTCTACATGCTCTGCAGGGATGTCATCTCCTCCGAGGTGGGCTCCGACCATGAGCTGCAGGCCGTCCTGCTGACCTGCCTATACCTGTCCTACTCCTACATGGGCAACGAGATCTCCTATCCGCTCAAGCCCTTCCTGGTGGAGAGCTGCAAGGAGGCCTTTTGGGACCGCTGCCTCTCGGTCATCAACCTCATGAGCTCCAAGATGCTGCAGATCAACGCGGACCCCCACTACTTCACACAGGTGTTCTCCGACCTGAAGAATGAGAGTGGCCAGGAGGACAAGAAGCGGCTCCTGCTCGGGCTCGATCGGTGAGCCCGGGAGCCTGCGTCCTGGCTCCAGGATTCAATTCATTTTAAGAAACAAAAAATTTATTACGATACCAATCAGATTTTGTGTACAGTATCCGTCTAGCGAAGCCGCCAAGGGCCTCTCTCCCTCCCCACCATCTCTCCCGGGGGGTTCTCTGCAGCCCTTGCCAAGAATTCCGGGCTCCGTTGTTGAACTCCCGCGAACCGTGTGCGAAACCCAGAAGATGTATACCCCAGCCGCTCAGGCCCCTGGCCTCGCCCTGCGGGGAGCTGGAAGGCGTGAGCCCCCCTGGCACCCCTGCACCCCTGCAGGCTGGAGAAGGGCCTCTGTCTGTTTGGGCCCCAGAGGAATGGGCCTTTCTGCGCGCAGGCCCTGCCCTGGCTCCTGTGTGGGGCTGCGTTCTCTCCCCGGGGAGCCAGCGCCCCTGACTGAGCCGCACCAGAGGCCCTCTGCACTCTTCAGCCCGGAGATGCCGGCCTGGGGCTGGGACTCTGTCCTGTTGTTGGGCTGCGCAGGACCCTGGTTTGCTCTTTTCTTTTTTAGGGAGAAGGGCTTTCCTTTAGTGGGGACGTGGACCATGCCCGACCCCACCCCACCTGGCCCCCCCATCCCCCCCCCCCGCCTGGTCCCTTTGTCCCCGCTACCAGCTGTGTTGGTAGTGTTGGTTAATGAGCTGGTTTGACTCATTAAGTTCTTTCATTTTGGGTCCCAGCTCAAGGGGTGGGGTGAAGCTGAGGACAGCTCCTTTCCTGGGTGAATCTGTCATTTGAATAATGCAGCTTAGTCATCCTGAGGGGAAGGCCAGGACAGCTGCAGGTGCCCATTATCGACAGCCCGCCTGCCTTCTGGGCGGGCGGGGGCGCCCTGCCTGCCTCTGAGCCGGGGCCTGTCTCAGGGCTCAGGCTTCTTGGTGGTGCACATGACAATTGTCCTGCAGACCTGGGGTGGGGGCGGGGTGGGAGGGAGCAGAATGGGGGCCCGGAGCAGGCATCACGGTGGTGTAATGCCAGAGCCCTCTGTCCACCCCTGCTCTCATTTAAGCTGTTTCCTAGCAGCTCAGTTTCATCTGATGGTGGAGCCTTTGCCCTGCAGGGTCCAGTGGGACGGCTGGGTGCTTGGAGACAATTCCTGCCAGCCCCGGGAATCCTGCGGATCCGACAGCTGCAGCTGCTGGCCTGGGCTTCCTCCTGGCCCCGGTGGCTGCACTGTACCTCGTCCCGTTTTCTTTCTGCTTCTCCCAAGATTGGTGGCTTGGGACTTGGGAGAACATCAGAAAGGAGCGAGTCTTCTCCATGGCCCATCACTCCAGTTTCGGGGAACAAAGACTAACGTGAAGATGCTACAGAGAATTCTCTCTTCCAGTGCCAATCCCCTGGGGCTGTGTCAGAATATGGGGGGGCGGGGGTGCTAGCTGGGGGTGGGAGCAGAGGGTGGTGGTTTTACATGGGTTTAGGTTCGAGGGGGCGGCTGGCTTCAGCACAAGCACTACTGAAACTCTCCTGAAAAAAAAGAGAAAGCTGTGAAATTGAGCTTCCGGTTTAAGAGGCCTGGAGCCGAGCTTGATGGCCTGAGCTGCTTCCCAGACTTAGGGAGGAGGGCCAGCCCCACTGAGCGCACTGGCCAGGGCCCACGCCCGGCCCGGACACACCTGGAGGTGCCCACCGAGCGCCCCGAGCAAGACTGGCAGCCAGTCTGCGACGGAGCTGGAAGGAGGCTGTGGCTGCTGGCGCAGACCTCACTGCGGAGCCTCTTCTCAGTTCAGATTCTGCTGCCACGTGTGACCTGAGGTAGGAGGGCCCTGGGGGCAGTGGCCCGGAGGCCCGGCCAGAAGCGGGAGGCTGGGGTGCTGAACTCCAGAGGAGGGGGGCACACATTTGTGCTCACACATGGCGCTGGCTGAAACTGCGGTGAAGTTGCACCCACAGGATTCCAGTTTTGCGTGTTTCCTTCTCTTTCTCCATATTTATTTTTTTAATCTTTCTGGAGGCGGTGCCCATGTCAGGAGTGGCTGGGGACTAAGGAGACGCCTAGTTCCATCAGCGGGAAGCCACGGCCGCCTATCCCCCATGCACTGGCCGTCAGTATTGTGTAAAGGAACAACCGATATACTTGAGTGTGCAAGCAATGATCCCATTTGACATGCTGCTATGAAGACTACTTTTAGAACAATTAAAAAAAAACGAAAAAAAAAAACAACGTACAAAAAACCCCCCACCTTATTCTTTAATTGTTGCTTTTACAGTGATATTGTGCATGCAAACCGGGAGCATTTTGTGTCTTAAGAAAAATACTCTTTAGAACAGATGGCTGTGAAAATTACACCCGTGCACAGAACAAGTCACAGGAATAATAGTTCAGGATTTGGTTTTTCTCTTTTCCTTGTAAACCTGAAGGGTTGGTATATTCTTTCCATGCAGTTCTTAGGATTTCGTTTTGTTCCAACAGTTGTTACACTTGCAATGAAAAGAAAATGTGCCATTTTTTTCACTTGGAATTATTCATAGCTGTATATTTGAAACTGCTAATTATACATGTGCGGTGTATGTTGGTTTTTTAGTGCAATTTCTTCCGTAGCTATTTTTTGACCAAACCGTGGGTATTGTTAAAATATTAATTTATCTTTGTCTCATTTTGTATGTGTGTGTAGCGTGTTTGTAGGTGTGTGTGGTTTATAATCTGACAAGGTCATGAAGCTCAGTTTGGCTGTAATTTAATTCCCCTTTCCTTATTTTTATTTATTTTTGTACTGTGCTGATTAAATAAAATGCACTGACCATCCATTACCTAGACTTCGTCCCTTTTTATAGATGATTCCTGCACTCAGAAGGTGATTGGATTTGTGCTTGGGGGAGGGGAGCGGCTTAGAGCCTCCCTAAGGTTAAGGTGATTAAGGATGCAGCCCAGGTCACGCCCGCTCTAGTGGAGCTGCTTGTGGGGAGGGGGCGGGCACCTCTGCTCCTCAGAGGTCCCCTTGATTTGTGGTGACTGAGGTTCCGGCAGAGGCGTGGCCTGGAAAGGCTCTACCGAGGGAGCCCCGGGCCGCTGCCCCATGTCTGGGCCTGGCCCTGCTCCCCACTCACTGCTTCGGGGTTCTCAGGGGACGGAGGTATCTGTGGCCCAATCCGGCCAAGTCAACTCTGAGCAGGTTTCCAACCCTGCTGCGCCCAGGTAAGCAGATGCCCAAGCCTGTAACTGTGATGAGGGTGGCACCCCCTACTGGTGGTCAGTACTGTGCAGTGCCCGCTCATGCCACCAGCCTAAGCCTCAGGAACCTGCAGGGCTGTAGGGACTTGGTTCTCCTGCAGGACCTGTGTCCCATGGCTGTAGGGACTTGGTTCTCCTGCAGGACCTGTGTCCCATGGCCCCGAGCTGCTCTGGGCACCAGGAAGGTGCTTCTGTACAGGCTTCCCCTTGGGAGCTGCCGGCCACCGTGTCAGGACTCTCCAGTTCTTCCCCATCAGTGGCCGGTGGTTGGGTGGCATCCTGTGGCTGCAAGTTCGTGCGTTCTGGGGGTGCCTGTCGCCTCTCAAGGGCCTGGCCTTGCTTGACTGCAATCCTCCACCTTGAGATACCCCAATTTCTTGTTGGCGCATCTCGCTTGCTACCCGCATTGTCCCCTAAATAGCCAGAGAGGTGCTGGGCTGCCGGCACTCAGGCCCCTCCCCAGGCTGCCGCCGCAGACTCAGGCTTTTCTTCTTAAGTACGTGCTTTGATTTCAGGAAGCAGGAGAGCGAGGCCCACTTCCGCCAGCATGCCAGTCTTAAAATGGTGGCAGAAAGGGTTTGGATTTAGATTTACACACACACACACACACACACACACACACACACACACACACACACACTTTATATTTGCGTTGGAAAGCTTTGGGGAAAATGAGCTTCCATTTCATTGTCTTTGCCTTAATGCTCCTTCCACCCTCTGGGAGAACAACTGGTTTTCTGCAAGCTACAATTCCATAATTAGAGGGGCTAGTTTTCAATTACAGATCAGCAGAACACCTTTAAAAATAAGATTTAATGCTTTATTGCTCTTGATGGTAAATCAAAATATGCTTTAGAAATAAAGTTAATTTAATGGAAAATAGGAATATATGCACCAAACCATAAAACTGCATTTAATTAAATCAAGAGAAACACTTCATTGCATACAATCACTGTGTCCTCTGGCTTCCCTCTCAGCACCCCGGAAAGCATTACTGCTTTCACACCCCAACTTCTTGGTCCAGCTTCAGTTGCCACGTGCTGTGACTTCTTTTTAGGACATCGTGAAAAAGTGCTTGTTGCCAGCCAGTCCCCGGCCCTCGGCTGGGAGGCCCCCCACACTGCGGGCCCCCGGCAGCCCCTCCTGTCCCAGAAAAGGCACTCATTTGGCATGTTCTGTTTTGGTGTGTCTAAGACAAACATCTGCGTGTCTAGTGCAAAGCGACATGTTTGGGGAAATAAAGTGACAGGAGAGGGATGGTTCCAGTTAGGTGGTTCCTCTAGTGTCTACCAGTGATTGGCAAAGTTCTACACGGTGGTGGCACCATTCACTGCACGGGCAGCTGGTTGAGCTTCGAGGACGTGAACTGGTAGGAGAAGATGCCAGTGGGAGTCTTTATTGCAAATGGCTGCAAGCTCTGGGGCCTGGGGAGTGGGGGTGGGCAAGGGCCAGGCTGCTGGTTGGCGGGCACTTGGCATGTTCTGCAGGGCCAAGCGCAGCTTCGGCAGAAAGTGAAGAGAGTGCCAGCCTGGCATCGCCACTGTTGCACCTGCCAGGCTGTTGCCCCTGTGCCTCCAGCCCCCAGCGGGCACCAACTCCTGTCCTCAAGGCTTCGGGGTATGGGCTCTCGGCTGAGGCTGGGGGTCGGTGGCCTTGGGAAGTGTCTGAAGTGCACGTGCTTTCTGCCCGGCGGAAACTGGCAAGACGGCAGTCTCTCCTGCCATGAACCCCAGCGCCCCAAGTTTGGGGGCTGGGGGAGTGCAGGCATCCTGGCCTGGCCTGCAGTGCCAGGACCCCACTTCGTTTCCCATCATTCCAGTACCCCCACTCCCTTGTGCCCGGCCCCGGGCCCAATCTAAAGGTCTGCACAGGAGCATGAAACCCAGGAGCTCCAAGGGGAAACTCAGGGGTCCTCGACATCCCCTAGCTCTCGCTGGGTGCTCCTGCTGTCGACGAGGGTGCAGTTCTGCTGGGGTCGGGGGCACAGGCGCACGTGGAGCCCTGCGGGTAGACCTGCTCACCTGGAGCTTTGATGTGTGTGTGTGGGGGGGGGGTGGCAAGGGAGTGGGGAGGGGCGCTGGGTTCACTTTTGGAGAATGGCCCATGGGTAGGGTTCATGGAGAGCAGGGGGCTGTATTCCCAGCTCCTCCCCAGCCCCCAGGGCAGCTCGTCTTTGGATGGGGCACTGCACCGGGCAGGTGCTGGGGACCAGGCACGTGGACTTGGCCTGGCCATCAAGGGGGGCCGGCCCCAGGGGCAGGTGCCTATAAGTTGGGGTGAGGGTGATCTGGATGTCAGCTGGGGGAGGCCTGGGGGGGACACCAGGGTCTTTGGTTTGTTGAGCGGGGACTGCAGAAAGTGGGGACAGAGAAAGACGGACACCAGAGGCAGAAAGCCAAGAAGTCGCCCCCCAGGGGTTAGGTGTCCCAGAGAAGGCGAAGAGGGGCACCTCCCCAGGGCCCTGGCAAGCTGATTCCTAGTGGGAGGGGGGCAGGGAGGTGGGGGAACAGGGAGCCCCCCAGTGGAGCGGGAGGATGGGGCCGGGGGCGGCTGGGCCTGCGCTCAGTTGCCCGGCACGCTGAGGATGAAGCCGGAGCGGTGCTTGGTGAAGTCCGGCTCGGGCTGGTTGAGGCGCGTCTCCACGGACACGGTGCATTTCTTCCCGTGCAGGCTGCACTGCACCGGGTTGGTGACATTGACTTGAAGGTGGCGCTTCTCACTGGGGGAGGCAAAGAGAGAGGGTGACCCGGCGGTTAGTAGGAGTCAGAACTGTCACCCCTGTCGCCCTCCTGGCGCCCCGTGCCAGCTCCCACAGGTCTCCAGGTTCCAGGGTGCCCAGGGGAGGCTGCAGAAGAGGCCACCCCAGGCTGCGGCTTAGAGACGGGCCGGAGCCCCAGGGCTGGCTCCAGAGACCCCGTGTACTGAGTGGTCCCGGCAGCGGAACCCCAAATCCCCACATCTCTGACCTGTGCTGCGGACCTCGCCGCTGCCCAAGCTCACATGGCCGCAGGGACCGGTGGTGGAGGGTCTTTCCTAATACTTAAGTGTGGGGTGGACAGGAGCCTCCCAGTGTCTGAGGGGTCAGTGTTCAGGCCCGTGGCAGGGCTCAGAGGCACCCCCCGGAGGTCGGGGCTGGGGGCTGAGCTGCTGGGGGGAAACTCAGGCTCCCTGCAGCTGAGACCTGTGCGCTCGCCCTGCCTGGCATGAGTTCCAGGCTCAGGGAGGGTCTGGCACCGACTGAGTTTTGTCACTGAGCCCCACAGCTCTGCTGTCACCCCAGATTTGAATCCAGGTGGAGACTGGGGCAGTGAGTGCTCACGGGGCGGGGACCTTGCCCATGTTGGTGCCGCAGCCCTGCACCTTAAGGAGCCACAAACCTTCGGCTGCTCTCACAGGCCACCCCAGCCCCACGCAGCACCTTGGCTCACTCCGAGGCCAGCTGGGGGGGTGGGGGGTCAAGTGCCCAGCATCAAGCTGCTCCCTGGGTGGAATGGCTGAGCCCTGCCAGACACGTGTCTTCCAGGTACCTGCTACCCCGAGAGCTGTCACCTCCGCTCTGTCCCCACAGACAGCCTGGGGCCGAGAAACTGCCAGAAGGGGACTCCACAGCAGTGACCCTGGGAGCCTTTGTGTTCACACAGGTCCCAGACCCCACGAGGACTGAGGACTAGGTCTGGGAAGGGCTGGGAGGTGTCCTGCAGGCCAGGCATCCCTGCTGTCCATCTGGTGCTTGCGTACGCGTGCACACATGTGTGCACGTACACACATGCACACACACACTTTTGCTTTTTGGGTCACACCAAGTAATACTCAGGGGTTATTTACTCCAGCATTCAGGAATTACTCCTGGTACGTGGGTCGGCCATGTGCAAGGCAAAACGCCCTATCCCTTGTACTACTGCTCTGGGCATCTTGAAGTCTTGTGAGCCACATCGAAAACCTGGCCTTCAACAATTTTTTTCCCCTCAGCCACACCCAGCAGTGCTCAGGGCCTTATTCCTGGCTCTGAGCTCAGGGATCAGCCCTGACAGGTGTTTGGGAACCGTATGGGATGCCAGGGGATAGAACCTGGGCCAGCTGCGTGTAAGGCGAAACATCCTCCCTGCTGTACTATCGAACCAGGCCCCATCCCGCCCAATAACTTTCTTTTGCTCTATTTTATTCCGCTTTGGTTTGGGCCCACGCCCAGTGGCCCTTGGTGGGGGTGAGGGGTCGCACCACGTGGGGCCAGGGCAGTGCATGTGCCGGGTGTTGGAGCTCTGGCAGCTATTTCTGAGCTGACTTGAACATAAAAATAGTCACGGCTGTCAGAGGCGTGACTCAGGCACTTCCCCACCTGACCGCATGCCTGTGGAAGCCGGCTGCTGTGCGGGACGGCGGGGGGGGGGTGCACAGTGTGGGCATGGGGCTCGGGGTGCGGGGCACCGGTGAGTGGGGTGGGGACACAGTGGGCGGGGCACGGGGTGCGGGGCACGGTGGGCATGGGCTTCCTGTAGCCCACTGCACTGACTTCCTGCTCTGCTGCCAGCACCTTCCCTGCGGGACCCAGAGCTGGGGTGGCCTCCCTCTGCCCTCTCTGCTCCACCTCGGCTCCTGCTGTGGGACCTGTGTGCCATGGAAACCCCCAGGGGTGCAGGGGAAGCTCCCCTCTGACCCCACAGGGGCCTGGTGGACGTGTCCTTCCACCCTGCAGCACTCGTGCCCATTCTGTGCAGCCTGCAGGGCGCTGGGGGGCCCCGGGGCCTTGGCCTCAGCAAAGGCTGCTGTAGGAGGGTCGCCATTCCCAGTCAGTCAGTCTAGAAAAACTCATGGGATGGGCCGGATGGGGATCACGAGTTCAGTCCCCACGCACGACGGCTCATGCTTAGACTACCCCCCTCAGCCAGGGGGACTGGCTATTTTCATGAGATTCCTTCCAAAATCAGGACCCCTTTCCAGCCACTGAGTGCTCCCTCTTTCTCCTCCTCTTGGACTCTGGGGCACTCCAGGACCTGCTCACGGTGGGGGGGTGCACTTTAGGCTGGGCGGGGGGAATGTTTGCAGGGATGTGAATGCTCTTCTGAAACGGCACCTCAGGATAACCAATCAGGAGCGGCTTTGCATCTAGGGGGGCCCTTGTTTCGTCCCCAGCACGACACAGTCCCCTAAGCATCTCCAACAGTGACCCCTGAGCACCACCAGTGTGACCCCCAAACACAAGCAAGATGTGAAGCATTCTATGTGGGGGCTATGTTGTACTCTCACTTCTTTTCGTAGGAGGGATTTCGCTGTGTTCTCAGTTAAATGCTCTGAAAGAGGCGGTGCAAGGCGGGTGGTGACCCCTGAAGCGCTTCCTGCAGATCGCCCCTTTCTGGCTTAGTTCATTAACCCGCAGGAGCGTGCTGGCTCTATCCCTGGCTGGGTGCTTCGAATCTCAGCTCCTCCTGTGGCTTTCGTGGTGCTGGTCTCCCTTCCCCTTCCCAGAGCCTACCTTCCCCGGGGGCACAGAGGGATCCTCCTCCTGTGTTCCTAGGCAGGAGTGTCCAGTCCCCTAAAGCTCCGGGCTTCTTCTTCTTTTTTTTTTTTTTGCTTTTTGGGTCACACCTGACGATGCACAAGGGTTGCTCCTAGCTCACACACTCAGGAATTACTCCTGGCAGTGCTCGGGGGACCATATGAGATGCTGGGAATTGAACCTGCGTCAGCTGCATGCAAGGCAAACGCCCTACCTGCTGTGCTATCGCTCCAGCCCTGGCTCCGGGCTTCTGCGGGGACTTCTGATAGGGCCTACATGCCAGGCTCTCCCAGCCCCGCACTCCCCTTGGGCGCCCCCGACTCACTGAGGCCTTGGAAGGAGCAAGACATGAGCATGCTCCCTGGGCCGCTGGACATGCCTGGGCCGTGGTGCTCATTCCAGAGGGCATACACGTGGCCATCAGCAGGGAAGGCGAAGGCAGAGACAGGCCTGCTCATTCGCAGAGGCAGACTCTGAATGGCCGCCTGAGGGGCCAGACCCAGCCCGCTCACCTGCTCTGTTCTGGCCCTGCGGCCCTGCCAGACACTTTTCAAGGATGAGGAGTGGCTGTGGGGTGTGGGCAGAAGAGGGGGCTGAGCAGCTACCTGTGCGGAGTTCACAAGAGAGTGAGGCGGGCTCGAAGCAGCAGTGCTGTCTGGTGGCCAGGGCAAGGCTAAGCCACTCTTGGCAGGAGCCTCGTCCAGACACAGAAGCAGAGGAAGTGCCGACACAGGAAGGCAGGGGTGAGGCCGGGGGGTACCTTAGCGAGCGCGATGTAGAAATATTGCCTGGTCCTGCAGCTGCACTCTGGGATAAACTCCCCGAGGAATCAAAAGCAGGTGCTCAGACAGAAACGACACAGGGATGTTTCTAGTAACTCAGGGACGTCCTGAGGAACTGTGGTATATCCATTCAACGAAGTACCATTTAGCCACGGAAACAGAAGGATATGCTGGCACCTGCTCCCATGGATGAAGCCGGACATAGAGACGCTCCATGAAGGAGGCTGGACACCAGAGCCCACAATCTGCATGGCCCCAGCTACTACATGAAATGTCTAAGGGAGCAGATCTGTGGTCTGGAAATAGGTAGGTGGTTGCCAGGGGAGTGGGGCTGTGGAGAGACTCTTGGATGGGTCAGGTCGCCTTGGGGGGTCTGCAGGCACCCTAGAGAGCGGCGGCTGCACCACACCGGGTGAGTTGTGTGAGACCAACAGTACATTTTCTGTTACTATGATTTTACGAGCATCACAAAGGGGACTGATCCAGGGCAGCGAGATTAACCTTTCAAGCCTGGGGCCTGGCACCTGTCCTCAATTCTGGACCCTGGAGGACCATGGACCAGCTCTGAGGAGCAAGGGGGCAGAGAGGTGGTTTCCAAGCCTCCTACACCCACGGGCCAGCAGCGGACAGTGCTGATCTAAAGGGGAAAAATAACTTGCTCTCAAATCAGAATTTCTTTTTTCCATTTCATGTTCACCCCCAATGATTATTTTTTTTTTGCTTTTGGGCCAAAAATCCTAGAGATGCTCAGGGGTTACTCCCTGGCAGGGCTCAGTGGATCATATGAGATGCCACTGAGTCCACTGCGTGCAAGGCAAGGGCCCTGCCTGCTGCATAATTTCTCCAGCTCTAGGCCCAGTGACTTTCAGAGCGACAGTGGGGTTCTGGTGCCCAGTGGGGTCTGTGGCAGCCATGGAGGCGAGGGGCCATTCAAATGCCATCCTTGCCTGCAGAGCTCTCTGGGAGCAGCTGTAGCTTTTTTTTTTTTTTTTTTTTTAAAGAAGAGAGCAGTATAGGGCCAGAGGGTCTCTCTCTCATCTGCCACAGCCCCTGCCAGCTGCCGGGGTGGGAGGGGGCTGGGGGTGGGGCTCTTCCTTCCCCGTCTACGGTTACAGGCTTTAGTGGCTCAGCAAACTGGAGTTTGGGGGCTTTCATCTTGCTTCATCTGTTCTGAGCCATCACAGCAGGCAAATGGCCTTTATCAAATTACCCTCCTTCATTTTTCACTCAGACACCAGTCCCTGGCTCCTGGGGGAGCGCTAGGGGTCAGGGCCAGGCGGGCTGGATGTGGACGACAGTCACAAGCTCGGCGCGGCGCCCTGTTAGGACCTGTGCAAAGTGGAGGTCCCAGGGGAGCCTGGGGGAACAAATGGCGCCTCCTGCAAACGGAGCCCAGGACCCTGGCCGGTGCTGGGAGAGCTACTGTCTGTTCTCCTGGCTCCCCTGCTGGGGGCCTGACTCAGGCTTCAAAGCGGGTGGGTGTACGTGCCCCCGGGAGAAGGGGAGCCTGGTGCAATGCTCCACGTTTACTCATAGGATGTGTGGGGGAGGGGCGCGCGGGGCCTCAGGCGCTGGGGCCAAACAGGTGCTTTTCAAAGCGAGGGCGATGAGATAAATGCATTCGGGGCACCGGGGGAAACCCCGAGGCCCAGGCCTGCTGCGCTTGGCAGCTGCCGTGGCCAGGGACTGGCTGTCGGGCGCGTGTCTGCCGCCCTTTCACTTCCCACAGGAAGCAGCTCCGCTCTTTCAAAATCCTGCCATAGGAAAGGCAACTTTCATCTAGGTCAGGGTCAAAAGGGCCCTTTCACCACAGCCCCTTTGAAAGCCACTGTGCAGGCCAGTCCCTGAGGGGGGTGGGGGAATGGGGCAGGTGGGAACATTGGGTCTTCCTGGCTGTTGATGATGGAGGGGCCACACTTTTGTTTAGAAAGATCAAGCTTTTTCGGGGCTGGAGTGATAGCACAGTGGGTAGGGCATTTGCCTTGCATGCGGCCAACCTGGGTTCGATTCCCAGCATCCCATATCATCCCATATGGTCCCCTGAGCACCGCCAGGAGTAATTCCTGAGTGCATGAGCCAGGAGTAATCCCTGTGCATCACCAGGTGTCACCCAAAAAGAAGGAAAAAAAAAGAAAAATCAAGCTTTTCTTACCATAGAACAGTTGTGGAACCAACCTCACTCATGAATCTGGCTCCCTGCTTCGCCTTCCCGACTCTGCTTGCAGCCTTTCAGCTGCCCCCTCCTCCCGTGGCTCTCCCCACCATCCCCTCAGCGCCCCTCTTTGCAGCTACTGGTAAGCACCTGGGCGAGGCTGGCCACGGGGAGCACTCCCAAGTTCACAGACAGCCCGTTACCAGCTTGTGATGGGCGAAGGAGCTGGGCGCGGGGGCAGAACTGCCTGTCCACACGGACAAGCGGCCAGCGGGAGCAGCAACGGGCCAGAGTTCTGGCTGGCCTTCAGCTTCTGCACTTTGCAGGATGTCTGTGTCCCACGGCTGTGGTGACACGCCTGTGGTCTACACAATCAGCGTCCCCTGTCCGGGCAGAGATTCCAATACCTGAAGCCCCTGTACCCTCACGGACAAGCAAGTCTTTGTGTGTCCCACATTGAGGTGGCTTCAGGCCTTCGTCCCCAGGCAGCTTCTGTCCCCCTGTGGCACCTGCTGAAGCCCGGACTCCCAGGACAGCCAGCACCCTTCCCTGGCACTGCCCAGTTCTGCTCTGCTTACTGCCTCTCTCCACAGCATAGAACCTGCCTTCTGTCTTTGGCTACCCACGGAGCCTCTTTGTTCTGCCTTGGTTTTCCACACTCTGCTCCAACCTGTCCTTCACTCTGTCATCAGAGACAGCTTTTGTGTTAAAGGTACCAGAAGATCCTGTTGTTCCCATACAAAAAATTCCTTCAGTCACTCCTCAGAACTTTCTCGAACCTCCCCATGCCCAAGTCTCCAGCCTGCCACAGGGCTGCCTGCTCCTCTGCCCTGGGTTCTCTCTTGACGGCTCTGAGTAGCCAATCCTCTTGGCCCAGCAGACGACACAGATGTGATGGGCTGGAGCAACAGTACAATGGGTAGGGCGCCTGCCTGGCGCGTGGCTGCCCTGGGTTCTATCTCTGGCATCCCATATGGTCCCTCAAGGCTGCCAGGAGTAATTCCTGAGCTCAGAGCCAGGAGCAAGCCCTGCGCACTGCTGGGTGTGGCCTTCAAAACAAAATAAAAGAACGCAGATTTGAACACTCCTGTTACACGGAGTCTTCATGCCACTCAACAATTAGACATTGCACATTATTCCCAAGTACATAAAGCAGACACAAGACCATAAAAGGAAAGTTCAGTAAATACCAAAGAATCAGCAGCAGACATACACTGTCTTCTCTGACTGTAACATAATACAAATAGAAATTAAACAAAAGGAGACTATAATAACAACAGGCAGAAAGCACACAGTGCCTCGTATTTTACACATGTTGAGCACCGAGGTGACCGCTGCTTCCAGAATAAAGCCCTGAGGGACTGGAGCCAGAGTACGGCTGGACTCTTGCCTTGCATGCAGGTGACAGGGGCTTTATCCCCGGCATCCCATAAGGAAACCCTGAACTCTGCCAGGAGAGATCCCTGAGCACAGAGCTAGGAGCAAGCCCTGTGGCCCCTAAACAAAAACAAACAAAAATAAAGACTTGAGAGGCCACACTGGGAGTTGGATCGGATATCTGGGCAGGATGTTAGATTTTAGTCTGAGGGTGGGGACAGGCCAACATCCAGAGACTATAAAACCAAGCTCCCGGAAGAGAGCGACAGAGTCTCTTGCCCCCATGCCTGGCTGTCTTCACCCGGTCCCCTCGGAGGGGGTGGGCTTCAGTTTCCCTCCCAGCCCCAAGCAGAGCCCCTGCAACTGAAGACCTCCGGAGCCCTGCCACCAACCATGCTCGAGGCCCCTCTCCACACGTTCAGACGAGCCTCATGCATGAAGGTACCGGCAGAGGAACCCAGGTGTGTGGGACTTGGGGCTGAGATCTCCAAGCCTGCTCGGATCGGGACTGGGCCTCTTCCGCCCAGATCCCCCATTTTCTAGTAGCTACACAGTCACACCCAGGGACTGCCCCGGCGCCGTGTAATCCCACCAATGGCCAACATCCAGAGACTATAAAACCAAGCTCCTGGAAACTTATAGCCTAGTTCTTCCTCTGGGAGAACCTTGCAAACTCCCGAATGGGAGAGCTTTGCAAACTCTCCATGGTGTATTCATATGCCAAAACCAGTAACAATGCTGGGTCTCATTCCCCTGACCCTGAAAGAGCCTCCAATGCGGCACCATTGGAAAGGACAAGTAAAGAGAGGCTTCTAAAATCTCAGGGCTAGGATGAATGGAAACATTACTGAGACAGCTCGAGAAATTCGACGATCAATGGGATGATGATGATGACGATGATGGTGGGGACAGGGATCGGCCTCACTCAGAGGTGCCACTCCTGGAAGTACTTGTGAAGTCCAGGTCGGCTGCATGCAAGGCCTATGCTGCATGCCTCATCCCTAGATGATCTTTCCTGGGAGGGAGTCTTGGCCTCCGTGAGACCTAGTCAAGCACTCCAAGTGTAGAATCTGCTTAAACTCGGATGGAGTTGCATCTATGTCTCTAGAAGGAAGACATTGATTCTCTTTATTTTTAATTTTTTGGTTTGTTTTTGGGCCATACCCAGCAATGCTCAGGGGTTACTTCCTTCTGGCTCTGCACTCAGGAATTACTCCTGATGGTGCTTAGGGGACCATCTGAGGTGCCAGGGATCAAACTAAAGAGTTAGCTGCATGCAAGCGGAGTGCCCTACCCACTGTTCTAACTCTTGCCCAGGGGGCACCATACGGGGTACTGAGGCTTGAGCCCAAGTCTTTCGTGTGCAAGGCCAGCGCCCTACTAGCTGTACTACTGCTCCAGCCCTGACTTGAAGCTTTTGAGTCAGAGAAAAAAAAGCATCTGGAAGTTGCCGTGGTGACACCGCGGACTGGGCATTCTCCCCTCCACCCACCACCACGCGTATTCACCCCTTGTGGATCTCTCTCCTGGACACTGGCTTTTTTCCTCATCCTGGTCTGGAAGACATCATTCAGAACGGGGTGCTCTCCCGGTGCTCAGAGAATACGTGCTTCTTTGGGACCACTCCCAGGGACCTGGTAGGGTGCTGACTTTCCAGCCAGCAGCCCTAGGATGGTTGCCCAACTGATCACCCCCTGACTGGAGAGGCCCCAGCAGTGCCGCACTTCCCCGCTACCAACGTCCGAGACAGAGGGAGCCAAAGGCACCACGCACCTTTACGTCGTTTTGGAATCCAGACTTTTTAAAGGCTAAATTGCTTTTGTCCCTCCTAGGATGTCCACACCAGTGCTCCATGCTCGGTATAATGAAACCTCTCAACCCCAAACCCATAGACAGCTCCCTCAAATACGAGCAAGAGTGAAACACAGAAGCAACACAGCAAAGCAAACCCAAACTCAGCTCTGAAACCAAAGGAATAGCGCCGGGAACTGGCTTCACCCCAGGGGCGGGGTGCTGGTGCCTCTTTAGAGGGAAGGGGCTGCCCAGGGGCTCTCGTTATCTCTAAGAAGAGGGAGTCCAAAGCCCCCTGGTAACTGAGTCCTTCCCTCTTCCTCTCTCTCTCTCTCTCTCTCTCTCTCTCTCCCTCTCTCTCTCTCTCTCTCTTAAAGTTTATTTGTTGGTCTTCTTCACCCTCTGCCTCTTTCTCTTCATGCCTCTCCCTCTCCCTTCTCCCCCTGTACTGTCTCATCTTGATGCTTTTACTCTAATGTCTTTGTGGCCAAAAATATCTGTTCAGGAGATTTTTCCTCTCTGCTGAGTTGAGCTGCTGCTTTTTCTTCTTTTCCTCCCCCTCCCCTTCTTTCTTTCTTTTTTAACATCTTGACTGTTTCCTGCTTACATTTCTGCTTCTCCTAGCTTGACACTGGTGTGAACAGCACCTCCAAAGTTAGCCCCATCTGTGAACACTGCTGTTTATTTTCTATTCACATCATTGATGAAGGTGCTAAGTAAGAACTGGATGGAACATGAACTGGGGTCCACACTTGCCTCAGAACAGATGATTTTCAGGGGTCTGTCTAAAACACCATTCTCGCTCCGCCTGATTCCCTCCCCGTTCTCAAGAGGGCCCTGAGCTTGGACCTGCGCGTGCCTGTGTGTCACTACAGAGAGACTAACCGGATCCCAGTGGCTGTCGGCTGAGGATGGAGGATGGAAGGCAGTTAACACCTACACACAAACACCCTGGGAATGTGTATAATAAAAAGAAAGTCATCCCAGGAATGCATAAATAAGGCTGATTATTTCCACTGACTCAGGGTTGGAGGACGAATTCTGTTTTTTTGGCTTCTGGGCCACCGATTGTGTTATTCCTGGGCCTGGTGCCTTGGGCTGGCTCCCCAATATATTCAGTGGGCCTAAGGGGTGCTGGGGATCAGATCTGGAGCTCCAGCATGCAAAACGTGTGTTCCAGTTCTTTGAGCTTTTTTCACAGTCTAGGATGATCTCTCTCTCTCTCTCTCTCTCTCTCTCTCTCTCTCTCTCTCTCTCTCTCTCTCTCTCTCTCTCTCTCTCTCTCTCTCTCTCTCTCTCTCCCTTTCTGACTTCTTTCCTTTATTTTGGGGGGGTAGGGTGGAGGGTGAGGCCCAGGGGTTCTCAGGACTTGCACTGATCTCAGGAATCATTCCTTGCAGTGTTCAGGGGACAATATGAGATACCAGGGATTGAACCCAGGTCAGCTACATCCAAGGCAAATGCCTTGCGTGCTGTGCTGTCTCTCCTGTAGCAGGATGATTATTTCTCAACAGAGCTGGAAACCGAGAAAAATAAATGTTGTCATGAGCTCCGGAATTGCTTGGCGCTTGGCTGTGTGTTCAAACGTGTTCTGCCTGGGGCTTTAGTGTTGAAGAGGCTGGTGAGAGAGCTCAAAGGGCAGAGCGCATCCTTGGCAGGGAGGATGCCCTGTCTCCCATCCCTGGCATTGCATACGGCCTCCCAAGCACTGACAGGGGTGATTCCTGAGCACCAAGTCAGGAATAGCCCCTAAGCACCACTGGGTGTGATTCCTAAACCATCCAAGAAATCACAACTCAAACATCCGAGTCTAAGGCTTTAAGATGTGAGAAAAATAACACAGCAGCCTCCATTCTTCAGGAGAGAGTTGCCTACTTGTCAACAATAGGTGGGAGAGATTTCAGTCAGCACCACTGAGGGGCTAGGGAAGAACCAGGCTGGGGCCGGAAGGGGGGGGCGCCACCCCTACAAGCAAAATGAGGGATCTTTTTGGCCACACCAGAGGAGGCTCAGGGATCACTTCTGGCAGAACCGTATGTGGCGCTGGGGATAGAAGCCAAGCCTGTCACATGCAAGGCAAGAGCCCTACATGCTGTGATATCCCTCTGGCCCCTGGAACTTCTTTCCTGCTGCTGACACGTCATCTGAGAAGGCTGGGCTCTCAGGCCCCGGGTCTAGATTCTCACGCCCAGATTTCTCTTCCTCCTGAGATTACCCAGACAGGAAAACACAGCACACTTGCCCGGTCATGCCCCTGGTCATCTCCCAGATGGAGGTCTGTTTTCTGATTATTGCTTGCTTGGGGGGTCAGGGGCCCGCGTGCTGCTCGGGCTTGAACCTGTGCCTCCCACCTGCAAAGCATGTGCCTGGCCTCTGTGGCCCCTCGCCTCCCTTCGGTGGTGAGTGAAGGCTGCAGGTCACAGAGGGAGTGCCGTAGGGAAGAGGGCCAAGGTGGGTCTAGGCTGAGAGGTAGTTCAGCGTAAGGATTCAGGAACCGGAGCACCTGTCCCCGTGCATCCAACCTGGGTTCGATTCCTAGCACCCCTTATAGTCCCCTGAGCCCCACCAGGAATGATCTGTGAGTCTAGAGCCAGGAGTAAGCCCTGAACACCGCTGGGTGTGGCCCCCAAACAAACAAGATAAAGTTTGAAGTGCTGCTGGTGTAAGAGCTCTGTGACAAGGCCCATGATTCAAGGTCCACGCGATGTCCCTACATTTCCTCCTGGGGCATGGAGAGAGACGGGTATGAGCTTGGCTTTACCCCACGTGGGTCCCGGCCCTCTCTGGAAAAGGATCCAAAGGGCCTCACTCCCCATACAGAGACTGTGCACACGAGTCCTTGCTGAACCCCAGGAACGAGACGCGCCACCCAGTAAGGTCTATCATAGAGCAAAGTGACTTCACGATATCCATTCTGTAAGCAAATGCGGTTGTAAAATTGATATTGATTGGGTGGTAAGGGAATAGGCCTGAGGGCCAGGGAGCCTGGCTCTCCGGGCAGGGATCCCTGCCTGGCATGCAGAAGGCTGGGAGCTGCCCCTGGACACTGCTGGGTGGGGCCCCAAACTCAGAAGAAAACAGGCAGGTCTGGAATGTGGAAATTTAACCTTGAAATGGCAAGGGCAGCAGTGTGCAAGCCGGTGTCGCGGGTTGCTCTGCCCCGTCACCCTTCCTCACTTCTTCCCACTCCTAAGTTTCCACTCATGGTCATTCTTCTATGCTTCTTTTTACACTCTTCAAGGCACTTTTCTTTTTTAACAGTCTCTGGAAAAATGTCGGGGTGGGGGTTGCCCACTTGGCAGTGCTCAGAGCTTACTCCTGGCTCTGCACACAGAGATCATTCCTGGTGGTGCTTAGGGGACCATATGGGGTGTTGGGGATCGAACTGAGGTCGGCCATATATAAGGCAAACATCCTACCTGTTGTACTATCACTCCAGCCCCTAAATTTTAAAGCAGTTGTATCTAAAAACCCCTAAACTTTTAAAGCAGTTTATTTTTTCTTTTTGGGTCACACTCGGTGATGCTCAGGGGTTACTCCTGGCTCTGCCTCAGGAATTACTCCTGGCAGTGCTCGGGGGACCATATGGGATGCTGGGAATCGAACCCAGGTCGGCCATGTGCAAGGCAAACATCCTACCCGCTGTGCCCTACCTGCTGTGCTATTGCTCCAGCCCAGTTTTCCTAGGGGGCTAGAGTGATGGTACAGCAGGTAGGGTGTTTGCCTTGCACATCTCACTCCTGAGTGCAGAGCCAGGAGTAACCCATGAGCATTGCTAGGTGTGACCCAAAAAACCAAAACCAACCAAACAAACCAATCAACCAGCCCCCCCCCCCCCCAAAAAAAAAGGCAGGGGAAAAAAAAAAGCAATAGCAGGAATTCCTAGCAGGAACCATGTAAATCAGTAGGAAAAAAAAAGTCGAATCTTCCTTTGCAAAGGGCAGGTCATGCTCTTCAATGCTGTGACACCCACAGGAATCTGGAAACAGGTCAAATGTCTCCTGACCACCAGCAAAGGGCAGAGGTTTACTGAAGAGTCCCGGCCTGGGCAGAGCCCGTGAACACATCACCCTGCTGGCCGGGGCTGGGGAAAGCGCTTTCTCCCGGGAGCTAAGCCGTCTTTCGGAACCTTGGCTCCCACACACCCAGGAGTCAGACATTCCAGCTGGCAGCAGCAGCAGGAAAGGGCTGGGGACTGGGGACTTCCAGGTTCTGTGTATTTCTAGGAACGCTGCTTAATTGAGACAGGAGACAATGTTGGGGAGAGAACCAGCAGGCCAGAGGTAGGTCCCAGTACGGCACCTCTGGGTGGCCCGTGGAGCCGCTGAGGTCCAGCTTCCTTAGCTGGGATGATGGACAGTGCCTACTTTCTCTTCTAGAGGGTTCGGGGAGAGTTCCAGGAGAAAACATGGGGACCCAGGAGAGAACTCAAAGGGTTGTGGTAAGGGCCGGACTGTGAAGGGCCCTGGGCGACGAGGCCTCCAGCCTTAAGGTACCATCAGGTGTGGCCCAGCTGAAGTCCCTCCCCGCTGCCTGAAGGAGCGCGCAGAGAGAGGCACAGAGGCTAGTGCAGTGTCTGCTCCCACTTAAGTGGCCATTAACATTTATTCCGGGGTAAAGCACTTGAATAAAGGAGGCTCTTATGTCGAGAACATCAGTTAAAAGAGTGATAAAAAGGCTAAAAGTGCCTGCCCTTGTGTCCCCAGGCCCCTGCCTTGGCCATGGAGAGCCCCTTAGGGAACCGCACTGTGTCACCTATACCGGCGTGAGCCCCCTCACTTTCCAGAGGCCCTTCCACCTGCTTCCGGCTACTTCAAATGCATTTCATCTGATAATGGATGAATGTTTACTTCTTGCATCGATGACACAGTTTTGTTGCTGTTGTTAAAAACATTCTTTTTTTTTTTCCAACTCACGTTCACTAAACCTTGTTGCTCATCTAGACAGCTATATGCCACCCACAGCAAAGAGTGTTTGATTAGGTAGCAAGCAAGCAACCAGGGGTGGTGGAAAAGGGAGAAGGTTGAAACGGAAGCTGCAATCTCAGTAAGCCAAGGCCAGAACAATGGGACAAGAAGAAACAAACTGCCTATTTTCTCCCACCTGTCTGAGAACAGAAGGCTCTGGACTGTTACCTTTGCTGAAAAAGCCCCCTCGCCTCCTTGCGGGAAAGAAGACTCTGCCACATGAATGCTCTTGATGGAAAAATCTATCCCCTGCTCCCAGCACCCTTTCATGCTGGCAACAACAGAGGCAGAGCGGGCCTCTCTATCAATATGTTCTGCACACTTCCTAGCTCTGCTCTTTCTATTCTGCATTTGCTATTTTAAGCGAGTACATAATGCATCAATTTTCAGACTCTTACTCAATGCCACTGCTACAGAACAGAGAACTCAGTAATCTTGTCAGGCAGCGCAGAACAATATTCCAACAGATGAAACATTCCAGGCAGCCTTATTTCCTTTCTCCCGGGAAGGGGCAGCTATTTCGGGCCCTCTAATGAGAGAGGAGCCAGTGGCCTTGGTCCAGTCCTCCTTGCTCAGGAATCCCACATCACAGAGAACTCTCACCAGGCGGCTGCCGCTCCACACATCAAAGGGCCCAGCGAGGTCTCGAGTCTACACAACTGCGCCCTTATTTTTCATTTTAAGTTTCCTGAGATGGGTCGTTTGGTTCGGGGCTGGAGCTGACAGGCTTAGCGACGAGAATGTGGGTTCTCCCGGGGCCACGCGGGTGCTCTGCCTGCCTGCCAGCCTGCCTGCCAAGAGGAGATCCCATTCTTCTCTTCCATGATCGCTAACTTGATTTCAAAGCCCAAGAGTAAACTTTATTTTATGCAACTCTCCCCGCCCGGTCTTCCATGAGATTTCACCAGATGTGTCCCTCTCCCTGCCCCCCTCCGCCCCCAACCCCGTGGCTCCCTGAGCACAGACACAGGGCTGCAAGCACATCCAATCGCATCGGGTACCTGGGTGGACAGTGGAGGCGGGGCTCCCTGCTGTGTGTTTATGGCTTTGGAGGTTTTCTAACCCAGACTTTATTTGCTGCCACAGTGTGACCTGGAAGACAGTAGAGCCGAACAATGCCAACACCTGGGGCTCATAAAGGGTCAGTCACATTGCCCAAAGACTGACTCATTCTACCTGGCTGGGTTCAACGGGTCGGACCACTTCCACCAAGCCCTTCTAGCTGCCGCTCCTTTTACCTCTATCAGTTAAAAAAAAAAAAAAAAAAAAAGCACAGCAAGTTAGACTTGAGTGAGTGTACAAGTGATTCTACTGAAAAGTGAATAATTCAATAATAACTACACCACTGTTTTCCGTCTAAAGAACGAATTCATTGCATCAAATGATTCAGCCACATCCCAATGGGGACCTTGAATTACTGGCTCAACTTCATTAGCATGAAAACAATCAAACCAAAGGCACTCTCCCTCGGGCTGGGAGTCAGACACCCTGAGTAATATTTAGGTCACTGCTGCATGGCACGTCTGGAAAGTGGTTTGTGCCCTGATTAAACAACATATATATTTGTTTCAAGAGACTGGCAGAGGAGGCGGCACTGCAGGCTTTCATTAATTTATATTTACTCTTCCAGGCAGGGAGAAGTCCTAGGGGCAGTACACAGACCGTTGGAAGTCACAGAGGCAAATGCTCTCTGTCTTAGCATCAGCTGGACAGCCAGAACTGACCGTCTGGCTTGGCTGAGCATCTTTCCACTTCCCCATCTCCCTTTCTGGAGCCACCTTTGATGGCTCATCCGAATTATCTGAGGAGTATCTGCGAACAGAGGTCCCAACAGTGGTCTGTTGCCACTCCCAGAAACAGACTCAATCCCTCTATGTGTGGTGTCTGGCGTGTGGGATCTGGGCTGCGGGGCCCTCCTCCCAGTGTTGGGAATCGCCTTTGAGAGGAATGGCTGGAAAACAGGCAGGCCCTGCTTTCCCTCAGCGAGTGCCACCATCAGTTGCTGGGAGACCTGGTTGGCAAAGGGCAGGGTTGTCCTTATCTTTTTAAACTTTACTCTGGAGGCTGGGGCCACACCCAGCTGTGCTCAGGACACCCTATTTCTTGTCCACTTCTCGTCTCTCTGCTCGACAGACAGAAGCACTGTGTGCTGGCCCCAGCGACAAACCGGGGTGTGTAGAGCCCTGTGCAGTCCCTGCGACTGAGGTGAGAGGGTGGGGTGCAGACTCATGTCAGCATAAATCACACCACACTCGTCTCGTTCTTCCATCAGTCTGTGACAAGCTCCACGGGTGAGAAACACAGTGTGCCATGGACTCAGGGCCAGGGAGTGGCAGAGATCACGCCTAGCATATACGAGGGCCCGAGTTTAATCCCTGGCACTGCAAAAATAAAAACAAAAAAAGCAGATGTATGTGCTTTAAAAATCACAAGACAGGGACTCTGATCCAGTCTCATCTGGGGGGCTACTGGGCACTTCCTTTTGGAAGCGATCTGAAAATGTGAATATTCAGGGCTGGAGAGATAGCAGAGAGGTTAAGGCTCTTGTTTTGCACATAACTGTGCAAAACAAATGCCTTATCACTTATCACTCCAGCATCAACTGGGTCTTTGGGTCCCAGCATCAACTAAAGTTCCTTGAGTACCACTAGGAGTGACTTTGAGCACAGAGCCAGGAGTAACTCCTGAGCACTGCTCAAAACACATATGGCTCAAAAACAAACAAAAAATGGAGGCAGTCACATAGGGAAGGAATCCTTGGCAAAGAAGATCATAAAGCCAAGACCTGATCAAATAAGGAGATAATTCTGCCTTGTCTCAGCCCGAGGCTCCCACCTTAAGATGACCCCTCAGGAAACAATTCAAGAGGATATACTGTTTGCTGGGCCACCTCTGTCTGGTGCCTGGGAGCTACACCTGCCTCAGAGCTCCCGAGCGGTTCCCTGTAGTGCTGGAGTACCATGCAGTAGTGGGGTTCTAACTGGGACTTCCTGCATGCAAAACATGTGCTCAGTCTACGGAGTAATCTCTACAGGCCCCGTGATAAGATTCTGAATGAAGACAACCCACTGGAGGTGAAAGTCATAGGTAACCTGGCAAAGAATTCTAGTTTTTTTTTTTTCCTTTTTGGGTCACACCCAGCAATGCTCAGGGGTTCCTTAGTCCTGGCTCTGTACTCAGGAATTACTCTTGGCGGTGCTCAGGGGACCATATGGGATGCTGGGAATCAAACCCGAGTTGACCGCGTGCAAAGCAAACGCCCTACCCGCTGTACTATCACTGCAGCCCCCACTGGCAAAGGATTCTTATCTGCATGGACAGACGTCGGGCCAAGGTGGCTTCCGCGAGCAAGTCCATGCAGGTCTTCCCAACACTGCATGGGGGCTCCTCCGCCTGAAGGAAGTCCAACGGGTCAACCGGAGGAAGCTGCTGCTTTACTTTATCGGAAGCTTTTCCCTTGCTCCTATGTCCTTAATAAAACGATTTTGCTTCACTAGCTTTTCTGGAAATTCTATTTCTGTTTCTGGTATTTTGGCCACACCTGGTAGTAACTCAGGACCCACTCCTGGCTCTGTGCTCAGGCAGTGATTGGGGGACTATCTGGGGTGGCAAGGATTGAACCCAGGCCAGCTTGTGCTAGGCAAAGCGCCTTGCCCTCTGGACTATCATGGAAGTTCTGTTCTGTGATGACAAAGAAGTGAAACAAGTAGAGATGGGAGATGATGACGTTTTTACATTTCCTGTAAAGAGCTTGACCTTGCCTCAAATTAAGATCCGTGATTCCCAGAGAACTTGGTGGTAGGGATGTAGGCCACGTAGATCAGGTAGGTCTCTAATCAACTACATCTCCGAGCCTCCCTCATATTTTAGTTTTCAAAAGCTGAGAAGGGGGAACCAGAGAAATAATACTGCAGGTAAGACTTTTTTTTTTCTTCTTCTTGGGTCACATCCGGCAATGCACAGGGGTTACTCCTGGCTCATGCACTCAGGAATTACTCCTGGCGGTGCTGGGGGGGACCATATGGAATGTTGAAAATCGAACCTGGGTTGGCCTTGTGCAAGGCACACGCCCTATCTACTGTGCTACTGTTCTAGCCCAGCAGGTAAGATTCTTGCCTTGCACGCAGCGGACCTGGGTTCAATTCCCAGCATCCCACATGGTCCCTCAAGCATTGCCAAGAGTGATTCCTAAATGAATGTGGCTGAACTGGGTTCAGTCCCCTGTGCCCTTTGTCCCCTGCCAGAAATGAACCCTGAGCCAGAATCAGGAGTCAGCCCTGAGCACTGCTGGCTGTGGCCCCCAAAACAAACAAACAAAAAAGTAAGTTTACCTGGAGTAACACTCAGTATTCCAGGGTCTCTATATCGAAAGTGAAGGTTTTCCCTGCACTGGTTTCCTCTGGCATTTGTTCTCCTCCCCACAAACAGCTCCCCAAGTATCAGCCCAGACAGTGCTCTGTGCGGATACAGCAAATATGTGTATTTACGGGTGGGGGCTAGGGGGAATGGCATGAAACTGGAAACTACGGCCCTTGGGCCCCACCTTAAGGGCCTACTTTTCATTTTTTCACATAGGCATGACAGCAACTGGAACCAAGAACGTCACTGCGGGGGCTGGAGCGATAGTACAGCGGGTAGGGCGTTTGCCTTGCACGCGGCCAACCCGGGTTCAATTCCCAGCATCCCATATGGTCCCCTGAGCACCTCTAGGAGTGATTCCTGAGTGCATGAGCCAGGAGTAGCCCCTGTGCATCGCCGGGTGTGACCCAAAAAAGAAAAAAAAAAAAAAAAAAGAACGTCACTGGGCAACACCTGGCTCGTGACACACGGCAGGTCAACACTGGCTGCTGCTCAGCATTTCTCCATTAAATATCAGATGTGACCTTCCAAAGCTTATATTTTGTTTGTTTGTTTGTTTCTGGGCCACACCCAGTGGTGCTTGGGCATCAGTCCTGGAGGGGTTCCGTGTCCAGTGCTGGGATTTGAACCTGGTTTGCTGCATCGAAGGCAACTGCTTAAACCTCTGTATTAGGTCTTACTTTTCACTGAAATGCCTCAGTGCTAGATATGGCTGGTATTTAGGAAGTGATTTTTAAAATTTTCTTTTTATTTTAAAAATCTAATTCAATCACTGTGTACTATTTGGGGGGGCACACCCAGCGGTGCTCCGGCCTTCCTCTTGGCTCTGCACTCAGGAATCACTCCTGGCGGTGCTGGGGTTGGGGGGGCACGAAGCTGGAAATGAGGTGCTGGAGATGGAACCCGTGTGGGCTGTGTGCAAGGCAAGTGCCTTATCCACTGTACTATTGCTCAGCTCCCCGTGTCTTTTATAATGCCTTTTTTTTTGGGGGGGGGGGAGGCATAGGGCCAACTAAACGTGACAGGCATTGCCATTAGCACTGTTTCACTCATCCCAGGACAAAGGCGGCTAACGGAGGGGTGCCCCTTAGTGATTCCGTTAGAGACCCTCCCTTCTATTCTACCAGTGTACCTGAACGGTAACAATGGCGCATTCTGCTTACATTGCAACCGTCCCGTCCCCTTCAATCAAGAGTCCCCAATCCTGAGGCCCTGAGAATTGTGATGTGGGGGCTGCTCCTGAACAGATGAGCCAGGGGAGGAGCTCAGCGCAGTATCTGCACTGTGGGGGCCCGCAAGGGGAACAGGGGCCGCGGGATGGGGGTCGGGGGGTCGGGCGGCCTCTGCGCGTCCTCTAGGGACACCACCAGGCCTGGAGCCCAGGGGCCTGGCCCTTCCACTCAATCCTCTTTCTCAGGAACTGGCTTCAGGGGAGACATCGGGGTGCTGAAGAATAACAAACAGGGCCGGGGGTGGGGGCTCTGCGGGCTTGATCCGGTTGGATGGGGAGGGGCTGGGTCCTGGGCATCCCCGCACCTGCAGCCGAGCAATGTCCCGGGGGTGCCCGGCGGGCAGCAGGCCCGGGCACGTGGGGGTGCGGGCGACAAAGGAGCGGAAGGAGGAGGAGAGCCTGGGGGAGGGGAGGGCGGCGCGGCGCGCGGAGACAAAGAGAACCCGCGCCTGCCCGGGGTGGGCTGCGGCGGGGGAGGCGGCACCCCGGCAGAAGCTGCCGCTTTTAGCCGTGCCGCCGCACCGCTCCTGCGGTCGCCAAGGCAACGGGGGCATTAGCAATTCCATCTGACACCGACACATCGCAGCAGCCGCGGGCCGGAGTGGGGGTGCCGTGGCCGGCTGGGAGGTAGGAAGGGACGCGCATCCCTGGAGATCCGGGTGTGCATCGCCCCAACCCGGGCAGGCGCGTATGCGCATCTCCCACCTCCCCCCAACCCGCCCCGATGCACATCCCTGCATCACCCCCCTCCCCCCCACGGAGTTTCCAGCCTGGGCGCGGCCCGCAGAGCCCCCAGCTGCCCACTCGGGCACTCCGATCCCGCCTCCCTCCTTCCGGCCCCTTTTGTTG
This sequence comes from Sorex araneus, assembly GCF_027595985.1. Classification (NCBI taxonomy): domain Eukaryota; kingdom Metazoa; phylum Chordata; class Mammalia; order Eulipotyphla; family Soricidae; genus Sorex; species Sorex araneus. The sequence continues at coordinate 197,910,732 of NC_073304.1, forward strand.
GTCTTTCTAGAGAAAGTGATAATTTGCGGCTTAGGTCATCCGCTGGCATATTGACGGGCTCACCCGCGTTGCCGAAAAGAAACGGGAAGTAGGGCTAATCGATTTGGGTCAGCTACTATTGGTGATGACCAACAAGAAATATATGTATGTGTGCATATATATATATCACATTAAGACATGGAATATTTGAGAAAATAGCAGGCTTGCTTTCCCCCTTTTTTCCCCTTTTCAAACCCAGGAATATGTATTAGCCAGAAATCATTAAAAGGAAAGGGAGGGGGAGAGGGCTACCCCCGCAGACGTGTGAAACAAGATTAGCGGGAGCCCAAGACAGGCCGGTGGGGAGCCAGCCCAGCTCTGCCCCACGTGACAGCCTCCCCGCTCCCATTCGGGTTCCAGAAAAAGCAAAGCAATCTGTGCGCCTTCTCTCTCTGTCTTCCCTTTTGGCATTTGACGCCCAGTCTCATGGCTTTCTCTCCCCAACGCTTATTTCTGCGGGAACAGGGAAAGGGGTGAGAAGATGGGTGGACGCTTGTCCCTGTGCACCCAGGCCCGGGCGGGGCTCTCCCCACACCAGGTGAGAGGACTGGCCAGTGGAAAGCCACGGGACTTGCCAGGGGAGTCCCCATAGGCAACGGGGGCTGAGCCCAGAAACACTGCTGAGAAACCCAGGGGTGCAGCTGGGGAGTCCCTGAAAACTCCGTAAAAAGCAAACCCTGGGCAGGAACCTGTGTTTTCCCCCACTGCGGGGACCCTCGCCTTTCTGATGCATCTCTCCCAAGCCTGAGGGGTCTCAGGCAGGAGGGGAGGAGGCCGGTGAGTAAGAAACAGGTGACAGGCGCCTGTAGGGCGCTGGGGCTGGTGGAGTTCACCCTCCCCAAGCTCTGCTCACCTGCCTACCAGGAGGTGGCATTCCTTGAAGTGGGGGTGCCAGGCCCGACACCAGGGGCCACCTCTCCACAGCAGGCGGGTCCAATCCTCAAGTGCCCTTGGAGGGCTGCTCCCCAGTCCAGCATGCAGCGGCTTCCTCTTAACCAGGCCAGTGACAGAAACACGGAGAACCACTGAAAACATGGAGTGTTCGTGGCTCACTCTCCAGAACCTGTGAGCCGCTACGTCCACTTCCCGGCCTTCTTGGGAGAAGAGGCACGAGGAAGGTGAGCAGCCCTGGTAGGACCAGGGTCCTCTCGATCAGCTGAGCTTGATGGTGATGACTGCACTACCTTTCAGAAGGCTGTTTCTTGGCTTACACCCAGCGATGCTCAGGAATTGTTCCTGGTGGTGCTCAGGGGACTATATGGGATGCCAGAGATTGAATCCTGGTTGGCCGCATGCAAGGCAAGGGCCCTTACTTGCTGTGCTATCACTCTAGCCTGGCCCAAACAATTAACCCCTCCTGACCTCCTACACACACACCTGGCTGTGCTCAGGCCTTACTCTGGGCTCTACACTCAGGGATCACTCCTGGTGGACTCAGGGGACCAAATGGGGTGCCACGAATGGAACGTGGGTTGACTGTGTCTGACAAATGCCCTACCCACTATACTTTCCCTCCAGTCACTAAAAAGACTTTTTTTTTGGTCTTGTTTTTGTTTAGGGGCCATGCCCAGCTATGCTCAGGGCTTACTCCTCGTTCTGTGCTCAAGGATCACACTGAAGGCCTCTGGGTGCTGGGTGTGCAAGGCAAACACCCTAACCGCTGCACTAACCACTGCGCTCTCTCTCCAACCCCTCCTTTCAGAAGGTTTATCCAAAAGACCAAACCTCTGCTCTGGAAACTTTGAAGTCTATAGGCTGGATCCTGAGAGGGGAAGTGAACATGAATTGGGCTGTAACACAGTGGCACGTGTACCACCAGTGGCTCACACTTGAGTGGGGCCTAACGGGTACACGTTGCAGCAGCGGCATCCACAATGTGAAGCAGGGAACACATCTTTAAAAACTCTGTCCGGCAGGCTGTGTGTGTTTCCGGAAGACCTCTCCCTGGGGGACAGATGGCCAGGCTTCCCCCTCAAACTTCCTGCCTCCCGACAGTGAACTCCTAAAACCATGACAACCAACCTACTCCTTGGAAACACCTAAAATAGGGCTGAGAAGGCCCGAGTCCAGCACATCGCTTCTGTTGTCTAAAAGAGGAGAGCGGTGAATGTGAGCTGCATCAGCTGAGGGGGTGCAAAACGTCCCCCTGATTTCCACAATGATGACCAAATAAAAGACAAGGCCAGGGAGGGGAAAGGGGCATGTTCAATGCCTCATCTACACGCTCTGCTGCTTGGTATCCAGAATGTTAGAGTGTTCCAGCACAGAGCCTGCTGACTGCAACTACAAGGGAAAATGATTTGGGTGGGGGCGGCCGAGGGCTGGAGCACGTGCTTTGCATGTGGGAACCCCCACACCACTCCTGGCTCTGTGCTTAGCAGGGTCCCCTGGACACTACTAGGAGTGGTCCCCCTCCCCCACACTGCCGGTATGCCTCAAATAAACAAAACAAAACCAAAAAAAGGATTTGGGAAAACATTCACCTGCTGAAACCTGAGTGGCATTGGCTTCTCTGTCAAATGAGCCAACCTGGATTACATAAATGTCTCCCTGAAAAATCTGAAATATTTATGCCTGAAAAAAAAAATCTATGGATCCTCTAGGAGCAAACATCCTTTGATGTTCTGTGGTTAGAAGACCAAGTAAAAATAGTAAAGGTATCCAAGTCTCTTCCTGGGACATTCCCTGACTTCCATCTCAACACGGATGGCCAGGTATTATCTGCTAACTATGAGTAGAATTCCATCAGGGCGAGAGAGCCTTTGGACCCCAAACAGATGCCCAACTGGTAGCCAGAATGAAGGAATTCTGCCCCAAATCACCCTACTTTTTCTTTTGTTCTTGTGCCCAGTGGTGCTCAGGGCTCACTCTGTGCTCAGGAGTAAGTACTGGTGGGGCTTGGGGGACCATAGGCAGTACTGGGGGTCAAACCTGGGTGGGCTGCATGCAGGCAAGCGCCTTAGTCACTGTACTATCTTTCTGGCCCCTATTCTGTTTTTTTCAAGTCCTTCTTCAGTTTTGATGTGCTAAAGCCTTACAGTGCGTGAGGAGAAAGCCGGGACACAGAGCCAGGAAGATGTGATGCTAAGATGGGAAAGTCAGGAGGGGGTCAAGGTGTGAGCTAAGTACAAGGGCATGAATGATTAGGGGACCAAGGAAAAGCTGAAGCAGGCCCGAAAGCCCAGACAGACGTTTGCTATGCATCTGAGGAGGGCCAGCCCTGCTGGCCTGTCCAGCTCCTCATTATCTCAGAGTCACCCAACCCTGCAGACCACAGTGCACCATCATACTACTTCCCCTGCCCAGCTGCCATGTACAAGACAGAAGCCCAGTGCCCCACAAAGGCAGGGCCAGGGGCTTGCTGGTGGTCAGGAAGGGAAGGGAAGGGAGGTCCTTAGTAGCACAGGAGCAAACCTTTACTATAATCCCCCAACTTCATTTCACAGATAAGGGCTGGGGAGGCCGTGCATGATCACTCGGGTAGTTAGTGGCGGAAGTGAAACTCATCTACACTTCAGGTTTCTCGCTCGCACCCATTCATCTGGTTTGTGAAAGTAAAGGAAAGGGTAGAAGAACCAGAGATCACCAATAGTGAAAGAGCTAAATGCAAATGAAAAACAGAAACTCTCCACAGGAAACTCCTGCGACGTCACAAATCAGCTCCAGTTAGTCTTTGTGTCCAAGGAATAGGACCCCAGGCAGGTGGTAAGCAAGAGTATGTGTACAGCATTGGGGTGGGGGGATTTCTAAACCTCTCCAAACCTCAGTTTCCTCTTCCTGAAATGGGGGTAATTACATCAATCACATACAGAGTTTGTGAAGATCAAAAGATAACATTCCTTCTGGACCTGAGAGATGGCTCAGTAGGAGCCTGTCCAGGCTCCACCCCTGGTCCTGTATGGTCTCCCAGCACCATGGGGAGTGACCCTCAAGTACAGAATCAGGAATACCACCTGTGTACCACCAGGTACCAATTAGTCCCTGAGTACCACCAGGTATGGCTCCCCAGAAAGCAACCCCAAAAGGGGCATTTTGCAGAGAAATTGGGTGGGGCGACTCCTAACCTCTTCATTCATTTTTCGAACCTTTTATAAACCTCAAAGCTCCCTGGAGAGTATGTGTACAGCATTGGGGTGGGGGGATTTCTAAACCTCTCCAAACCTCAGTTTCCTCTTCCTGAAATGGGGGTAATTACATCAATCACATACAGAGTTTGTGAAGATCAAAAGATAACATTCCATGGCAAAGCGCTTTCTCAGCAAGTACTTGATAAACATTTGCTATTACTATAATGATGTTTACTGCATAGCTATTGTATTTACAACAAGGGATAAGTCTGTTTTCCTTACTAGAAAAATGCAGTAAAAAAATCTTGGTTGTTGCTTTGCTATGCATGGGAAACCACATCTATTTCTTTTTTTTCCCCCCAGATCTAAATGAGTGTGCAAATGTATATATATATATCTTCTTTGAATTTCACACAGTAATAAAAAAAAAGAATCTTTATGATCTTGTCTTTGGTGGCGTATGCTTCCTTCTGATGCCAATTTTACTTTTTCCCCTTTATTGGTGAGAAAGTCCCAGTCTCGGTTTCATAACTAAAAAAAGGTTCATTTCTTAGTAGAGCACCACAAACTCTCTTCATGGGCTCAGGCATGCAGTGGAAACAATGAAGTGACTTTCTTTCTCCATTTCATCACTTGTGTTTTCCTTAGGAAGTAAACTGGACATGTGTTAGGCCCAAGCTGGGGAATCTCCAAGGGGACAAGGTTATCCAGATGCTTTCGTATCATCTGTGAAAAAGGTACCACAAGGTACAGTTAACTGAGAATTTTACATGCAACAGTAGTGAAAGGTCTGATGGTAGAAACACCTGGCATATGGATGTACCGGGGTGAACGGAAAGGTGGTGCGGGCCAGAGGGATGATATAGCAGATAGGCATGTTGTTGACCTGGGGTTAATTCCCAGCATCCCATATGGTTTCTCCCCTAAATCTCTAGGAGTGATCCCTGAGCACAGAGCCAGGAATAAGCCCTGAGCACTACTGCTTATGACCCCAAAACTGAACCCCCCCAGAAAAATGCTGGGGTTGGGGACATGACTGGGTACATGCTTTGTATGCAGGAGGCTGGGTCTAAGATCCTGGTCCCACCTGGTCCCCAGGACCACTAAAACCCAGTCAGGAAGAGTCTCAGAGTGCTACAGGATGTGGCCCAAAAATTTCAAAAAAAAAAAAGAAAAAGAAAAAGAAAAAGAGCGAGCCTAAGGTTGCAGGATCCTGGCATTAGCCTGTCAGGGAGCATGAAGGCTGAGCCCCAGGGTCCAAAGACCCCCTCCCCACCCTCGGTCTTCCCCACAGGGCAGTCTGGGGGCAGCTCTTTCAGAGATCTGACTCCTGGGGAATTTGACATTCTTGGCTATTTTTAGCCTCATTGGGCTTAAAGGTTGAGCCTCAGCCGCCACATGGCGTGCAGCTGTGGAAGGCAGCTGCTGCTCGCTCCACCTGAGTCAGGGTTGTGGGACATTTCTCGCCAGGTGATTTCAGGTGATTTCTGCGATGCCTGTATTTCTCTCTGATGACCTTAGGAGTTTCCCGCCCATGACCCCTGTCGGACATGGGAGGTCCTTGCTTGGGGCGTGGGCTGGGGAGGCAGCAGAGCCCTGCTGGGAAGGTAGGTTATTTTATTTTTATTTTTTGGCTTTTTTGGGTCACACCCACCCCGCAGTGCTCAGGGGTTACTCTTGGCTCTGCACTCAGGAATTATTCCTGGTGGTGCTTGGGGGACTGAACCCATATTGGATGCTTCTGAGGCAGACACCCTACCCACTGTACCATCTCTCCAGCCTCTCTGTTTCTTGGGGCAGGACCATGCCCAGCGGTACGCAGAGCTCTCACCTGGCTCTGTGCTCAGGGATCACTTCTGGCAGGGCTGGGGGACTGTAAGGGGAGTTGGAGACGGAACCAGGCTTGGCCCTGTGCGATGTCTCTGGCTTCCTGCTTCCTTGCTGCTGTCCCCCCTCGGTCCCTATGCATGCTCACTAGCCCTGACAGGTCACACAGCTTCCTGGTCTTTTGGGTCACCCACCTATATGTATCTGCCACGAAGTGTTTTTGTGTTCACGCCTATTGCTTTTGGGCCTGAAAGACTCTTGCTCCCCATTCCAGATTGGCTGCTATTTGTCCTTTGGTTCTTAATACTGGCATCATGTTTGGGAGTCTGTCCTCATCAACTGTCTCCTCGATACACTGAAACACTGGGCTGGCATTACCTGTCTATGCCTGCAGTCCCTTCCCTAGGCTGTACGCTCCTGGGAGGGGCCTGGGGGCTGTTTGCTGTCCTCCCCCTGCTTCCGGCACCTGGTTGGTATTTGCTGGATAATGTTCCAGATGACCAGAAACTCCCTCCCCCTCAACCCCCATATGTTATAGGCCATATCAAACTGCGCTTGCTCCTTTCAGTTTTGGAACTACCCCTGGCGGTGCTCAGGGGACACTCCCATCACGGCGCCCAGGGATCACTCCTGGGGGGAGACCTGGCAACTGACGGGGATTGAGCCAGGGTTGGCATCGGCAAGGCAAGTGCCTAACCCCCGGGCTTTCTTTCTCTCCAGTTGACCTGCTGAACAATACAAAGCGTTTTCTCCTTCCTTTTTCTTTTCTCTCTCTTCCTCTCTTCCTCTCTCTCTCTCTCTCTCTCTCTCTCTCTCTCTCTCCTCGCTTTTTGGGTCACACCCGGCAATGCACAGGGGCCACACCTAGTTTTGCACTCAGGAATTACTCCTGGTGGTCCTCAGGGGACCATATGGGATGCTGGGAATCGAACCTGGGTCGACCGCGTGCAAGGCACACGCCCTACCTGCCGTGCTACTGCTTCAGCCCCTCTTTCTCTCTTTCTTATAGAACCCGAGGCCTCACACCTCTAAGACCAGTACGCCACCCTTTCCCAGGCCCACTTAACTCCTGTCATGGAGCATCGTTCCTAAGCAAGACACACCACCGTCCATGGGCCATCTGGAACTGTTTCCCAGGTCCTTTCAAGACAATCCTCCCAGCAGAGAGGAAGTTTCAGTTAGAGGCTCTCTCTGCGAGCGTCCCCACCCCCGTCTGCTGCTGGAAGCAGATAGGAGCCAGCGCCCAGCAGCAACGCAGACTTATCGGTGGTGACATGCAGCAGCCCCGCGCGCGCGCTTTTTCGTTCTTCCCTCAACCCTCTTGACACGGGGGGATTTGCTACTGCAGGATGTTACGTGCCTTTTGACACTTGGCCCCATCTTGGGCACCAGGGTCAACTTTCCGGGTTTTACAAGGGCCACGAGGTCTGCACCCAAACGTCAGTCTAGAGAATAACCCAATGTTGTCTGGTGCAGCCAAATCCTCCCTGGGTGTGGACGGGCAGCCGGCCATGTGGCTGTTGGGGTGTCTGCAGAAAGACAAGTGATGGCTGAGTGTGACGCTTGAGGGACGGGGGGCCTGGGCTGAGGCTCTGCTTTCTGAACAAGACACCTGTCCCAGTCACAGCTAAGCTTCTGGCCACAAAGCCTGGGACATGTTCTACTTGGGCACTTGAGGGGAACGGGACCCCCAGCATTACTTGAACAATCTACTATCTCCTCACCTGAAGTCTGTCTCATTACAGGTTTGTGGCTGTCCTGCCAGATTCTCATGGTGACAATTCTTTACATACCTGTCACCTAGGGTTTCTTTTTTTTTTTTTTTTTTTTTTTGCCTTTTGGGTCACACCCGGCGATGCACAGGGGTTACTCCTGGCTCATGCACTCAAGAATTACTCCTGGCGGTGCTCGGGATGCTGGGATTCGAACCCGGGCCAGCCCCATCCAAGGCAAACGCCCTACCCGCTGTGCTATTGCTCCAGCCCACCTAGGTTTGGTTTTGTAACCACATCCAAGACGTGCTCCGGGTACGCCATTCTCTGTGCTCAGGAATCACTCCTGGCAGGGATCCAGGACCATAGGTGGGGTAACGAGGACTGAACTGGGGTTGGCTACCTGCCAGGTAGGTGCCTTAACCCCCGGTCTATCTATCTCTGGGCCTGTGTCTGGATTGAAAAATTATTTCTGGAACCAGAGAGCTAGTATAATGGGTAGGGCACTTGCTTTGCCTGTGGCTGACCCTATATGGTTCCTGGCACCCTTTATGGTTCCCCAAGTCCTGCCAGGAGTGACCTCTGATTGCAGAACCAGGAGTAAGCCCTAAGTATCACTGGGCATGGCCCCTAACCAAAACTAAAACAAAATTCCATTTGGACAGGGAGATTGCTCTAGAGTGCATGCTTTGTACGCAGGAGGTCTGGCTTTCATCCCTGGCACCATGTGGTCCCAGAAAACTGAGCCAGGAGTGGTGTCTGAGAACCACTGGACGTGGCCCCCCCAACAAGGAAACACAAATCCACTTTTTTTTTTATTATTATTGTTGATGGGGAAGGGCGACTGGCATCAACGAGTGCTACGGGACACCTGATCCCGGGCCCCCATTCCAAACTTCAGCTGCTGCCTACAAGACTGCAGTCTTGCATCTCAGGGGGACAATGATCTGGACCCTGTTCCCTGACCTGCCTTCAGTCTAGGTGTGCACAACATGACCTAAAGGTGGCAATCTGCGGCTGCCCTTGGGGTCCATGTATTTTGGAAAAGGACATGGAAAAGGTTTCTCTTTCCTCTAGGTTGCCGTGCTGGCAAAATGCAAGCCTGTAGCTACCTGTGACCAAGCTTTTTTATCTTGCTGCAGAAAAAGGCTGGAGTAGGACAGAATGAGGCCAACACAGAGAGGGGAAGGGCTAGAGGGAGAGAGTGGGGTCAGTGGAAGAAAAAGAATCTGGACTCGATCAGTCCTTGATTCTGGTGCTGAAGTCCCCAGAGTCCTACAACACTCTCCTTCCGGGACAACCCATTTGGGGTTTAAACTGGTCACTTCATCCGGAAGAATTCTCATTTATATATTGAGTATTACTCTGCAATCCTAAATAAATATGAAGTGTGAATAAAAATATTGTTGGCAGATGGAGAGATAGTACAGGGATGAAGGAGTTTGTCAACCAACCCTAGTTCAATGCCCAGAACCACAGGAGTCACCTCTGGGAGTGACCCCCCCCCCCCCCCAATCACTACCAGGTGTGGAAACTCCAAGATATATTATTGGAAAATGATTCTACAAAGGACATTATATTTTCCGGGGTGGGATGGAGAGGTGGGAAGAATCAATTCAGAGATTAAAAAAAAAAATCCCCCAGTTTCTAAACCTGAATGAGCCTTAATAGCTTTCTCTACTAACCATACAGAAAGGTCATGTGTATGCATAATGATGAATAACCAGAAGCAACATTCAGCGAAGACTGAACTACTAGATTTTAACACCTGACAAGCATGATCAGCCTGGAGAAACAAATTCAAAATACAGAAAGATGATAATGATGAAACGTGCTGAAGAGTGATCTGGGATGACATTTAAGCTTCCAGAGTATTTAGTGTGAGTTATTAATTTTAATAGTTTGCTTACTGAACTGGAAAAACTCATGTCTCAACGGTAGTATCAGGAGTCACAGAATGATACTCGTTTAGAGGTCACTGCATTTTCAGCTCCTACTCAGTTCTTAATGGCTGCATCAGACTCTAGCTGCAGAACTTCATTAGCGAGCAGCCTGGTCTGATTTGGGGGTGGTGGTAAATCCACTGTGAGCCCACCAGCTAAGGCTCTTTTGAGGTCCTTCCAGGCTCCATATGGTCACTGAGCCTTTCATTGACAGCCTCCAATGTAAGCTGGGAGAAAGTCCACCGAAACACTTAGCAGAGACAAAGGAAGGATCAAATGTCCCTTCTGTGAATCCCTTTCTGATCACCATCTTCCTTTGATCTTTCAGTCAGAATGGATCTGCCTTTTGAATCTCTCTACAAGCTTCTATCTGATACTAATGGCCCCACTTTCGGCTCCCAGCTCAAAGGTGTGAATTCAGAAAGGAAAAGGGGTCCTGGCTCTAAGGCTGGAGTGCATGCTTGGTTTTTTTTTTTCTTTTTCTTTTTGGGTCACACCTGGTGATGCACAGGGGTTACTCCTGGCTCTGCACTTAGGAATTACCCCTGGCGGTGCTCAGGGGACCATATGGGATGCTGGGATTCGAACTCGGGTCGGCTGCGTAGGGCAGGGCAAACGCCCTACTCGCTATGCTATCGCTCCAGCCCCTCATGTACTTTACTCCTGAACTGGATCCTCAAACCCCAATTTAAGTGGTTTTTTTTTTGTTTTGTTTTGTTTTTGCTTTTTGGGTCACACCCTGGAATGCTCAGGGGTTACTCCTGGCTCTGCACTCAGGAATTACTCCTGGCAGTGCTCAGGGGACCATATGGGATACTGGGGATTGAATCCAGGTCAGCTGTGTGCAAGGCAAACGCCTCCCCGCTGTACTATCGCTCCGGTCCCAAAGTGAGAACTTTTAAGATCTATGCTCTCAGCAGTTTCCTCCAAGACTGCATTTTGTGTCTTTTTTCTTTTTTTCTCTTTGTGGTGCTGGAGACCAAAGCCAGGACCCCACACATGCAAAGCAAAAGCCTTCTACATCCCTGACCCCACATCTGATCTCTTGCTTGAAACTCACTACCCTCAAGAGAAAAATCTGAACTCTACCTGGTGTTTCTGTGATGTGCTTACCTCTCCAGTTTCCAGGCTTCTCCCTCCCTCCCAAACATCCTTTCCTTCAGTCCCACTCAGCGATTTTCAGTTCCTTCATGCCCCGTGTTTGCTGTTGCCCTTCCCTTCGCTAGCACACACTTTCCTCTTACCCCTTCCCTATTCTAAGTTTATCGCGGGAAACAATCTGAAATGCCAACACATATTTATTACAGATTCTCATTAGTGGACAAATTACATTAAGAAATCAAGCACTGTAGCATCGATTTGCTTAAGCGGGCACCAGTAATGTCTCCATTGTAAGACTTGTTACTGTTTTTGGCATATCAAATACGCCATGGGGAGCTTGCCAGGCTCTGCTGTGTGGGTGGGATACTCTCAGTAGCTTGCTGGGCTCTCCGAGAGGGACGGAGGAATTGAACCCGGTTGGCCACGTGCAAGGCAAATGCCCTACCCGCTGTGCTATCGCTCCAATCCTAAGAAACAAAAAAGTACCAAAAAGCCTGATAAATATAAACATTTTTTTGGGGGAGGGCAGAGGGCCAGAGTGATAGTACAGCATATAGGACACTTGCCTGCACATGGCTTACCTGGTTTGATCCCCAGCATCCCATATGGTTCCCCGGGCACCACCGGGAGTAATTCCTGAGTGTAGAGCCAGGAGTAACCCCTGAGCACTGTCAGGTATGGCTCCTAAACAATAAGCAAACAAAATTTGAGGATGGGGAGCTTGAGCCATACCCAGTGGTACTCAGGGGATATTATTTCTGGCTCTGTGTTCAGGAGTGAGTGACCGCTGGTGGTGCTCAGGAGGGATCATTATATGCTGCTGATGTTTCAAACAGGGGTGGGTTGGGTGTAAGGCAAGTGTCTTAACCACTGTCCTATTTCCCCAGCCCTCACAACTCCTTTTGGATTGCCCAAGAGGTGCGTAAGAGGCATGAGGATTCATCAGTGGTTCTCAGCCACCTGGTCTGGAGTTTGATGCAGGGTCCTGAGGATGTGGTTTGTTCAGGTCCTCAGAGATTGGTTGGGATTACTGAGGTGACCCCCGTGGTTCTCTGGGGATAATCAGGTGCTGGGGATTGAACTGGGAGCAGCTGAATGCAAGGAACACACCTTCCTTCACCCTTGTACATGTCTCTGGCTCTAAATACAAATCACAGGTGAGGGGCTGGAGCGATAGCACAGTGGGTAGGGCGTTTTTGCCTTGCACGTAGCTGACCCGGGTTCGAATCCCAGCATCCCATATGGTCCCCTGAGCACCGCCAGGAGTAATTCCTGAGTGCAGAGCCAGGAGTAACCCCTGTGCATCGTTCAGTGTGACCCAAAAAGCAAAAAAAAAAAATCACAGGTGACTAAAATTTTATGTTAATGGAAAATTATTCACAATGTTACATGAGATGATAAAGTTATGAAACTGTCACAACTTTACAGATACAAAATCAAGGTAGTAGTTATTTCTACATGGTAGAATTGAAGGTAATTAAAAAATTATTTTTGAGTCACATCCAGTTCAGAGTTTACTCCTGGCAGGGTTTGGGGACTGTATGTGGTGTTGGGAATTGAACCTGAGTCCGTGGCATGCAAGGAAAGTGCCCTACCTGCTGTACTATCTCTCTGGCCTGTGGATTAAAAAATTAAATAGGTTTTTTCCCCCCAAAGTTTCCCCATCAGCATGCTCATAGTAATTTCGTAACAAAATTTTTTTACATAATGAAGACCCCTGGCAAGGCACTATGAAGGCTGATGGAGAATAAACAGTAAAAATTCTAATTCTCAGGGAGAAAGGTTTTGTGTGGAAAGCTTAAATCTTTCACTGCAGGTGGTACAGTGAGTAGGGCATTTGCCTTGCATGTGGCTGACCTGGGTTCTATCCCTGACATTCATAAAGTCCCTTGAGCACTGCCAGGAGTGATTCCTGAGTGCAGTGTTGGGAGTTACCACTGAGCATCACTGAATATGACCCCCAAAAAAACAAAATGAAAAAAAAAAAACCCTTTCACTGGGGGACTGGAGAGACAGCAGTGAGTAGGGCACACACCTAGCATGCAGCTGAGTGGGGTTCGATCCCCAGTACCCACATGGTTTCCTGAGCCTGACCACGAGTGATCCCTGATCACAAAGCCAGGAGTAAGCCCTGAGCACTGACGGGTGTGGCCCCAGAACCAAACCAAACAAACAAAAATACCCCCGTGGGGGCTGGAGCGATAGCACAGCGGGTAGGACATTTGCCTTGCGGCCGACCTGGGTTCCCAGCATCCCATATGGTCCCCTGAGCACCTACAGGAGTAATTCCTGAGTGCAGAGCCAGGAGTAACCCCTGTGCATCGCCAGGTGTGACCCAAAAAGCAAAACAAAACAAAACACCCCTGCACCCTCCCTGCACCTCCAACCTTTCACGGGTCCCTAGAAACTGATCAGCAAGTTCTGTGATAACTGGACGCAAAGGGTGAAGGCAAGAAACAGCTGAGACGGGCGGGGAAATCACTCCTCTCCACTGACAAGCGCTCGGGCTAAAATTAAACTCCTCATTTGGGGATGTATGTTTCCATTACCAAATAGCCCCGTGCCCCTCTCCTCCCCCACCCCACCCCAGTGGATGTGGGCATATGCTGTGGTATTGCTGAGCCGGATGGGGCCAGGCGGAGGAACAGAGATGCGGGTTGGAGTCTGGTTTACTCTCCCCTGCCCCGCAGCTGCCGGGCTTGTCAGCGGGTACAACAGGTGCCACGCTCGTCAATCTCTGCACGCCACACGGGCGGAGAATGGAAAATGAGCCCGTGGAAGTTCTGTGCTGCAGAGAAATGAAAACCACTCAGCCGTGTCCACAGCAGTAGCCGGGGGCCCTGTGACAGGCGTCTGCGGCCTGGCAGGAGACCGTGAGCTCGGGCTCGGAGTCCTGCCCCGGGCAGGCACGGGCGCTCGCTGCACTCGGATGCTCCTTCCCGTGTTCATCAGAGTTAAAGTCGAGGGTCTGAGCAGAGGATGGCGTCCCTCTGGGCAAATGAGACTGAACTTTCAGCTTTCCTGGGAAAGCCTAAGATTACAGATACAACTCACCCTCTGCTCACTTGATTTGAGTTTTCACTTTGTGACCCAGCACATAGCATTGTGTTTTGGGCTGCTTTGCTCTGGGGGTGCTCCTGGCGGTGCTGGGGGGAGTACCACGCGGTGACTGAACCCAGGGCCTCACACATGCAAGGAAAATGTGCCCCTATGAAGCCACTGCCTTGGCCTAGCATTTGTTGCAAAGAATATATTGAACGACTAAGCAATCAAGTATCTAACTTATTTATTTCTGCTTTGGGGGCCTCACCCGGTGGTGCTCAGGGCTTACTCCTGACTCTGCACTCAGGAATCACTTTCAGCAGGGCCTGGGGTGCTGAGATTGAACCCAGGTTGGCTGTGTGCAAGGCAAAAGCCCTACCTGCTGTGCTCTCTCCAGCCCCTCAAGTACCCAATTTAATAATATGCATTTGGGGGCTGGAGCAATAGCACAGAGGGTAGGGTGTTTGCCTTGCATGTGGCTGACCCGGGTTCGATTCCCAGCATCCCATATGGTCCCTGAGCACCGCCAGGACTAATTCCTGAGTGCAAAGCCAGGAGTAACCCCTGTGCATCGTCAGGTGTGATATGGTATGCCAGGATGCCAGGGACTGAACCTTGGTCAGTCAAGTGCAAGGCAAACGTCCTACCTACTGCACTATCTCTCCAGCACCCTCTCTTCCCTCCCTTTATTTCCAAATACAATTGTTACACTTGAAAAAAAATCACACAACCAAACCATACCTTTAGATATCAAGATATCTTTTTAAGAGAAATAATGAATTACACTTACAAAATAGATACATAATACTCTAACGCTAAGACACTATCCTTTTCTTGGTGGGGGTATGCACACCTATGGGTGCTCAGGGTTTACTCCTGGCTCTGTGCTCAGGGGTCATTACTGGTGGGTTCAGGAAACCATATAGGGTGTTGGGGATCGAACCCAGGTTGGCTGTGTGCAAGGTAAGCGTCCTGTCTACAGTACTATTGCTCTGGCCCCAAAATGTGATCTCTGAGGATCACAGTGCTCCCTCAGTAGGAACAAGACTACAGCAACTGATGGAGAAGCGTCATTCTCTCTCCTGTTTAACTCGTGGGGAGTGAGAGGTGTCCCAGGCTTCCTGCCCACACATTCTGATTCCCACCGAAGAATGGAACAGGAAATCACAAGGCCTATCTTTACAGAAGTCAACAGGAGAAAGCAAAGGTGATACTATTGTGTCAGGGCAATTTTAAACTCCCAGCTGACTGTTATTATTAGAGCTGGCTAATGTGAGTTCTTATTGGGTTAGGTAAATACAATAAACTCTAAATATGACTGTTTGGGTTTCAGTACATGAGGTGTACTTAAAGTGTCCTGATTTTCAAGTGGATAATTCTAAAGGCAATGCCAATTTATTACTTTTTGAGAATTAAAACTAGGGGGTTGGGGGAAAATAGCATGAATAAGAAACATTATTCCATGTATATTTCATTTTAAAGCTTGAATTATTTCCTGGAATTTGATCTAGGTCATAATCTGTAGCAGTTTTCCATTTGACACCCTTCGACATTGGCGGCAGGCCAGCAATTGTTACTCCTTTTAAGCTTTGTTCGTTAGGATTTCATATTGGTAGCTTGAAAAAGAGTCCCATGAATTGCCTCCTTTCACACTTGGAAATTGAAGGGGTCACACTCCTTGTTGGCAGGAAGCAGAGGTTGGGAAGAATTCTATTTTTAGAGTTGAAAGGTCACCTCTGACCCAGAAATGTGTGGCTGGACAAAAGCCATTTTTCTGTTCTGTCTTATTTGATTTACCCAAGGAACGGAGAAATGCTGAGACTGCTGAGTCAGCACACCCGCTTCCTCCCAGGCTCTGTAACCCATCATCACCTTGTCTTAAGGATCTCAGACTTTCACGTTATTTTTTTGTTGGTTTTTCTGTTTGGGTCACACCGGGTGGTGCTCAGGGGTTACCCTTGCCTCTGCACTCAGGAATCACCCCTGGCAATCACGCCTGGCTCAGGGGACCATATGGAGCGTTGGGGATCAAATCTAGGTTGGCAAGGTAAGTGCCTACTCGCTGTACCCTATTCTCTGGCCCTGACTTCCACTTCCACAAACAAAAAGACTTTTGTTCTGGTCTGCTGTTGTTGTTGGGGCTGGGATATCAGGATCTACACCTGGCAGTGCTCAGCCTATTTGTCTGATGCTCAAAGATCACCCCTGGCAGTGCCGGGGTACGTCATGTGCTGCTGGCGTCTCAACCCTGGCCTCCTTTCATGCAAAGCCTGGCTCCCGCCCTCCGAGCCATCACCTCCCGGGTCCCTGTATTTACATCTTGCATGATCCACATCACAATCATTTGAATGTGGATCATTTAAAACCTTTCAAACAGAAATCTTGACTGGCTTCCATGATATGACGATTGTCTACGGCCATACCACCCTGAATTTGCCTGATCTTGTCAGAATTTATTCTAGATCAGGAGTTGGCCAACTAGGACCCTAGGGCCAGACCTCACTGGCCACCTGCCTCTGTGATTAAAATTTTAACGGAACACAGGCCTCTTTGTTCATTTGCATATACTGTCTATGAACGCTTTTGTCCCACAATACAGTACTTGGAACAGAGATTGGATGGTCCACAAAACCTAAAATGTTTACCATCTGGCTTATTATAGGGAATGATTGTTGATTCGAGGTCCAGATGATTTTTTTTTCTTTTTGGGTCACACCTGGCGATGCACAGGGGTTACTCCTGGCTCATGCACTTAGGAATTACTCCTGGCGGTACTCCACGTGAGATCCAGATGAGTAATCAAGGAACTAGTGAAAGGGTTACTGAAACAGTGATGTTAAAGAGAAGAAAAGAGAAGAGCTCAAAGCACAAACACCTAGTTTTTTTTGGGGGGGTTTCTAACTGCTCTGTTTCATTAGCACATATCATCAATGACAAAGATGTTAAAACTCTAATTATGACAAATACTCCGAACTGTGTGCCTTAACTTCTAAGGAACATAGGAGTCTGTGGAGAAGAAAATGAATCTTCAGAAAAGTAGAATGGTAATCTGAGTATACTCCTAGTCTTGGAAGAAAAATGATGTTTAGGACTGGAGTGATAGTACAGTGGGTAGGGCAGTCAACCTGAGTTCGATCCCCAGCATCCCATATGGTCCCCCAAGCACTGCCAGGAGTAATTCCTGAGTGCAGAGCCAGGAGTAACCCCTGAGCATTGCTGGGTGTGATCCAAAAAGCAAAAACAACAAGAACAAAGAAAAATGATGTTTATAAAATCTAGGCTGAAAAAGGGAGAGAGAGTAAGAGGGAATGTGCCTGACACAGAGACAGGGAGTGGGAAGTGGTGGGAGGGATACTGGGAACACTGGTGGTGGAGAATGGGCACTGGTGGAGGGATGAGTACCGGATCATAGTATGACTGAAATGTAAATCACGAAAGTTTGTAAGTTTGTAACTGTATCTCATGGTGACTCATTAAAAAAAACTTTTCTAAAAAAAAAGTGGGCTGAGAGACAGCAAAGGGGTTAAGGCACTCGCCTTGCACGCACTCAACCTGGGTTCCATCTCTCGCACCTCAGATGGTTCCCTGAGTCCCGCCAGGAAAGATCTGAGTGCAAAGCACTGCCCACTGGGTGAAGTCCCCCAATCAATCAAATCACAATTATCAGTTGTCAGCTTTAGAGTCAATCATCCATGTACAATATAAATATTAGCACTGACGTTGGTTGGAAAAGTAAAGATATGGGTGCTAAAGTTCACGTCTATATTCCTTCCAGATAGTGGTTAAGAAAGGGCACTGGGTGTTGACGGGGCATGGAGAAGAGAGGGTTAATTTTGTGTTTCATTGATGCCAAATTGACATTTCTCTATTTTTAGTATCTTTGGAACTGAAGCGTTCCTTACTCTGTAAAGAATATGAGTGACAGTCCTGTTTTTCTTTAGTAGAATATAAGATAATGGTGCATCTTCTGATAGTGGCATACTAGTTTGGAGCAGTAGACTCAGTTATGAAAGTAACCAATAACAAACCAAAGACAGTGGACACAGACCACAGCTGGAGGGAACAGGCTAGCATTTCCGACAGTCAAAGGTCAACAGATAATGTCTAGACACAATGTGTTTTATTAAAAAGCCGGAGTAAACCTGTTATTTATGTAACCTTTCATTTAAAACCATTCCGCTATTTGATTTCCCCCTCCCCCACATACATACACACATCCGCCCCCACAGCTCCAAAGTCACATCACATTCATTTCTGGTGACTGATGGGCTATGTGACTGAAAACATAGACACTGGGGCAAGTGATACAGCTTAACAGCCTGAGTGCATACCTTGCATGCAAGCCTGAGTTCAGTCCCTGGCACTGTACCTGAGCACTGCCAGGAGAGGGTTGCCCCTGCCCCCAGCACTGAGCTGGGAGTATGGCCTCCAAAACACAAAAAGCACATCAGAAATTTATCCTCATAGTCCTGGAGGCCAGAGGCCTCAAAGCAAGAGGCTGAAAGGCCCACACTCGTTCAGAAGCTCCAGGCCGCCCGGTCACTTCCAGTTTCACAATGGACCCGCATCTCCATCTTCACACCCCCCTCTTCAGTGTGTGGCAAATCCATCTCCCTCAAACTCTGGGACCTTCTTGGGACAGGGGCAGGCAGATTCCCCCTTCTGCCTGATACCCTCCGACACAGAAACAGTCCAGCTCCACAACTGAACCTCATCAAAGTGCCAAGACGCCAAATTGCCCCAGATCTGTAGTTCCTGGACCACGTGGCCACATAAGCATAAGTGGCCACAGGACCCTCCAAATTTCACAGTGCTGTCAGCTAGCAGGATCACACAAATCTGCTGGGAAAATTGCACAGAAGACCCCCAAGCTCAACGAGCCTCAAAAACACAGAAGGCTCAGCCAGCACCAACCAGCACAGCAGACCCTCAGACAATGACTTTATTACATCACTGTTGTAACGATTATCGTAAACTGATTCCTACTGATCTAAATTTTGATAATTCCATTTGTCTTTGTGTTGTCACAAATACTATGAAGTAAATTTGTACCTGCAAGGGGGCTGGCTGGGGTGGTGGGTGGAAAACTGGGGACACTGGCATAGGGAAGGGCACGCTGGTGGTGGGGATGGTGTTAGAACATTTAAAACAACTGTATTATGAACAACCTGGTAAATTAGAACAAACAAAAAAATTAAAAAAAAACTTAAAAAATCTATCTCCCTCATTTGTAATGGCGTTTAGAACCCACCTGGATAATCCAGGATAATCTCCTCACTTCAAGGTCCTTAGTTATATTTGTCAAGAACCCTTTTTCCCAAATAAGTGACATTTACTGGTTTGGGGATTAGGACATGGAAATATCTTTCTGAGCCGTTATCAGTCTACCCAGGCATTAGTCTGCTTTTTTTCCCCCGTCCTTAAATATAAATCTTAAGTCATTCTACCTGAAGTTCTTTAGTGGTTACTCAGAACTTCCCGGATCAAATAAAAAAATAGTCTCTAAACCAGAGGTTCCTAAAATTATTTGGTCTGCAGTCTCCTTTCCAGACAGCAAACAAACAAACAAACAAACGGCCACTCAGCAAACCCCTTTGTTTTCTTTAAGAAAACAAAGAGAAGCATCTCCACCCTGCACCAATTAGCCCAGTTAATCTAGTGCTCGGGTGGGGATATGCATGGTATCACCAACCTTTTTCTGGGCAGGGTACTGCCAGTGGTGCTCAGGACTTACCTCCTGGCTCTACACTCAGGGATCACTCCAGGTGGGCTTGGGGAACCATCTGGGATATGGGAAATCAAACCTAGGTTGACTACGGGCCAGGCAAACATCCTACCCACCGTACTATCACTCCAGCCCCATGTGTCATCCATCCACTTTGGGAAACAGAACTTTAAGCCAACAGCATCAGACACAAAAGAAAAACTGATTAACTGATCGAACTTCAAAAGTGAAAACCTGTACTTCAAAGGACACCATCAACACAGTGAAAAGACTCACAGAATAGGAGAAAATTGGGAGTGGGGAGATAGTACAGTGGGTAGGATACTTATATTGCACGAGGTCAACTGGGTTTGACTCTTGGCACTCCATATGGTCCCCTGAGCCCACCTGGAATGATCCCTGAGTGCAGAGCCAGGGGAAATTCCTGAGCACAGTGAGCTGTGACCCATAAAACAAACAATCCCCACCCCGAATTCCACCCCCACCCATAGCCCTTCTTCTTTGTCTTCAACAGATTAACTGCAAAACCATTAAAAAAGAGTAGGGAAAACTGTATCGAGATGATACAAAAACCTCTTAGAATTCAATACTAAAAGAGCAATAGAATTAAAATATGGGCAAAGGACTTTCTTTTAAAGAAGACATAAAATGGCCACTAAGCATATGTTCCACATCGCTTTTCTCAAGGGGCCCATATTTCAAGGGGGCCACAGGTGAAAAAAATCTCATCCATGGGGAGCCAGAGCCCAAGACTAGGAGAGCACCTGGTAGGACAGGAGGGCCCCAGGGAGGGGCCAATGTGGGAAGGGGGACATAGTCGGTGGAGGTGGAAACTGGTCTATGTCACTACTTGTTAGAGAAAATATAAATCAAAAGTACAACAGTTAGGATGACTGTGATAGAGACAAATGACAAGTTTGGCAAGGAATAGAGAAATGGGAGCCCTCATATGCTGCTAGTAGCAAAGAAGATGGGAAATAAAAGGACAATTCTTTAAAAAGCTAGACATGGAGTTACCATATGTCCAACAGTCTCACTCCTAGTTATATACAACCCAAGGAAAATGAGATAAGCCGACATGAAACTTAAACATGAATGCTCATAGCAGCATTATTCATGATCACCCCAGTGTGGAGACAACGCACGTGTCTGTTCACTGGTAGACGGACGAACAATGTGGGTTGTACCCTGAGCAGTGTGTCCACAGGTGAGCTTGGCATTGTGTGACTGTCCGCCGGCATCCACATTGACCTGGATGGTAAGACCTCTACAGGGGCCACCAGTGTGTTAAGCATCGCCAGGAACCAAAACGGCTTTAGAGGAGACAGCCTATGGTGGCGCATCCACACACTGGACTATTGTGTGGCGCTAAGAAGGAATGGGGTTCAGAGGCCAGCAATGACAGAACAGAGCCTCGAGAACATTCTGCAGAGTGAGAGGTGCCGGTTACAGAGGATGACCACTCCATCTTCCATGAGAAGGCCTGTCCAGAGCAGGTGACTCCACATGACAGATAGCTGATGACCAGGTGCTGCTGGTGGGGGAGGGATGTGAGGGAGTGGGGTAGTGACAAGGGGCCCAGGGCTTCTATCTGGGGTGATGCAAAGGCTCAAACTGTGGTGGAAGAAGCCAGAGCGGAAGTACAGTGGGTAGGACACTTGCCTTGCATGCAGCCGACCCAGGTCCTACCCCCAGCACCCCATACGGTCTCCTGAGCCCCACCAGGAGTAACACCTGAACACAGTCAGGACTAAGTGCTGAGCATCGATGGGTGTGGCCCCCAAACCAATACCAAACAAATAAACAAACAAACAAAAATGAAGTTAACTGTGGTGATGGCCGCAGGATTCTAACTATACTAAAAATCATAAGCTGTGGTGCTTGATTTGGGTGAATTGCAATGAATCGCACATGTCTCAATAAAGTTCACACTCTCTGGCTTGCTTCCCCATGAGACAGTCTATAAAATCAATCTTTTGGGGTGAGGGTCTCCACGTGGTGCTCGGAAGGTCTGGGGGTGCTGCCGGCTATTCTTGCACAATCAGGTGCGTGGATAGGGGGACCCTAGTCCCTGCGGTGCTGTGGGGACCCGGCCACCTTGGCACAGGGGGAGGGCCTGCTGGGCTGCACTCAGCAACACTCGGTGGACCGCGTGTGTGGTGCTGGGAATCGAACCCGCACCCGTGAAAGGCTGCTCCAGCTCCCGGCTGCCTGTGCTTGAGCCTGTACCTGGGCTCGCTCTGATGACTGACTTGGCGTTTGAGGCTTGGTGGGACTCAGAAAACAAGATGAAGGATTCAGTGTCCCCCTGGAAATCTACTTTAAGTGAACAAAAAGTGCACCCCCCCCCCCACTGTAACAGAGGTTACTTCTAGCCAACCCCCTCCACTGCTGTTGTGGGGAAGGGGCAGGAGGGGATGGAGAAATCCCTCCCTCCCACCATGAGCTCGTGTGGCTCTTGGCACATGCGCTGTGGACAGTACCGACACTGCTGCCTGCACATGTCCGTCGGCCTCAGGTCTGACCCATCCTTATCTGCCCAGTGGCCAGCACAGGAACAGAGGGAGGAGCCGGAAGTGTTGAACAAACCAGACCTGAAGACAATGAGTGTGGTACCTGGTGGGGGTGGGGAGGGGGGGAAGAGACAGAGAGAGAGAAAAAGAGACAGAGATAGAGAGACAGAGAGACACACAGACACACACAGAGGCCTTAGAGCCCCTCTCTGTCCAGATGGAGGCGCTTCTCTGTCCCTCTGGGAGCTGGGGGGTGCTGTTTGCCATCTTGGGTGTGCACACTGCCTGCCCGCCTCAGTCCCAATCCCCTTGGGATGTAGAGTGAGGAACTGCCTCCTCCCCTGGGCAAACCTTATTCCAGTCAGTTCGTTAGCTCCTTGCTGCTGCCCAGGCTCAGATCTGCACAGACAGAAAGGAAGGGACCCCTCGAGGGCAGAGCCTGCCTGGGCTCACACCTGCGGCCCACGGCACACACATCTGCAATCTCTGGGGGTGGTCGGGCTCCAGGGAGAGACAACAGCTTGGGAATAAGAAAGAAGCAGTCCAGGTATCACTCCTGGCGGTGCTTGGGGGACCATACGGGATGACGGGATGCCAGGGCCGAACCTGGGTCGGCCTCATGCAAGGCAAGTGCCCTCCCTGCTGTACTACGGCTCTGGCCACCCTCCCCCCCCCATTTCTGTTTGGTCAGACAACATGTCTGGAATCAGGATTCTGACACATGAGACTAAATGAAACATTCCTCAGAGGTGTCCTATCAGAGAAGCTGTTCTTCTCTATCTTTAGGAAAACAAGAAGGTACCACCCAGGCATGCGTGCACACAGACACACTCTTTACCCTGATAGCTCCTGAGCACAGAAAACGTACTGGCAGCCAGAGAGATAGCGCAGGGGTGAAGGAGCCTGGCTTGCATGAGGCTGACCCCGATCAATCCCCAGCACTGCATGTGTGGCCCCTGGGCACTGCTGGATGTGGCCCCTCAACACCTAAAACTATATCAGTAAAATACCCATCCTTTTAGCTGATCTGTAAAAATAGTTGGCAGAAGATAAAACGAATTTTCCTTTTTTAAAATTCAATCACCGTGAGATACACAACTAGTTACAAAGCTGTCCGTGCTTGAATTTCAGTGAGACAATGTTCCAACGCCCATCTCTTTACCAGTGTACATTTCCCACCACCAATGTTCCCAGTTTCCCTCCCCAGCTTCCCGTCCCCAGCCTGCCTCTACGGCAGACACTTTTCTTCTCTCATGAGATTTTTCTTTTCAGTGTTTTTTCTGTTTCCTCTCTTCCTTGTAACTGAGGCACACCTGTGGGATAGGGTCCCTGCTCAGTGAGAGGGAGCACGGACACCCACACTCTTAGGGGCCGATGGGGTCTTGGGTCTTGGCCCCCACCCCCACCCTGATACTATGGCCCCAGGGACCCACAGAGACCTACAGAGGTAAGAGAGCCAGAGGAGCGAGCACAGCCTGTGTGCAGTGGGTACCACTGGAAGGCGACACGGCCTCTCTGGGTCTCAATTTCCTCATCTGAAAAACGGGAGTGAACCTAGCTGTTAGGGTTCTCAGGAAATGTGTGATATAAAGAAACTTAATGGTGGAATAACGAATACCCAAAGACAACGGGAACAAAGATGATGAGAAATGGGCTTCAGTAGGAAACATGCCACTTGAGGGGGCTGGGGGACAGGACAGGACGGGACAATGACTGTGGTGGAGGGAAGCGTTCCACTGAAAGGAGCAGGGGCTGCTGAGAGGGTTTATGTAAAGTGTTAGGTATGAAACCCTATCAGAAACAGCACTGTAAACCACAGTGCAAAAACTTACATAATACATATATTTAAAAAGCGCTTCTCATAGAGGAAGGTGGGCAGGAGGCGAATGGGGTCTGGGAGCACTGGGGACACTGGTGAAGGTATGGCTGTTGAAACATTGATGCCTGAAACCCAACTGTGAATAACTTTGCAATTTCACAGTGACTACATTTGAGAGAGAGAGAGAGAGAGAGAGAGAGAGAGAGAGAGAGAGAGAGAGAGAGAGAGAGAGAGAGAGAACTACTGAGGTAAAGCAAAGCTAGAGCGTTGTGGTAGCTTTGGGCAGGCAGCCAATGAAAACAGCGGATTAGTTTCTTGTGTTATGCATCCTTCTGCACTGATTCTGTCTCACTAGCTTGCAAATACTCCAAGGGCTCCCATATTTATTCAACTGGGGGGCTTGGGGGAGGAAGGTGGGTGAGAGATGCCAAGTCCAATGCTTCCTAACAAAACAAAGCGCCTCAGAAGAATCATGATGCTGCCTTATTGCTGCTGCCCTACTGGCCCCAACTAATCCACTAAGAATTAGATAGCAGATTTTTCCTTAACAAAAACTGCAAGGTGGGATGGCCAGTTCAAGGTACCTTTTCTTTTCCTTTCTTTTTTTTTTTTTTTGCTTTCTGGGTCACATCTGCAGATGTTCAGGGGTTACTCCTGGCTATGTACTCAGGCATTACTCCTGGCGGTGCTCAGGGGACCTTATGGGATGCCGAGGATTGAACCTGAGTCGGCCGCATGCAAGGCAAACACCCTACCTGCTGTACTCTATGGTTACTTTTTCTATTTTTTGCCAGTGCTCATGCAGTCCGGGATTCACTCCTAGACTCCTAGAGACCTTCAGCTAACTGGGCCTGAGGCTCAGATGCAAAGGCTGGAGAATGGGGTGCTGCTGTGGGGACCACCCTGGCTGTGCTTCCTGTACCTGGCTATGCTTGAGGAACCACGTGGTGTGGGGCGGTCAACCTGGGCAGCCGCCTGCAAGGCATGTGGCTTAACCTCTGTGCTGTCTACACTGTGTCTCTGGTCAGTCAGGATATATTCTTATTGCACGACATAAACGTTTGGCTCAGATCTTAGAGTCAACTGACATTTGAAGGGCGTTCTGCTGATTCTGCAGAGCTCCAGATGACTCATCCTGAAGGGCCGCCATGTAAATGACTGTATTTTACTGAAAAATAGGAGCAGGGACACCCTTTTCCCCTTTCCTTCCCAGTGTATTTTATTTGAATTTGAGGTAAGCTTCTTCTATTGACTTTTTTTCCCCCTCAAGGTCTAGGATACTTGGGGCTCATCTCCTGTGATTATCAACAAGGGCTTCCAGGGGTGGCTCTTGTGACTCTTTCATGCTGCTCCTTGGGGACTTTCCAGACAGCGTGACTGTGTTGGCAGATCCAGGCCTGGGGTTCCTCCCCTCTGCACACCTGCCCTGAGGGGGCCCCAGGGGGCTTGTGTCACAGTCTCTGAGCAATGCTGAATATTGGAGCCCACTGCCTGGCTCTAAGGATCTGGCACTCTGAGGACGAACAGCAGCTCATCCACTCTGCAGTTTTTCTTTGGAATCCAGTAATGAACTCATTAAATCACCAACTTGTTGTGACAGGAAGTCATTCAGATGCTGATGCTATTGCCATGGAAACGGTCCCTCCGCAGGGAGCTCAGTGGGTCTCTGCGGTGGAGCACTCTGGCTCCGTAATTACTGTCATCCCCAAATCACACTGAGTGAGTCGGAGTGAGTCCAGGAGCAGGACAGAGACACCAGTTCTGCCTTCCCATGAATACTTGTGGATTTTTGGTATTTTTAGCATACATTTCTGTCTTGTACCAGTTGTCATTTTAAATTTCTACATGCTGGTGTCTTTTCAGCACCTTTCCTAGAGAAGCAGACAAAAGATTTTTTTTGGGGGGGCGGGGGAGAGTAACTGTCAGGGATGCTTGTTTAAAACGAACCTATTGTTCCCCCAAACCTATGTATGTATTTCTGAGTATGGAGAAATGAGTTTTGGCCTTTAAGAGAGACTCCAAGAATGAAGTCCCAGGTTCTGTTATCATCCATACCTATAAAACCTAAGGGCTTAAGGAGAGACCCAATCATGCCCCTCAACAAGTCAGAGATACATTTCAAAGCCACGTTTAAGGAATGTTTGCTCTATTTTGGGCGTGTTATCTAGGCTACTTCACAGTGCCAATATAAAGGTCCAACAAGTCACAAAAGAGAGGACTCATCCAAACAGCAATCAAGCCTTTTCTGTATATTGTAGCACCTGGTAGGCTGAGAATCTTAAACATAACTGTCACTTAGCACCTGACAGATACTGTACCAGGCATTTTACATTCTGTTTCATGATTTAAATTAATCTGCATGAAAATCCCACGTGGCAGGTATTTTTATCCCAATTTTTACAGCTAAGTAATGTGAAGCTCAGAGTGATTAGGTAAATTAAATAAATGCTTAGCTCCTTCATACTGCCTCGTAAAACATCCCAAGTGGCTGGCCTCCGCTTGAGCATCTCCAGTGATGGCGAATCTACTCGTAAAGGCCCTTAGGGCTTGGGCAGCCCGGCTTGAAAGCTGCTCTTGAGTTGGTCTTAAATGAAAAATGAACAATCATTGTTGGGGTTTCCACAAAGCCCTAAAGAGAGGAAATCTGTCTTTGGCAACAAATTTCCCCCTTAGAATATCTATGCTAGAAGGAAGAAGAGGGAAGTGAGAAGTGGGTCAGGTGAGTTGGCCGTGCTGGGGCTCAGAGAGACAGTACAAGGATTAAGGTGCCTGCTTTGCACGTGGCCCATCCTGTTTCATCCCTGGCACCACACTGTTCCCCTCAGTGCAGCGGGTGTGGCCCAAACCCCTCACCGTTACCCCTCCCCCCAAAAAAAAATCCAGGAGAGTCCCAAGAGATCATTGACTCTATGAACACTTACTCCTATAGAAAATAAACCTGTTTCCCGGGGCCAGAATGACACAGTTCAGCGGGTAGGGAGTTTGCCTTGCACACAGCCAACGTGGGTTTGATTCCTGGCACCCAACATGATTCCCTGAGCCCATCAGGAGTGATTTCTGAACACAGAGGCAGGAGTAAGCCCTGAGCATCACTGGGTATGGTCCAAAAACTGGGGTGGAAAACATAAAAAAGAAACGGTTTCCACCCCCTCCCCCCAATGCCAGTGTGAAAATTGCCATTCTGGGTGAGCCTCAAATGTAGGATGTCTGATCTTCTTATTCAGTTATCACTTTGCACACACAGACACAGACACAGTCATACTTAGACACACACACACACATACCGTGTGTATATACTTATGTAAGTATGTAATGTTTATACATATACATATTATATACTGCCGAAATACACACACACCACAGACTGCACACTTGTCTGCTAATGAACATAAATACCAACACTCAAAGATGTGCAGTAAGCAGAGATGCCTGGGTCACATTATGGGATGTTGGCGAGGTCCCAGGAAGGCTGTGACACTGGCTTTCTAGCTTTCTAGCTCCAGTCGGAGTGCTGGCAATTTCGTTTTATTCTTTCTTTTTTTTTTTTTGGGGGGGGGTCACACCTGGCGATGCACAGGGGTTACTCCTGGCTCTGCACTCAGGAATTACTCCTGGCGGTGCTCAGGGGACCATATGGGATGCTGGGAATCGAACCCGGGTCGGCCGCGTGCAAGGCAAACGCCCTACCCGCTGTGCTATCGCTCCAGCCCCAATTTCGTTTAATTCTTGAGAATGAAATTTACTCCTGTTGTTGCTGTTATAGGACCACACCCAACTGTGCTCAGGCCTTATTCCTGGCTCTGAGCTCGGGGATCACTCCTGGCAGAGACAGCACCTGGGTGGGCCGCATCCAACGCAAGCACCCTAGCTGTTGTACTATCTCTTTGGCCCTGAAATGTACTCTCTTCAATGTCCACTGGTTTCTGTTTCCAATCATGACTCTTTGGTGACAAGGTGTGGAATATATGCAGATGCCAGAGATCTGTGTGATTTGAGGAAAGTCTCTAATCCAAGAGTGCCACTTTTTCCTCTGCTGAAGGAAGGATAGTTAACGCTTTAATCTGCCTTGTAATTATGAAATAATATTGTGATGTTAAAGAATAGAGGAATACTCTTTGTTTTCTTTTGTTTTTTGGACCACACCTGGCATTCTTCAGGGCCTTATTCTTGGCTCTGTTCTCAGGGATCACTCTAGTCAGGGTTCAGGGGACAATACTGGGTGCTGGAGATCGATCCTGGGTTGGCTATGTGCAAGGCAAGTGCCCTACCTGCTGTACTATTGCTCCATCTTCTAGAGAAATAATGTTACGAAAAGTATCCAACCTACAAACATGTGCTTAGGTTAGTTACCTATGTATTAGATATTTAAAAATAAACAATTTATTTAAAAGTACAATATTAATTATATGTTATATTGTCTACAATTGCCATGAAAACAAAGCAATTTTCAAAGCTTTAAGCAATGACTCATTTACTTACTTTTTTTTTGGCCACACCAGGAGAATAATCACAGGGGATTAGTAAGACCTCTGTAACACTGCATCGTTAAAGATGAGCAGATCACAAACTTCAATGCCTTTTAACTCTGCAGTTGAAGCGATAGCACAGCGGGCAGGACTTTTGCCTTGCACGCAGCTGACCCCGGTTCGATTCCTCTGTCCCTCTTGGAGAGCCTGGCAAGCTACTGGGAGTATCCCACCCGTACAGCAGAGCCTGGCAAGCTACCTATGCCATATTCGATATGCCAAGAACAGTAACAACAAGTCTCACAATGGAGACTCTACTGGTGCCCGCTCGAGCAAATCAATGAACAATGGGATGACAGTACTACAGAGCTACAGTTTTAAAAAAAAGGCACTTGTGTATACATAGCATCCATTTCTGTGCTCAGGGGTCACTCCTGGTGGACTTGAGGGACAATAAAGGTATTGGGGATCGAACTCAAGTCTTCCACATGCAAGGCAGGTGCCTTGTGTCCTTAAGCCAGATACAAGCTATTTCTAAAGTGTTTGGGGGATAACCTGCAACTAGAGTGGTAGAAATAGGGTTGGAAAGAGGGTTCAGGGGTTAAAGCTGCCTGGCATGAGGCTGACCCTGGTTTGAATCTTGGCACGCCATATGGTTCCCCGGGCACCATTAGGAGTCATGCCTGAGCACTGTCAGGTATAGCCGCAACTGAGCACTGATCTATGGAACGGAGCTGACAATAGAAGTGAGATGCGGGGGGTGGGGGGGTAAGATGGGGATGTTGAGGTGGGGTATGTGTGTGTGTGAGAGGCCCTGAGACTGGTGGAAACAGGCACTCTGGTGGGAGGTGGGGAGAGAATTGTGTTGTCGAGATACCATATGCATGAAACCCTACCACTGATAGTATTGGAAAGCTGAAAATCACTGTGGCTAAAACAAGTCATCTTGCAACCATTTAAAAGAATAGATTTCAAAACATAGAAACAGTTATCTCAATATTATCGTGTTACAGTGTAACAACAGAAAATGCAGTCATTTGAAAATATTTTCATGGAATTCACAGTCATAACTGAGTTACAAAGGAGTTGTTACAGTTTCTGACTGGTAACATTGTATCTCCTGTGACTTCCCACAGCGCTGCTCATGCGTGGGGCGGGGTGGTCTGTGTCACAGCCCCAGCTGTGGACTACAGGAAAATGGACACGGTTGTGACTCTGTGAAGTGGACGGAGTCAGCGTGTGGCACAGGCCCGAGTGCAGGTCTGGTTTCATTGGGATGGAAGTGCCCGGCAGAGGTAGGAAAATCGTACAAAAGGGAAATGAGTCACTCACTGGAGACCAGAGATGCTCCGGCCTGCCAGCTATACACTCAGCCCTGTGTTTTCTGTTCCCGTTTCACTTCTGTATCCTTGAAATTACCGCCGAGCCCGAATCTCAGGAGAGAAGCGATCCCTGCCAGTGCACGCCCAGCATGTCCAGCCTTAAGTGGACACAGCTTCTTCTCCATGTCCCAGATGCACGCAGTGTTTCCAGAAGGCTTTGAAAGACGTAGCTTTCCCCCCCAACCCCCCGCAGCAGCCTTAACTCCATAATTCTGTTTGACCTAGACAAGCATTCCAATATTTTGCTCCTCCTGAGCGAGCATTAGTTGGCACAGTTCCTCGCTTCACTGGGGATGGTACCATCATACTGTCTGCGCCTCGACTTCCTGCTGGGTTAAAAGCACCGGAGCTATGCTTTGCTCACTCCCTGTGACAATGACTGGCACGTAGCTGGGACTCAACACCACTTTCTTCCTTTCTTCTTTTGTTTTTGGTGCCACGTTGAGCAGCGCGGGGGGTGGCTCCTGGCAGTATGTGAGGGCCACAGTGTGTTCCTCCTGCCTGCAAACTAAGTGCCAGACCACTGAACCACCTCTCTGGCCCCTCAACTAATATATCTTGAGTGGACTGAATAAATAATTTTATTCTCCTCTCTGCTAGGCTTTCTCATTTCCCTCCCCCATAGTCTAAGCATGCTTTAGTCTTTCCCTTAAATGAAAGGCCCTCCCACCCCCACCAAAAGTTTATAGTTTTCTTCTCCATTCTCTCGCAACTGCTCCTCCATCCTTCCATATTAAACTCTTTTTTTTTAATGCTTTTTGGGTCACACCCAGCGATGCTCGACGGTTGCTCCTGGCTCTGCACTCAGGAATTACTCCTGGCGGTGCTTGGAGAACCACATGGGATGCTGGGGATGGAACCTGGGTCGGCTGTGTGCAAGGCAAACGCCCTACCTGCTGTACTATCACTCTAGCCCCTTAAACTCTTGATACGGTGAGAGCCTCCCAGGCTTTCTCTCCTGCCAAGCCGTCTGTCCTGCCCATTCACCCTTTCCTCTTTCCATTTGCACACCCCCCTCCATTCACTCGCTATCCCCTTCTGTGCTCCTGTAAACGTGTGGAATACCTGTGACCCCACGTAGAAGAAAGTTGTTTGAGGTTGCATGTGAGCTGGTAGTTGACACATGTACGTCAAAATGTCTTAAACGGAGGTGCACCCCCCCAGACAGTCAGCCGTGTGCTACAGAAGTGAAGTGAAGGAATAAACATGGGTAAAGTTCCTGGAGAATCAGCTTTACTGCACAGTAAGTAACTGACACACTGAACACTCACATTAAAGTCCAGCCTTTAGAATGAGAGGATGAAACAGAAAAACTGTTCAAATAATACATAGGACTTGGGGGAAATGCCACAGATTGTTTCAGGAGACGGTCCAGTGAAGACCATGGGCTGGGGGCATTTCCTTAGAAAAGCCGGGAGAGAAGCCTGCAGAATAACCAACACATTCTGGGCTGGGACGGGCAGTCACCTTTCCAGGGGAGGTGCCCTTTGAGGTGGCTCCTGAAACACGCGGTGGCCCTGCTGGTGTGTCACGGGGGAGTGGTGGCAGAGAGGAGACAGTCACTGTCAGCAGAAGCCACAGGATAGACACTGACAGGCTTGGAGAGGAACGGGAGGCTAGCAGTAGCTGGAGGAAGAGGCACGGCCAAAGGTCCAGGGAACGTGCTAGAAAGTTCCAGAGCTGGAGACAGTTCTCCAGCTTGGCCCTTTCTTTGCCTCTGAGCTGTACCCTGGTGCTCCTGTTCCCCTCACACCTTCACCAAGTCTAATTCCCTGGGCTTTTCTTTCCCTCTGGAATGAAAGGAGCTCCCAGGGGGTCCTCCTCCTGTTCCACACTGCACTCTCACCCCAGACTTCCGCTCTGCCATTCCCCACTGCAGCCCTCTGGAGCCACCCTCCCCGCCTCGCCTGGGGCTCTCACCCTGAGCTGACCCCTCTCTCGAATGAATGAATGAATAATCCTGAACAGTCGCTGCCGCCTCCCCGGCTGAGGCTCTGACTCGGCGGCGGGTCTTTACAGTCTAGGGAAATGGAACCCAGACCCACCCAGGCACTGGCGGGCGATGAGCTCAGGAGAAACTGGGCAGGGCGCCTGGAAGCTGGGGCTTCCCCAGAGCTCTGCCGGCTCTGCATGTCCTCTCCTCTCCCCCCTGCCAGGGATACGCGGGCGTTCTCTGAGTCCTTCACCCCGGGGCATCACTGAATCACGCTAGGGAATGAGGTGGCTGAGGGGCATTCCTGCTGTGGGGCCGTAAAAAGAGATCAGGTGGGGTAGGAGAGACAGCACAAAGCTTCAGGCATCTGCCTTGCATGCCTCGACCTGGGTTCAATCCCTGGCACTACGTAGGGTCCCCTGAGTCGCACCAGTAGAAATCCCTGAGCATAGAGCCAGGAGTGACACTGCTAGGTGTGCCAGCAAAACAAAACAAAACAAACAAAAATCCGGGATCAGAATCACTGGCCCAGCTCTGGGCTTTTTGGCCATTTGCAGTGACTAATTACTTAGACTCTATGACATCAGCTCTTCTTCTTTTTTTTTTTTTTTCTGTAAAAAGACAGGTATATTTATTTATTGACTTTTTGGGTCACACTTAGGGATTGCTCCTGGCTCTGCACTCAGGAATTACCCCTGGCGGTGCTCAGGGGACCATATGGGATGCTGGACATGAACCCAGGTGGAATGCATGCAAGGCAAACGCCTTCCCTGCTGTACCATCTCTCCGGCTGATACCAGTTCTTTTGTCCTTAAAAACCTCTTCCACTACTCTGCAGTTGCCTTCTTAATAGAGAAAACAGATTAAAGATGAATGTTAAAGTTATAAAAGACAAAATGATTATAGAATGAGAAGGAAATATTAATGACTATGCCAGATTTTTGTAAAGGTACGCTTCTTCTATTCTTATTTGTCTTGGTGTTGGGACTATACCCAGCCCACTTAGGGGCTACGGTGATTTGGTGCTCAGGCTGTTATATGGCACCAAGGTCCCTGGGATTAAATTTGAGTGCTCTGCAAACAAAGCATGTGTTCAGCCCTTACAGTCACTTCTTCAGCTCTAGATAGATTTTTTTTATTTCCCCGGGGGGTGGGGGTGCAGGGTTACAGCCAGTGATGCTCAGGGATTACTTCTGGTGGTTCTCAAGGGACCATATGCAGTGATGGGGGTTAGATCAGGTCAGACTCATGTAAGGCAGGGCCTTCACCCCTGTACTATCTCTGGAGCCCTGCTAGATAGACCTTTTATAGCATTCGTACAAAGGCTAAAGGATTTGACCCCATAAAAACACATCCTGGCGCCATGGATGTGGCTCAGGCGGCAGAGCACCTGCCTTGCATCTGTCAGTCTCTAGGTTTGATTCCAGACACTGTAGGACCCCCCCCCACCCCCAGTACCATTTGGCGGCACCCACAACTAAAAGTTGTGCTGGAGAAGAATATGCGGATACAGGAATGAAAAACTGGATGTTCATTCAAGGAAGATAAAAAACATTAACACTGGTTGGAAGACAGGCTCACTGATCTTTTTCTTCTTTGTCCTTTACACATATCCTAATGTTTCCACATATATAGCTGCTTCTGTGATGAGGAAAAAAAATGGGAGGGGGCACACCTGGCAACGTTCAGGGGGCTTTGCAGTCAAGAATCACTCCTGGCAGGCCCAGAGGGGACCATAAGGGATGCTGGGGATTGAACCCGGGTCGGCTGCGTGCAAGGCAAAGGCCCTACCCACTGTACTCAGCACCCCGAGGGGAAAAAATGTAACCTAGAAACCAAATTCCCTAAATCCCCTAGTTTTGGCTGCTTGTTGTCTCCTGGATGAGACCAAAACAATCCTCTGCATCCAACCTGTCTCAGTCTGACTACCCCGTGGCACACTTATTTGTTCTTCCTTGTCACAGTCCAGACTTGGGTTCTACTGAGTCATGTGCCTGTCCACAACCAGCAAAGGCCCTCCTGGGGCAGCCAGGGGCAGCCACGCACCCCTTCCTTTCCCTTGACTCACAGGCTCAGTCAATTCCACATGCTGTGAAGACCTTCAGGTGTTTCCATTCCCTCCGCACACCAGGTACTTTTCTGCCTTTGCACTAACTATTCTCTTGCCTGGATTTTTTTTTTTTACATGATTCATTTCTTTTCATCTTTCAAACTTAATTTTTAATTTTACTTTTTGTTCTTGGGCCACATCTGGTGGTGCTCAGAGGTGGAGGTCACTCTCTGGGAGGAGGGGAGCTGCTTGAATCTGGAATTTTGCATGCAGAGCATGTGTGCTGGTGCCTTGAGCCATCTCCCTGGCTCTCAGATGGCATTTAAATGTCACCTCTTCATATGGTGTCCTGGGACCACTCTATTCAAAATCAGTCACTCAACTTCTGTCTCAGAGCCCTGATGTCCACGGTGGTGCATGTTATGTTGGAGAAATGTTTTTATTCCTTTGTTCACTGGGCTTTAATGTGTTTGTCCTGCTTGAGAGTAAGCTCTCGGTGACAAGGGCAGCAATCTGTTTAAACCAGGGCCTCACACAGTTATTTATGGAACTGACTGACAATTTAAAGGCCAGCTTTCCCCCCAGGACTTCCTCTGTGTTCCCCTGGGACGCATAAGTTCATCAGCACCACTTTTTTCTTTCCTACCTTTTCCTAACCATTCACTAGAGCTGTCCCTGAAATGGACTGTAGGGGGTTAGATCAGGGTCAAACTCATGCAAGGCTTCGAGATGGGAGAGAGGGTCAAGAGACAAGGCCAAGTAACCGGTAGGTGCCTAACAAGTGGGCTGAGGGAGTGTGTGTGTGTGCGCGTATAAATTGTGTGGTGGGGGTAAGGGGCACTGCCAAGGGGCTCCACATGGACTTTCTGTCCAGAGAAAGTCATTCTGGGACTGAACAGTTGAGATAATACACACATGATGAATCCTGAGGCCTTGGGGTCATTAGGAGAGGGAGGGGGTATGCTGGTGATGACTGTGGTCCTGGAATTACATGCATAAACAAATAAACTGGGGCTGGAGCAATAGTACATCAGGTAGGGCACTTACCTTGCAAGCAGCAGACCCTGCCTAGTTCAATCCCCGGCACCCCATGTGGTCCCCTGGGCATTGCCAGGAGTAATTCCTGAGTGCAGAGCCCTTGAGCATCACCAGGTATGACCACCACCCCTCCCACCTCCCACCAAAAATTTTGGTGTGGGGGCAGGAGTGATTGTACAGTGGATAGGGTGCTTGACTTGC
This sequence comes from Sorex araneus, assembly GCF_027595985.1. Taxonomy (NCBI): domain Eukaryota; kingdom Metazoa; phylum Chordata; class Mammalia; order Eulipotyphla; family Soricidae; genus Sorex; species Sorex araneus. The sequence continues at coordinate 197,945,590 of NC_073304.1, forward strand.
ATGTGGCTTAAATCCAGGTCTGATTTTTTTTTTTCTTTTTGGGTCACACCTGGCGATGCACAGGGGTTACTCCTGGCTCTGCACTCAGGAATTACCCCTGGCTGTGCTCAAGGGACCATATGGGAAGCTGGGATTTGAACCCGGGTCGGCTGCGTGCAAGGCAAACGCCCTACCCGCTGTGCTATCTCTCCAGCCCCAGGTCTGATTTCCTGTATATAGTCCCCTGAGCCCATCAGGAGTGATCCCTGAGTGCGGAGTCAGGAGTAAGCCCTGAGCAGCATCTCATGTGGCCCCAAAACAAAACAACAAAAAATTCTGTGATTTGATATCCCAATAAATCCACAGAAAATTGGGCAGACGAGAGGTTTAAGGCTATAAAAAGTTTCATTACATTTGAAAATAGATTATAATAGGGGCGAGAGGGTTTCAAGGTGCTTATCCTGCATGCGGCTGACCAGAGTTTCATCCTGGCCATAGCATATGGTTCCCTAAGCATCACTGGGGTGAACACAGCCAGGAGTAAGCCCTGAGCACCACTGTGTGTGGCCCAAGACACAAAGCAAAACAAACAACCCTCCAAAAAATAAACAAACAAACAAAAAAACCCAACAAACAAAAAAATTACCCCCCAAGCCCCACAGAATTGGGAAGATAGGTAGAGCAGAGAGCTCGGGGGTCTGTCAGATGAAAAAATTGTGCTCCATCCCTTAATTAAGAAATTTATGGGATCCTTGTAAAAACCACAAATGAATGCTCTCAGAGACCTCAAATGCTTTGCCAATAATAAAGGCAACCACGCACACCAGGGTAGCCTAAGCATGACATGATCAGATTTAAGCGTGATGAACGTAGAAAATGGTTCGAGACCTGTGGGAACCAAACGTCCAAGCGGAGCTTAGCAAACGTGGCCCCGCAGGGGTCTGAAGCATGGTGCTGCGACGAGCTGAGGGGGTGGCCAAGGTTTCCGGCAAGGAGTCAGATACTGAAGGTTTCTGTGTTGCAGGCTGCACCATCTGGGCTGCAGGCACTGGGCTCGAGCCTGGCCCCTGCGGTGTGGGCATAAAGGGACGGCCGTGCCGCCATACACTCTTTATCAATGGACAGTGGAATTGGGTCTCATCTCCTTTGCTGGTGTCACCAAATATTCTGTTGCTTCTGAATCCGCCCCCCCCTCTGCCCCACCCCAGCCCCGACCATTTGAACATGTGAAACCATCTCGGTGGGGAGCTAGACTGGATGGGTGGGCCAGTGTGCTGGGCTCGGTCTGTGTGCGCGGGCAGTTTGTGCGCTCGGGCAGCTAAGGGAGAGTGAAAAGAGACAGTGAGGGCCGGGGGGATGCTCAGGGCCACAGGCGCCGTCTGTGAGCGCGGCGGCGCAGGAAACAGGAGCGCCACACAGCTCCCGCTCATCCGCAGGCAGAGCAGGCGGCGGAAGTGCCTTCGCCCGCAGAGGTGAAGAGTATTCTCGGAAGCTTGATTAAGCGTTTGACTTCGCGCTTTCTGGAAGCGCATTCTATTAGTGCTTTCTTCCACGGCAGGATAAACAGAAAATAAGGGACGCGCCGCTACCATGACATGCCTGCACCTGTGGTTTCAAAGCCCAAACAAACCTCTCTCCCTTCAAGGGCTCATTGTCCCATAACCAGCTGCCGGTGGCAGGAGCCCCAGATGCAAGGAGAAAAAGGCTCCCTCCGCAATCCTGGCGAGTTTTACTCTACGGTGGGTTCCCGGGGAGATGAGAGGGATGTCATCAACAAGGGCCATCCCTCCTCGCCCCTCTCATTTCCCATTTTTTTCTTCAAAAAAGGGAATATACAATTTATTAAGTATTCAAACTTCATTAAGACATGTGCCACATGGCAATTTTATTTAGTAGGGGGGGTTTAACCCCACTAAAATAGGATTATTTGCTGGGGCTGAGCAGGGGGTCCTGTTCACACTTAGCACTAATACATTTTCTATTTAAAAAATGTGCTTCTCGTCTAAGCATTTCACCCCCTCTGTTCTGAACAGTGCCAGGGCCTTCCATCTGAGAGGCGGTCTAGTTTACAGATGCTGAGGCCAGACCAGATGGGCACTGGTCTGTGACTGATTAGCTGTGATCTGGAACAAGTTACATGATCTCTCTGTGCCTCAGTTTTCTCAGCATAAAATGGGACAATAACACTACTCACTTTCTAGAGCTGAGAGGTTGATAAGAATTAGCATATTTTTTTTTTTTTTGCTTTTTGGGTCACACCCAGCAATGCTCAGGGGTTACTCCTGGCTTTTCACTCAGGAATTACTCCTGGTGGTGCTTGGGGGACCATATGGGATGCCGGGGATCGAACCCTGATCGGCCGCGTGCAAGGCAAATGCCCTACCCGCTGTGCTATCGCTCCGGCCCAAGAATTAGCATATTTTTTAATGAGGGGGAGGACATGCTCACCCTCCCTTTCTCCCTGGACTCTCTGAACCTTTTTTTTTTTTTTTTTTAATGGGGAGATGCCATACCTGGCTGTGCCCAGGGCTTACTCTTGACTCTGTTCAGGGATCACTCTTGATGGCAGGCTCAGGGGACTCCTTGGGGAGTCGGGATCAAACCTGGGTTGGTGCATGCAAGGTAAGCGCCCTGCCCACTGTACTATCTCTCTGGTCCCTTAACCTGTTTCTTAGAGAAGATTCCTCTTTGCAGAAACAGGAGGCATCTGGATGCCTCCCGGTTTGTTTGTTTGTTTGTTTGTTTTGCTTTTTGGGTCACACCTGGCGATGCACAGGGGTTACTCCTGGCTCTGCACTCAGGAATTACCCCTGGCCGTGCTCAGGGGACCATATGGGATGCTGGGATTTGAACCCGGGTCGGCCGTGTGCAGGGCAAATGCCCTACCCGCTGTGCTATCTCTCCAGCCCCTTGTTTGTTTGTTTTTGTTGTTTTGGCCACTCTCTCGGGATGCTCAGGGGGACCATGTGGTGCCAAGACGGAATGTGATGTTCCCACATGCAAAATCTGCATTTAACCCATCTTTCTGTATGACAATGCACTTCGCACACCTGATTCTGCAAGACCTCAGCCCACAGAAGTCTGGAAACAAGATGAAGAGCAGCGACTCCGATTCTGGAATCTCTTCAGTCCCTGTCCCCTGTGCCTCATCCCATGGCTGCTACAGACACCCACCCATCCAGGGCGGAGCTGGGCCAGGCTCCCACCCAGCAGCCAACACTCCCACGTACTGACATGTTACCTGGGGCATCTGAATGGGAGTCCACTAAGCACACATGTCTTGGAGTTTGTTCATGATTATGATCAAACACATTCCATTTTTGTGGAGGAAAGCCATCCCTCCGAGATAAGCAATCCTGCGCTAGCCTCCTTAAATGTGCAATCATCATTACTGAGCACAAGACAAGTAGGAACACAAAGTCTGCCATATGAAATGATCACAGCTGTTGTGGAACCCCAAAAAATGTTACACTACCCCAAATTTTTTTTGCCTTGTCTTGCAAAGCAAAACTAGGGTGCTACTAGATGCCATTGGCATGAGAACTTATGGCCTGCTTGGGGAAGGGGCTAAGAAGGGTAGCACTGAAGCAGAAGCCTAAAAGAGCTGTGTGTGTGCGTGTGCATGTGTGTGTGTGCGTGTGTATGTGTGTAGAGTTCCCAGCATGGGGCACAGGATGTGTGTCAGGCAGAAGATGGGTGCATGTTTGTTTCACGGACAGGCAGGGGAGGACTGTGGTCCTGCATGTGAGTGAGAAGCAGAAGAAAAAAGCTGCTGGCCTTTGGGGGAGGCTAGTGGTAAAAGCATGGCGGACTCAACAGTGATTGAGGGTAAGGGGACGACACTGGGAAAGAATTTGATAGTGACAAAGCTCATAAAGAAGAGGTGAAGAGGCATGTGTCTGAGGACCCCACCATCAGGGATCTGGTTTATCTTGTTCAGGGCTATGCCCCTCATGCCGAGAACTCTGCCAGCATGTTCTATGTGCTCAAGAAATCTGTTGAACGAACGGATTTGTTTCTATCCCCTGTGGGGAGGGGGCGGCGAGCAGATTCTGTAATGATCACAGGGACAACAACCTTGAAATGAGCCACCATAGGCCATGTAGCTACAACACACCACGCAGGGCCTTGGCCAGACCAACCCAAATCCAACCAAATGCAGGGCAGGCAGTGCCATCCCTGTCTCACTGACACGAACGAGGGAAACATAAGAAGAAAAAGCCACCAAGGTCTCAGAGATGGACTCCGAGGCGGGCCAGCCCCCGTCTAAAGGCGCTGCTCTCTGCCCTGTGGGACTGCGGGGCGAGCAGCAGCATGCCAGGGCGTCTAAGGCTCCAGGCCCTTCCAGATGACGTGGCCACAGCCCCATGTCTCGCTGTTGTCCTGCTGAATCAGGAACAAGCACCCACCGGAAGTAAGTGACGGTGAGTCTGCAGGGAGAGCTCACACCTACGAGGCGCAGTTCCCGACAGCGCCCGGGTAACCAGGCTGTGCCACTCGGGTCCTGGTTACAGGCTCAGTCTCCGAGGCCCATGAGCTCAGCTCTGTGGCTTAGGGGCACACCCTGAGCCAACGCAGCCGGCTCGGAGATGCATTCACTAGTTTCAGAAAGGCTGGCTGGGAAGAGTGGGTGGTTGGAAAACCTGTTTGTGAGAGGGAGAGCGATTCAAAAGGCCTTGCTCAATAATAGGCAGCGGCTTCCTTCAAGGAGATCGTGTAATCCTCTGACCCAAACGGGGGTGATCAGAGCACCTGGACATTGCTAAGACCTCCTCTCCAAAGGAGTCAGGATGGCCCTCCTTCATCAATGATTCCCGCGGGGGTCACACCCAGCTGTGTCCAGGATTTACTCCTGGCTCTGTGCGCAGGGATCACTCATGGTGGGGCTCAGTGGACCATAAGGGATGCTGGGAATTGAACTGAGGTTGATATGGGATGCTGGGGATTGAACCCGGGTCAGCTGTGTGTAAGGCAAGTGCCTTATCTGCAGTATTACTGTTCAGACCCCAACCACCAATTTTCTTTTTTTTTTTTTTGGCTTTTTGGGTCACACCTGGCGATGCACAGGGGTTACTCCTGGCTCTGCACTCAGGAATTACCCCTGGCTGTGCTCAGGGGACCATATGGGATGCTGGGATTTGAACCCGGGTTGGCCGAGTGCAAGGCAAACGCCCTACCCGCTGAACCACCAATTTTCTTTATATTGCTGAACTATTGGTAACTCAAAAGGCAGCTTGGTAGACCTGTAGCCTGTATTATATCTAAAAAATAAATTACTAATACCTTAAAGCACGGAGAGACACTCTGAGAGTATATGCAACTCTGATGCTGCTCAAAATATTCCAACTGGCAACACATTTTTTATAACCAAACTTAGGCGAGCATGTATTTAGAACATGGTTACCCAATATATATTATTTTTCAAGACCAGTAGAGTCCAAGTCTTTTCTTTTTTGGGGGCAAAACTTTTTTACCTCTATAAATTGTTACCTCCTTGTGCTGCTAGTTATCGTCCCAGAATATGCTCCGTGGACCATATGGGGTGCCGGGGATGAACTACTTTTGAACACTTATTTTAATAAGGCCATAGAGGTACCCAGTGGGTAGGGTGCTTTGCCTTGCACACGACCAACCTGGGCTTGATCCCTGGTACTCTATGTGATCCCTGAGCAGAGGCCCAGGAGAAAGCCTTAAGCATTAAGCACTGCTGAGTGAGGCCTGAAAACAAACAAACATGGATCTTGAATACAAGGGTGGGTTTTTTTTTTTTTTATATCCTAATTGCTCAGTAAATGTTTGCTGCTAATGACTCGGTAAATTCCAGACAATCTGGAAACTTTTCTTTTTTAACTCCAAAGTTGACCGGTGAAGGGGCTTACAGGATGGGCAGCTGAGAGGCTTATGCCTGAGCCCCAGGGGTCGAGTGCAGGACAACACCATGGCCAGCCCCGAGAATCTGGGGGGGATCTTAAAGGACTGCATTGCTCTCTGGGCTGTAAATCAATGTTCGTGAGAGCACTGTTTTGTTCCAGGGCTCCTGACTGTCCTGGTATCACAGAAACTACGGTGGATTTCCACCTAAGTGAGCACGGGGAAAATCACATTCTATGAGCAATTTGTTTTCTTAGTGAAAACAGTCAGAGGTGTATTTCACTTCCGGCGTTGGCTGGGGACAGCCCTGCTCCAGGCCAAAATGCTGAACCTGCTGCGCAGTGACTAATCTGAGGCTCTGAGCTCTGCTCCGCCCGCCCGGAGGGGCACAGGCCTCCTCGACTTGGCTTTGCAAGTAGCACTGTGGCCCGCCACACCGGAACTTGGAGGCTGCAGAGAAGGCGTGGATGGAGGTTCCTGCACGGCTCTTCCCGGTCTAACTTGCTTCTTACAATGGAGAACAGAGTCCAGAGAAGCGAAAAGGAAGCACCCCAGACTGGGACTGGGAAAGTGTGTCTTCTCCCGTCTTTCCCCTCGTAGAGTGTGCATCCTGGAGGGCTGAGCGAGGACAGGGCCGCTCCTGTCTGGCCCACTCTGCATTTCCAGCTCCTCTATGGCCGCAGGAAGTCAGTGTAAGCCAGGAACCCACCACACCGCCCCCAACGGGCTTTCCAACTCCTGATGCTTTGTGCGGATAATGTGAACACATGAAAGAGCCAGAAAACAAGATCCATGAGTAAGGAAGAGTGAAATGGTCAGGAGACGAGCGGATGATGGTATCACTGGGCGAGTCATGGACGGTGACGGCTATTTCCCACACCCACTGAGAAGCAGAAGAAATCACAGCACCGGAAGTTTTCACCTTGGAAATGAGCACAATGCTTAAGATGACCCAATAAACCGCGCAGGGAGCTGTGGCCAGCACTCCTCTGCAGCCTGCAGAAAGGAGCAGCAAATAAGCAGTGAGAGGCTGGCTTGGCAGCAAGCTGACCACAGCCTTGAGCTGGCCGGACACTGTGAGCTCTTCCCATCCCTCCCGTCTCAGGAGACCCCACCAACGGCCTGTGAAAAAGGAGCAGAACTCAGAACCAGTGGGGCTTGAAGAACTTTTCAGATTTGCTCCCCATTAGCATGTAAGATGTTGTTTTTTGGGTATTAGTAAGGATGAAATGAAGTAATATCCTGAGTCTTCTATCATTTTCTCACCTTGGGCTGGGTTGGAGGGCGTATCTCAAAGGGTCGGCACACATACCTTGCAGGAGCGATTTCCAGGTTCTATCTCTGGCACTTCATGGTCCCCCAGCCACTGCCAGGTACGGGCCCCCTCCAAGCCAGATGAAACCAAATGAAACCACTGCCCCTTCCCCCACCAAACATACAAACGGAAAATTCTAAGACTTCTCATGGCTCTTGGCTTTAATTTTTCTTTTCCATACTTTTAAAGCCACTGTTTTAAGTTTCAAGAAAATCAAAGAGACTGGGTGAAATCTCAATTTGACATGATAGTCTGTGCACAATAGGATTCTAGTTGAATACAATTTTGAGAACCTGAGGGATGGAATTGGGATGAATTTTTCTCAGTTATGCTCAGGGAGCCTGGGAAGCTCCCTGTGGCGTACTGGATATGCCAAGCATAGTAACAATAACAGGCCTCATCCCCCTGACCCTGAAAGAAGCCTCCAATCATGTGGGGAAAATGAGTAAGGAGAGGCTGTTAAAATCTCAGGGCCCGGACAAACGGCGATGTTACCGGTGCCCGTTTGAGTACACTGATGAACAACGGGATGACAGTGATACAGTGATGCCCAGGCATCCCTCCTGGGGGGAGCTGGGAGGGAGCACATGCAGAGCGCATGATGAAGCCTGGGTTAAATGCAAGGCGACTGTCTAACCCGCTGTACCGTCTCGCTGGCCCCTGGATGGAGTTCTAAAACTCCATACTCGGGCTCCTCATGTAGGTACGTACAAATGTCCCCAGGTGTCTTTTAAGGGCATACCTATTCCTCCCTGAATACAGGCCACCTCCTGGCCATGTTTGCTGTTGGGGAAGAGGGAGGGGAAGAAATAGCACCAGCTCTAACCTGAGCTCATAAAGATGCTGCCACCAGGGAAAAAAGGGTCTGGGAGGGAAGAAATGGAACAGAAGGGGATGGGGAGCCCCAGGGCCAGTGGGGCTGTGCGGGGTCGGGGGAGGTAATGTGCACCCACAAGGCGATTCTCTGTGCTTGGATATCCCTGGGCAGAGGCCTACAGGAAAAGGCTCTCTCTCCCCTTCCGGAGACAATGGGGGAGCTGGCGTTGGCTGGTGGGGCTGGAGAGAGATTAGCAAGGCAGCAGGGAGCCAGGGTGGAGAGGCAGGGAGGTGGGGCAGGAACATCTTGTTCCCCAGCCCAGTGCAGACAAGAACATTTTGTTGACAGGTAAGAGCTCCATAAATTGACTATCGAGTTCAAGCTAAAATATATACGTGCTACACTGCATAGGTCACTCCCTCAGCTGTCACTCTTTTTTTGGGGGGGAGTGTGGACTCCCAAGTGATGCTCAGGGTGTAATGGGGTTGCTAGGGAAGAATGGCTGAACGCTGAGGGCTTGAGGGGATCTCTCTCTCTCTCTCTCTCTCTCTCTCTCTCTCTCTCTCTCTGCTTTTTAGGTTACACCCAGTGATGTTCAGGGGTCATTCCTAGCTCTACACTCAGGAATTACTCCTGGGGGTGCTCAGGGGATCATATGGGATGCTGGGAATCAAACCCAGGTCGGCCGCATGCAAGGCAAACGCCCTGTCCACTGTGCTACTGCTCTGCTCTCCTCACTGCGTCTTTCTTAAGCGGCTGTTCCTGTTGTTGTCAGCTCTGGCTGCTGCCTCCGCTTCCTGCCACACATCTCCCGTCCTTCCCCGGAACTCTGTATTCCATTCAGTTTGACAAACAGCCCAGAAAAACTGTGAATTCTGGGAAGGGAGAACGTGGCTTTCTAGGAAGCATGAGAGGAAACAGAACGGGGATGAAACTCAGATTAAAGCTAGAGACAGTCCAGGCGTGATGGTGCTTGCCATGAGCGTGGCTGACCTCGTTCCGTTCCTGACACTGCATTTAGCCCCCTAGCACTGCATGGACTGGCCTGCCTCAAGCACAATCCCTCCTCCCTCACAATAATAATGATAATAATGAAGCAAAATTTGAGTTGAGCTGACTTAGAAATGGTGATACTTCTCTCAGTGAAGAAAGGAACTTAGAACCAGTGAGTATGATACCTGGTAGCATACTCACTACCACCTTCTAGCACATTTAATTGTTTTCTTTTTGGTTTTTGGGTCACACCCTGTGATGCCCAGGGGTTACTCCTGGCTCTGTACTCAGAAATTACTCCTGGCAGGGCTCAGGGGACCATGTGGGATGATGGGGTTTGAACGCAGGCTGGCTGCCAGCAAGGCAAACCCTACCCACTGTACTATCTCTAGTACATATTAAAATGGAATAAACTCTTGATTTTGAAGACACAAGACTTCTAAACACATTCTCCGCTCCCCCACCCTGTCATTTAACTAATTTTGAAAAACCAAAACATGTTCATTCCACATGGATGGAGCTAAAAATATTGTCCTTTTATTTTTTAGTGTTTTTTTCTTCCCTCTTTTTCTTTTTTCCTTTTTGTTTCTGTGCCACATTTCAGCAGCAATTAGGGGACCACGCAGTGCCAGGGCTCAACCTGGGCTCCCCACCTGCAGTTAAGCATGAACTTCAGCTTTTTGAGTTATTTTACTGTCCCCTACCCTTTTATTCTTAACAAAGTAGCCCACACAGACGCTTAAGGATAAAAACAAAACAAAACAAAACAAAACAAAACAAAACAAAAAACAACCAGAGTACGTGCACCAGCCCCTTGATCCATCCCTCGATCCATGTTCCCTTATTTCAGACTTATGTTGAATAGCTTCTGTTATCAGTTCTTGGACAGTTAATTCCAGTCACTGAAAACATGATTCTACTGTCCTGTCTTAGTCTCTCTACCTTAGGTTTGGCTCACTGGCTTCCAACATTTTACATTTCTGTAATAACCTCTCTTCCTCACCCATGTCTCACCGGCCTGTTACTTTTGGTGGTTTTCATTACACTATGAAAGGTATGTGCAACCTTCGTTTTCTGGCCCACCGTCACCAAGCCATCTGTAGCACCCGCTGCAAAAGGAGAGATGATGACATCACCCTTCCTTTCAGCTCTCCCCTTCCTTCTTCCCTCCCCTCGAGGTTCAGTTACCTCTGTAACATCTCCCTCCCCAGGGCACCTGCACTGCCGGCCAGTGCTGCCCTGTTTACCAGCCAGAAACGAGTCCTTGCCCCTTCGTCCCACACCTGTCCTATTACTGCCGCCACAAAGAACCAACTCACTCTCTCCGCTGCTCAGACGCTAGTGCAAGTCATCTCCTCTTGCCGAACCAGCCACTCTTTCTCCTGCTCCAATGCGTTCTCTGGGAAATGGCCCGTGTATGCCTGCTGAGCTATACATCAGATCATATCACCTCCCTTGCCAAAGAGTCTGTCCCTGTGACCCTCGAGGGCCTTAACGACCCGAGTCGGCACTGCGAAGTTCCATTCTCCTGTGCTCTTACCCAGGCCCCCGTGTACCCCGTCACGGTTTTTGCTGGACAAGCCCCTTATCTTTTCGGCTTTTTTGTTTGTTTTTGCCTCGGGAGGCACACCTGGAAGTGCTCCGGGCTTACTTCAGTGTCTGTACTCAGGGATCACTCCTGGCAGAGTTTGGGGGGTTGGATGCTGTACCAGAGATAAAACAATGGCTGGCCGTGTGCCAGCCTCACCCCCTGCACATCTCTCCGGCCTGAGCCCTTATCTTTGATGGCCTCAAACTAATTCCTGTCTTAGGGCTTTTGCTTTGCTGCCTGGTAACGAATACCCCAGATCTTTTTTTCTCATCCTTTAAATCCTGATGTAAATGTTTCTCCCTCAAAGAGGCCTTTCCTGGCAGTGAAAGCACCTTTGATGCCTGGCGAGGGTCTGGCAGATCACTCTCAAAAAAACATTTAAAATTTCATTCGGGTTTATGTAACATGGCTGCAATGGTTTACGGTTTTAGTGTATAAAATTATTGCATCCCTCCCCCACCAAGGTGCCCGAGGCTGCCCGCCACGGTCTCCATGTCTCTCTCTCATTCCTGTCTCTATGTTGCTTCTCCGCCTTTCTAGAAGGGGAGCTCAGAGGGTGCCTTTGTCACTGCCTGCATGGCCGGGAACATACAGGCATGAAAACAAAATGCACTCAGATCCGCTTTGTGCTCTGGAACACACCTGAAGCTAAGATTATTTCTAAAAGCTTGGAATCAAGCAGTGTTTTTATTACTGCAAGCATGTAATTATTATTCACTAGTTAAGCAATATCGCCAGAATATGTTTTCTTAAATGTTTTCCCCACACCATGGAATTTGTAATTGCCTTTTCTCTTTCATGATCTAGCCTGCCTCTCTTTCTTTTTCCTTCCTTCCTTTCTTTCTTTCTTTCTTTCTTTCTTTCTTTCTTTCTTTCTTTCTTTCTTTCTTTCTTTCCTTTTTTTTTTTTTTTTTTTTTTTTGCTTTTTGGGTCACACCCAGCGATGCTCAGGGGTTACTCCTGGCTTTGCACTCAGGAGTTACTCCTGGCAGTGCTTGGGGGACCATATGGGATGCCGGGGATAGAACCGGGCGGCTGCGTGCAAGGCGAATGCCCTACCCGCTGTGATATCGCTCCAGCCCCCCTCCCTCCCTCCCTCCCTCCCTCCCTCCCTCCCTCCCTCCCTCCCTCCCTCCCTCCCTCCCTCCCCCTTACCTCCCCCCTTCCCTCCCTCCCTCCCTTTCTTTTTGGTAGTGGTGGGGCACACCAGGCAGTGCTCAGAGCTTCTTCCTGGCTCTGTGCTCAGGGCTCAATCCTGGTGGGCTTGGGGGGCTTGGGGGATTATATGGGGTGCTGGGGGATGAACCGGGCAGCAGTGTGCAAGGCAAGGGCCGTACCTGCCACACTATCCCTCTGGCCCCTCAGGGTCTGGACTTTTAAGGAGCCGGTGAAACCTCCTGAGCTGCCGCCCCTCTCCCCACAGATCTCTTCCCTCCTTACTTTGGGCGGACTGTTCCCCACTCGGGGAATAGCCTCTCCATTATCTTTTAACATCCTGTATAATCATGAAAAAACAATAGCGGGTCAAAAAATTCACACACACATGCACCCTTTCAGCTATGATTTTAACTTGATTTCCTAGAAAGGACATTCATAGGGTTGGCAACATGGCGCAAAGGGCTGGAGCGCAGCTTTGCATACAGGAGCCCGGGTGGGATTCCTGGGCCAGATTACCACTGCCCCTGCCCTCAGCTCGCTGGGAACAAGCCCAGAGCACAGGCCGGGGAGTGGTCCCCAGCACTGCTGGGAAGAACCCCCCCCCCAAAAAAAAACAAACCAGACAGGGGATGTTTATACTAGACAAAGAACACACAATTGTACTTGCAAAGACTGATTATTCAGATTGATGCTTGCTCGTTAAAAAATGTAAAACCGTGCTGATTCAAATTAAATGGATGAATTTAAAAGGCAGTATGTTAAGTAAAGAAATTCAATTTTATTTTTTCCAAATATAAGCAGAATCTCCACAAATTCAATTTTTGATCAAGCTGAATACTGAACAAAGGTTTCCTGAAAAACCTTTTCCTAACTGTTTTCACAGGTACCTTTTAGTTTACCTTCGTGGTTCTCAGAGCAATTTTACTTCCTTGTGTTTTTTTTGTTTTGGGCTACATTTGCTGGTGCTCAGGGACCACTCCTGGCAGTGCTGTGAGGCCATGTATGGTGCTGGGGATAAAACTGGGGTCAGTGGCATGCAAGGCAGGAGCCTTAACCCCTGCTCTATGTCTCAACCCCAAAGTCGCTGAGTTATCTCCCCTGGCTCATTTCTTGACTGTTTTTATTTGGGTTTGATTTTGGGGCCATACCAGCTATGCTCAGGGATCACTTCTGGCGGGCTCAGGAGACTACACAGGGTGCTGGGGAAAGAACCTAGGCTGGCCGCCCACTGCACTATCATTTTGGCTTTGTTTTTGATGGTCATAGGAACTGAACCCACATGAAGGCCATGTAGCTTTACTGCTAAGCTACATCTCCAGTCCCGTCTAAGATTAATTTGTAAATTTAGTCCGGTAAGGAAGTGTCTTGGGGTTGGACAGATAGTACAATGGATAGGATGGTTGCGCTGCATGCAGTCACCACTAGGTACCACAGGTACCACAAACGCTGAGCCCCACCAGGAATATCCCCTGAGAAGAGAGCCATGAGTAAGCCTTGAGCAGTGCTAGGTGAGATTCCAAAGCTCAAAAACAGATAAAAGAGCATCTTGCTTACTACTATAGTTCTGACACCCTGCTTTACTTACAGAAGGCCTGGCACCTTTTTTCTCCCCTGTTTATTTTTTCTTTTAGTCCTACCTGATGGTGTTCAGGGAACCATATAGTGGCAGGAATCAAACCCAGAGCTTCCACATACAAAGTATGTATTCTTTCCTTTGAAAATTCTTCCTGGTCCCTGACAGTTTACCAAAAAAATGGGCCCCAGCAGTGTTCAGGGAGGGGATACTGAGGGACACTTCTTGTGTTGGGTGGGCAGCAGGCTGGCGTTCAGTGCTTGAGCCCAGGGAGTCTGGGGGTTATCAAGGCTACACCCTTGGGTGCTTGGGGCTACTAGGTTCTACACTGGGCCACCAGTCCTTTAGGTACTGGGTACTCAGGGCCTCATGTACACATGGAATGAGCTCCACCCTCTTGAGCTGGTTCCTGGCCTCAGTTTGCTTTCTTAGG